>NC_036858.1:24746536-24797339 GCF_002910315.2 Salvelinus sp. IW2-2015
ATTTATGTCCAAATATCTCCTTTTTGTTCTCACGTTTAGTTCCAAATTCCAAATTGATGACACGCAGGCCAGACGAAAAGTCAAACAGTTCCGTTACAGTTTGTAGAAACATGTCAAACAATGTATAGAATCAATCTTTAGAATGTTTTTAACATAAATCTTCAATAATGTTTCAACCGGAGAATTCCTTTGTCTGTAGAAATGCAATGGAACGCAGCTAACTCTCACGGGGGCGCGCCTGAGTGAGCTCGTGGCACTCTGCCAGAGCCCTGACTCAATCAGCTCTTATTCCCTCATCCTCACAGTAGAAGCATCAAACAAGGTTCTAAAGACTGTTGGCATCTAGTGGAAGCCTTAGGAAGTGCAATATGACTCCATAGACACTGTATATTGGATAGGCAAACCTACAAACCTCAGATTTCCCACTTCCGGGTTGGATTTGTTCTCAGGTTTTTGCCTGCCATATGAGTTCTGTTGATGTTCTGTACTCACAGACATTATTCAAACAGTTTTAGAAACTTCAGAGTGTTTTCTATCCAAATCTACTAATAATATGCATATCTTAGCTTCTTGGACTGAGTAGCAGGCAGTTTAATCTGTGCACCTTATTCATCCAAGCTACTCAATGCTGCCCCCAGCCATAAGAAGTTAAGCACTGAATCAACCTAGAAGGCCTACTTGTCATGTTTGATGAGAGAGAAGTGCGACTGTTGTTTTTTAAAAWKTTTKKGGAAAAACATCYAAAATGACCAGGGGCGCCCCCTATTGGATGGGTATGGGTGGGGGTGCTCCCTAYCCAGCCGTGGACCCCTTGCACCCCCTAAAGGCATTMAAAAATATTTAAAAAAWTTGCTCCTGGTAAYCCAGATCCCCAGGTGCACGGCTGTCCATTTGGAATGTCTTACAATGGGCATTTGCCATCACGAATTTGACATGCTCTAATATCCTGCAGAAATGCCCAATTGACTGGTCCGTTGAACTCGGGATGGTTGAGCAGTGATAGTTGTTCCTCTCCATCGCTCGTTGGTGTTAATTTCAGCATGTCAATTTGGTGATGGTTTATCACTGTTTAAACTTATAGCAAATGTACTGTCCATTTGCAATGTCTTTCAATGGGCATTTACCATCACAATTTTGACATGCTCTAATATACTGCAGAAATGCCCAATTGTCTGGCCCGTTGAACTTGGGATGGCCGGGCAGTGATAGTGGTTCCTCTCCATCACTCTTTGTGTGTCTGTAAGCCCCACACTGTGTTAGTCCATCCTTGCTGTGTGTGTGTGAGTTTTTCTTGGACATCTGATGGGAGAAATGACTGATTTACAGATAATGAGGGTTGCCTAATCACACATATGAAGTTTTGGAAAGATGTGACCTTTTTAACCCTTAAACAGCCACTATGACTCTAATTTAAGGCACAGGAATCTGAAAGTGAACACATTGGGGTAGGCCTTTACAGAATCCTGAGTTTTAAGTCTGTACGTTAAGAACTGACTGATTTACAGAGGGTTGAATGCAGGGTTTTTCACAAACTGCAGGTTGGGTATGTCAAAACACTTTTAGGATGAATTTAAACACTTCCGGTTGCTCCAGGAAGCTTAGAATCAACACAGGTAGTCCTTATAGTGGCCTGATGGATTGTTATTGAAGACAGTTTGATATGGCATTCATAACCCACATAGGATTCCGGTTGAAGTTAGGGGAGCAGGCAATGTATTCATATGGGGAGAGATGTCATTGTAAACTGTTAGATGAAAGAAGGCCAGCATTCCAGAGTCGCCTCTTCACTGTTGACGTTGAGACTGGTGTTTTGCGGGTACTATTTAATGAAGCTGCCAGTTGAGGACTTGTGAGGTGTCTGTTTCTCAAACTAGACTCTAATGTACTTGTCCTCTTGCTCAGTTATGCACCGGGGCCTCTYACTCCTCTTTCTATTCCGGTTAGAGCCAGTTTGCCCTGTTCTGTGAAGGGAGTAGTACACAGCATTGTACAAGATCTTCAGTTTCTTGGCAAGTTTCAGAAGAAAGAAAAGATTTTCTAGCCATTTTGAGCCTGTAATTGAACCCACAAATGCGGATGCTCCAGATACTCAACTAGTCTTAAAGAAGGCCAGTTTTATTGCTTCTTTAATCAGAACAACAGTGTTCAACTGTGCTAACATAATTGCAAAAAGGTTTTTTATTGTTCAATTAGCCTTTTAAAATGCTAAACTTGGATTAGCTAACACAACGTGCCATTGGAACGTGTCATTGGAACACAGGAGTGATGGTTGCTGATAATGGGCCTCTGTACTCCTATGTAGATATTCCATAAAAGATCAGCTGTTTCCAACTACAATAGTCATTTACAACATTAACAATGTCTACACTGCATTTTTTATTAATTTGATGTTATTTTAATGGACAAAAAAWGTGCTTTTCTATCAAAAACAAGGACATTTCTAAGTGACTCCAAATTTTGAACGATAGTGTACATTTTGACATTATATTTAACATGTTTTTAATAACTGACCGTCTGGATTTAATTATTTAGCTGGTTTTAATTGGCTGTCCGTGTTTCCGCTGTCAATAATAAAAAACGTGACTAATTATTGTTGTTAACAAATGGTCAGAGAGGGCAGAGCACTCTTTTTCTCTCTAGACCCCTCTCTCTCTCTCTCTCCATCCTCCCCCCTCTCTCTCTCTCTCTCTCTCTCTCTCCTCTCTGTATCTTTCTACCCTCCCCCTTCCTAATCTCTCTCCTCTCCGTATCTTTCTACCCTCCCCCTCCCCAATCTCTCTCTCTATTTTCTCTCTTTCCATAGTCCTCCTTCTCTCCCTCCCTACTGTACCTCCCTCCCTCCCTCCCTCCCTCTCCTCTCTCCCTATAGCTCKGTGTTTTATAGTGCCCTGCAGCTATACCACTTTTTGCCCCCTGCTGGCTGTCCCTCTGATCTCACCCCCCAGTGAGTTGGATGACTGGTGAATGAATGGTTAATGGTGAACGGACGGTTAAAGGGGTTAAATGGTGACCCTGGGCTGAGGCCATTTACTGAATCACACACACTGTAGGCAGCTGATGAAAGAGAGAGCGAGAGAACACCATAAGCACTCTGATCAATGTTTAATGGCCCAATCTGCTGAGAGGGAGGAAGAGAGGAGAGAGGAAGWGTAGGAGAAGGGATAAATTACAAACATACCCCAGGACAAATGTTCCATTATGGCATTATAATTGTAGGAGACAAGTGTTGTTTGTTCATGTGTATGTTTGTGTGTGTCATGTATGTTAACCCAAGGGGCTGTTGAACCATTGTGTTAGTGACTTTGCTGTCATTTGTAGTTGTTGTCAACTGTAATCGTTTGTTGTGTGTCTTGGATGTTCTAGGGTTGTTATAAACTCAGCAAAAAAAGAAACATCCCTTTTTCGGGACCCTGTCTTTCAAAGATAATTYGTAAAATTCCTAATAACTTCACAGATCTTTATTGTAAAGGGTTTAAACACTGTTTTCCATGCTTGTTCAATGAAACATAAACAATTAATGAACATGCACCTGTGGAACGGTCGTTAAAACACTAACAGCTTACAGATGGTGGGCAATTAAGGTCACAGTTATGAAAACGTAGGACACTAAAGAGGCCTTTCTACTGACTCTGAAAAACACCAAAAGAAAGATGCCCAGGGTCCCTGCTCATCTGTGTGAAAGGGCCTTAGGCATGCTGCATGGAGGCATGAGGACTGCAGATGTGGCCAGGGCAATAAATTGCAATGTCCGTACTGTGAGACGCCTAAGACAGCGCTACAGGGAGACAGGAATGACAGGTTATTGTCCTTGTAGTGGCAGACCACGTGTAACAACACCTGCACAGGATCGGTACATCCGAACATCACACCTGCAGGACAGGTACAGGATGGCAACAACAACTGCCAGAGTTACACCAGGAACGYACAATAACTCGATCAGTGCTCAGACTGTCCGCAATAGATAGAGCCTCGTTGAAGGAATGAGCGTTACACCGAGGTCTGTACTCTGGAGCAAGATCGATTTGGAGCTGGAGGGTCCGTCATGGTGTGTCACAGCATCATCGGACTAAGCTTGTTGTCATTGCAGGCAATCTCAGCKCTGTGCGTTACGGGGAAGACATCCTCCTCCCTCATGTGGTACCCTTCCTGCAGGCTCATCCTGACATGACCCTCCAGCATGACAATGCCACCAGCCATACTGCTCGTTCTGTGGGTGATTTCCTGCAAGACAGGAATGTCAGTGTTCTAATGTCAGTGTTCTGACATGGCCAGCGAAGAGCCCGGATCTCAATCCCATTGAGCACGTCTGAGACCTGTTGGATCGGAGGGTGAGGGCTAAAGCCATTCCCCCTAGAAATGTCCGGGAACTTGCAGGTGCCTTGGTGGAAGAGTGGGGTAACATCTCACAGCAAGAGCTGGCAAATCTGGTGCAGTCCATAAGGAGGAGATGCACTGCAGTACTTAACCTCTCTGGGATATTCGGGACGGTAGCGTCCCACCTCAACAACAGCCAGTGAAAGTGCAGGGCGCCAAATTCAAAACAACAGATATCCCAAAATTAAAATTGCTCAAACATACAAGTATTTCACACCAATTTAAAGATAAACTTGTTGTAAATCCAGCCACAGTGTCCGATTTCAAAAAGGCTTTACGACGAAAGCACCACAAACGATTATGTTAGGTCAGTACCTAGTCACAGAAAAACACAGCCATTTTTTCCAGCCAAAGAGAGGAGTCACAAAAAGCAGAAATAGAGATAAAATTTATCACAAACCTTTGATGATCTTCATCAGATGACACTCATGGGACTTCATGTTACACAATACATGTATATTTTGTTCGATAAAGTTCATATTTATATCCAAAGATCTCAGTTTACATTGGCGCRTTATGTTCAGTAGTTCCAAAACATCCTGTGATTTTGCTGAGAGCCACATCAATTTACAGAAATACTCATAATAAACATTGCTAAAAGATACAAGTGTTATGCATGGAATTTTAGATCCACTTCTCCTTAATGCAACCGCTGTGTCAGATTTCAAAAAAGCTTTACCGAAAAAGCACACCATGCAATAATCTGAGTACAGCGCTCAGACAACAAAGCAAGCCATACAGATATCCGCCATGTTGTGGAGTCAACAAAGTCAGAAATAGCATTATAAATATTCACTTAGCTTTGATGATCTTCATCAGAATGCACTCCCAGGAATCCCAGTTCCACAATAAATGTTTGATTTGTTCGATAAAGTCCATCATTTATGTCCAAATACCTCCTTTTTGTTCGCATGTTTAGTACACAATCCAAACTCACGACGCGCGGGCAAGTCCAGGCGAAAGTTCAGACRAAAAGTCATATTACAGTTCGTAGAAACATGTCAAACGAAGTATAAAATCAATCTTTAGGATGTTTTTAACATAAATCTTCAATAATGTTTCAACCAGAGAATTCCTTTGTCTGTAGAAATGCGATTGAACGCAGCTAACTCTCACGTGAGCACGCATGACCAGCTCATGCCACTCTGGCAGACTTCTGACTCATTCAGCTCCCATTCCCCCCTCCTTCACAGTAGAAGCATCAAACAAGGTTCTAAAGACTGTTGGCATCTAGTGGAAGCCTTAGGAAGTGCAATATGACTCCATTTCCATTGTATCTTGGATAGGCAAAGAGTTGAAAAACTACAAACCTCAGATTTCCCACTTCCTGGTTGAATTTGTTCTCTGGTTTCTGCCTGCCATATGAGTTCTGTTATACTCACAGACATCAAACTTCAGAGTGTTTTCTATCCAAATCTACTAATTATATGCATATTCTAGCTTTTAGGACTGAGTAGCAGGCAGTTTACTCTGGGCATCTTTTTATCCAAGCTACTCAATACTGCCCTTCTGTCCCAAAGAAGTTAATGCAGCTGGTGGCCACACCAGATACTGACTGTTACTTTTCATTTTGACCCCCCTTTTGTTCAGGGACACATCATTACATTTCTGTTTCGTCAYGTCTGTGAAACTTGTTCAGTTTATGTCTCAGTTGTTGAATCTTATGTTCATACAAATATTTAAACATGTTAAATTTGCTGAAAATAAACACAGTTGACAGAGGACGTTTCTTTTTTTGCTGAGTTTAGGTCCAGACTGTGTGTTTTGTAGGTCCAGACTGCGTGTGTGTTTTGTAGGTCCAGACAGTGTAGAATTGTGTGTGTTCTTAGAGACAACATTATCTCATACCTGCTTAGAAGGATGAAGGCTGACATGAAGGCCAACCTATCTTCACCAGACAAGAACAAATAGGTACACATATTGCTCTTTCTCTCTCTTTCTCRCTCTCTCTCTCTCCCCCTCCTCTCTACATCCTTCTCTCCCTTTCTCCCTCTCTACGTCCTTCACTCCCTCTCATCCTCCTGTAGTGGATACCAAGAGATCTAGAGCAGTCGTTGCAATAATCTTCAAGTTGTATTGCCTATTTGTTTACACTGGGAATGGGAACAATAACATAAAGAACATGGCAGTATATAACCCCGCAGACCTATTCATGCACAATGTCAAACGAACTCCAGCGAGCCACATGTGTTTAAAATCTCCTCATTATGAGCGGTGCCTGGCGAGCCACGTCTGGATTGGCTCTATCCACCTGCCGTGGCCGAACCTGCGGCTAGTGCTGTCCGTGTTCCTGAAACCATATCTTCGCCCGCTCTGTTTTAATGGGGACATCTTGGGATTTACCAGAGGTGTTATATATACACGTCTTAATTTTACCTAGGGCTTCTCCCAATTAGTTACAACACCTCCTTCTGTCCCTCAACCCTTTTCTCTTTCCTGACCTGCTCACTGTGAATAGTGCTGGCTGTGCTACAGTACCTGTACACACTATTCATTAGTGTCATTAGCACCTTCTCACCAGTTTCTCCACTGACTAGAGGAGCAGGTACTCGAGTGGCTAGCTAATATCACACACACACACTTTTCTGTTCAGTTCATTAAGTGTCTCCCTCAGGACAGACCTAAACCGAAATCTCTTGTCTTTGATTTCCACTCACACACTTGTTTCATCAAGGGCTTTTAAAGTGAAGGCTTAATACCTGTGTGTGTGCGTTTTTCCAGGTTTAGTTTTTTCAGGCTAACAGAGGAGCAGCATGAGGTTTATCAGGGCTTTCTGGACTCCAAAGAGGTCTGTCTTATACTGAATGTAGATATGTAGGTGAGCCTCTCTCTCCTTCCTCTTTCTTTCATCCTCCTCTCATCTCCCTCTTTCTGCACTGGGACATTTTTGCTATTGATCAGATAATTGTATCCATCAACATATTGATTTATTGACCTTTTAGCCTTGAACAGCCAAGTCCATTGGTTGATACAGAGTATTTTCTGTGACCACGACCTTGCTAATTTCGGCTGATATACACAACATTGCCAAAAGTATGTGGACACCTGCTCGTCAAACATCTCATTCCAAAATCATGGGCATTAATATGGAGTTGGTCCCCCTCTGCTGTTATAACAGCCTCCTCTCTTCTGGGAAGGCTTTCCACTATATGTTGGAACATTACTGTAGGGACTTGCTTCCATTCAGCTACAAGAGCTTTAGTGAGGTCAGGCACTGATATCGGGCGATCAGGCCTGGCTCGCAGTCGGCGTTCCAATTCATCCCAAAGGTGTTCGATGGGGTTGAGGTCAGGGCTCTGTGCAGGCCAGTCAAGTTCTTCCACACCGATCTCGACAAACAATTTCTGTATGGACCTCGCTTCGTGCACTGGGGCATTGTCATGCTGAAATAGGAAAAGGCCTTCCCCAAACTGTTGCCACAAAGTTGGAAGCACAGAATCATCTAGAATGTCATTGTATACTGTAGTGTTAAGATTTTCCTTTACTGTAACTAAGGGGCCTAGCCCGAACCATGAAAAACAGCCTGTATTATATTGACTTGACTCAGACTCACAGGAATCATTGACCTGTACTTTATTCCTGGTCCCAAAATCCCATCCAACTGCATACCCCAAGCATAGCCTCCTTCCATTCCTTACCTGCCTCATAGTGCCCCCCTGGTATTGCACCACTAGGTGTCGCTAATACACTACACCCCTCCCCTTCTTAGACGTTTGACTAACCATTATGATAACACATCTCCAAACTGCAGATCTATGCATTATAATGTAACAAAACATGATCTATCTCTCGTATACAGTATTTCAATATTTTCCAACAACAATTATACTGTAAAGTCTACTTTTACTTTCTTTAAACTATCAACCACAACAATAGTTACCTTGAGGAACTCTTTTGTTGATAATGTTTATTTGACAAGAATTCTTGCCGGAACTTTTCTGTGATGGCTAAGTGTATACTCCCCTGCCATTGAAACTGTGCCAGAGATTAATCTGCTCCATTATGGCAACATGTCTTTCTAACATAGTCCTTCAGAGGCACAGCTTGTTGACTGAGTCTTCAGGGTAGAGGCTGTAGTTGAATGGCCTTGTCAGGTGCAGGCACTTGTGTAGGCAGTGTGTCAGGCTCTGCCCTGTCAGTGTCTCTGTAGTCCATTGTCCTGACTTTGGTTGCATCCACAGTTTCACAAAATAAACATGTCACATGGCCCTCCTGCTATTCCTTTCCAGGACAACAGAATTCCCTTTCCTGTCCACGACGGTGTATGGCTCTGGTTCGAAGGTAGCTGACAACTTCTTCTGCTTTGGTTGCTGTAGCAGAACCATGTCACCTTGCTGGATTATGCTTTCAGTTGCTCTCCTAGATCTGTTGGCGTTCTGTCGGCCCTTCTCCTTCCTTTCAGCATCAGCAAGCCGAATAGCGTTGTTGTGTGGTTCAGCTCCTGGCAGCATGTTTGCTGACAGCTCTGGCAGTTTGGTTCTAATTTGGCGGTTGAACAACAGTTCCCTTGAACAACAGTTCAACTGTAGGCCATGAGAAACGTCTGTAGTTCTGTGCGCCAATTCTTCCGTTCTGTTCTGTCTTTCAACTTCACCATTGGCCTGAGGCCAGTATGGAGTGATGCAGTGATGTCGGATCCCGTTTTCCTCCACGAATGCTTGGAATTGAGGTTCGGTGAGAGGAGCGCTAGTGTCCGTCACAATAGACTGCGAAAGTCACCCTCAGGCTTTTGATTATATTGGCGGTGGTGATGCGGTTTAGGATACTCACATCAACCCATCTTGAGTAGTAGTCTGATGTTACGAGGAGGCGTTCTCCTGTTAGAAACAACCAATATGTCAATGTCTAGTGTCTGCCATGGTTTAGCTGGCATCTCTGTTCTGACCGTGGAGATCTGCTTTCAGGACTTCACGAGCAGTTCCACGTGTTTGTGTGCAGTCTCTGTTTATTTTTTTTACTATCCCCTGATGCCCTTCGTGTGCTAACATCAAAGTCGGTTTCTGAGCTGCTCGTGTCATGATAATGCGGTTGCCTCGTAGAACTTTCTGTCCAACAATAGAGAGTTCTTCTTGAACATGTCGGTATGCAGTGTCGCATGTGCTCTAATCAACCCTGTCTGATGCTTGTTCACAGAGTAGCCAGAACTGGGTCCTTTGCTGACATTTCCACCAGCTCTCGTGAGGTGAATGCACATGGCACCGCGTGTTTGGCTACGTAGTAGATGTGGCCGTCCCCATAGTGTGGAGACGCTAGAGGGTTCAGAGTTAACCATGATAGTGAGTCGTCTGCATTCTGAAGCCCATGCTTGTATATAACCTTGAATCTGTAAGGCTGCATTCTCAGCGCCCATCTCTCGATCCAGGCTGGTGGTTTGGATTTTGGAGAATAAATTGTCTCTAATGGCTTGGCTACTATTACAAAGTCTTTGCCATAGAGAAACACATGACATTTCTCGCATGCCCAGACAATGGCGAATGCCTCTCTTTCAGTCTGGGAATTGTGTCGCTCTACATCTGTGCAAGCACGGCTAGCGTAGTACACTGGCCTGTGTGAACCATCTTTTTGCTTCTGACTCAAGATAGCTCTTAGCCCCACTGGACTTGCATCCACAATCACGTGTGTCTCTGCATCTTGATTGAAGTAGGCCATGTTGTGTGAAATGGCCAGTGCGTTCTTCAGCGTGTTGATTGATGATTCTTATTCATCTCCCCACGTCCATTTGCATGATGCTTTTGTGACTGCTCTCAGTGGTTCGGATGTGGTTGCCAGATTAGGGATAAATCTGACACAGTAGTTCACTAGTCCCAAGAAACTCCTTACTTCAGCAGCATTTGTCAGTCTGCGTGTGTTCTGCACCGCTTCCACCTTTGACTGTGCTGCTCCGATGGAGTTCTTCGAGAGAAAGTGGCCCATGAACTCCATCTCCGTCAGTCAGAATTCACATTTGTCACTGTTGAGGGTGAGCCCCCTTTCCTGCAGTTGTCTCAGGACTTAGTCGTTTGTTGTGTTCTTGTATGTTCTTCCCAAACACAATGATATCATCTGAGATGTTGTGGAAACCCTTGCTGCCTTGTAGGACTTGCTGTGATGTGCTGATATGTCTCTGGAACAGAGGAGAAACGGAACATTAGTCTCTTGTAGCGCCACAAAACTGTGTGAGTCACAAATGTGCTCAGGGAACGAGACTAAGATTTCAGTTCGATCTGATGATATCCCCACTTTAGGTTGTTTTGAGAAGACCACGGCTCCTGACATGTCCACCAGGATCTCGTCGATGGTGGGGATGRGGTGTCGCTCCTGCACAATTGCTTCATTTGCTCTAAGAACGTCAACACATACACTGTTACAGGTTTTTCTTGTGTACTACAATTAATGGTGACACCCATAGTGTAGGTCCATTCACTTCTTTCTCAATAACATCCATGTCCTCTAGCTTGTTCATCTTCTCTTTCAAATAGCTTCCTTACACTGAATGGTATTCTGTGTACTGATTTGCAACAGGTGTGACAGTCTCATCTACATTAATTCCTAACTGGAAGTCTTTCAGTTTTCCCAGCCCTGTGAAACAGTTGTTTTGTTCCTCCTGTAGTGAAGCTTTTAATGTCTTTGTGTCATCATCTTGGACTGCGATCGGTTTGATAAATTCACCTCTGAAGGTGAAATGTGAACTTACATTCTGAAATGTTGCTCTGATTTATCATCAAGGGTCCCAGAGATAACATAAAGTGTTGTTTTGTTAGATAAAATCCTTTTTCATATCCTAAAAAGGTCCATATAGCACGCACGATCGATTTTGTATTTCCACTTGTTCAATTTGCAAAGAGAGGAATCTGTGAAAATCTCACCCTAAACGCTGTTTAACCAGTCAAATCGCATGGAAACTGGTTATTTTGGAAAATGTTGAACTTATAATATGGATACTAATACTGGAAAAGCTAAATCAAAGTCCAAGCATACAGATTTGACAATATTCCTGCAGAAAAATGTAATATGAACGCGAATGTCTCCTTCACGATTTGCCCAAATGTACCTGAGTGACTTCACACTAAATGTCATGTAGCTCGCTCATACTTCAAGATATCCGTCTGAAACTTTGCAATACACTGCTGCCATCGTGTGGACGCCATCGGAATTACAACCAGAGTGATGGCTAGAACAGGGACCTTTCTTCTGCATTTCAAAGATGGTTATTTTTTTCTTTGTGTTTTCTTCTACCAGATCTATTGTGTTATATTCTCCTCCATTCAATTCACATTTCCACAAACTTAAAAGTGTTTCCTTTCMAATGGTACCAAGAATATGCATATCCTTTCTTCAGGGCCTGAGCTACAGGCAGTTAGATTTTGCTATGTCATTTAGGCGAAAATTGGAAAACTCTACCTACATGTATTTAGCACCTCAAATAACCAGTGCCCCCGCACATTGACACTGTATCGKTACCCACCTGTATATAATCTTGCTATTGTTATTTCACTGCTGCTCTTAATTACTTGTTACTTTTATCTGTTATTCTTATCTATATTTTTTGAAACTGCATTGTTGGTTAGGGGCTCATAAGTAAGCATTTCACTGTAAGGTCTACACCTGTTGTATTCGGCACATGTGACTAATAAAATTTGATTTGAAATAAATGCTTCACAGAGTTCAAGTAACAGACACATCTCAACATCAACTGTTCAGAAAAGACTGTGTGAATCAGGCCTTCATGGTGAAATTGCAGCAAAGAAACCACTACTAAAGGACACCAATTAGAAGAACAATGACCCAACACACCACCAAGCTGTGTAAGGGCTATTTTATCAAGAAGAAGAGTGATGGAGTGTTGCATCAGATGACCTGGCCTTCACAATCCCCCAACCTCAACCAAATTGAGATGGTTTGGGATGAGTCGGACCGCGGAGTGAAGGAAAATCAGCCAACAAGTGCTCAGCACATGTGGGAACTCCTTCAAGACAGTTGGAAAATCATTCCAGGTGAAGCTAGTTGAGAGAATGCCAAGAGTCTGCAAAGCTGTCATCAAGGTAAAGGGTGGCTATTTGAAGAATCTCAAATAAAAAATATATTTTTATTTGTTTAAATCTGGGTTTGCAAAACAGAAGAATTTCTGCACAAACTCTCCAAAACCGTCTCAGAGAAGCTCATCTGTGTGCTTGTCATCCTCACCAGGGTCTTGACCTGACTGCAGTTCGGCGTCATAACCGACTTCAGTGGGCAAATGCTCACCTTCGATGGCCACTGGCACACTCGCCACTGGTCAGTAACCGAAAGGCCGCTGGTTTGAATCCCCGAGCTGACTAGGTGAAAAATCTGTCATTGTACCCTTGAGCAAGGCACTTAACCCTCATGGTTCCTGTAAATTGCACTGGATTAGACCGCCTGCTAAATGACTAAAATGTAAAATGATAAGTGTGCTCTTCAGAGATAAATCCTGGTATGGTGTTGGGTGGGCGAGTAGTTTTCTGATTTCAATGTTGTGAACAGAGTGCCCTATGGTGGCGGTGGGGTTATGGTATGGGCAGGCATAAGCTACCGACAATGAACAGAATTGCACTTTATCAATGGCAATTTGAATACATAAAGATACCGTGATGAGATCCTGAGGACCATTGTCGTGCCATTCATCCGCCGCCATCATCTCATGATAATGCACGGGTCCATGTCGCAAGGATCTGTACACACTTCCTGGAAGCTGAAAATGTCAGTTCTTCCCAGTTCTTCCATGGCCTGCATACTCACCAAACATGTCACCTATTGAGCATGTTTGGGATGCTCTGGATTGAAGTGTTCTACAGAGTTTAAGTTCCCGCCAATATCCAGCAACTTCGCACAGCCATTGAAGAGGAGTGGGACAACATTCCACAAGCCACAATCAACAGCCTGATCAACTCTATGTGTCACGCTGCATGAGGCAAATGGTGGTCACAGGTTTTCTGATCCACGCAATATATACAAAAGTATGTGGACACCCCTTCAAATGAGTAGATTTGGCTACTTCAGCCACATCCGTTGATGCCAGGTGTATAAAAATAGAGCACTCAGCGATGAAATCGCCATAGACAAACTTTGGCAGTAGAATGACATTGCTAAAAAGCTCAGTGACTTTCAATGTGACACCGTCATAGGCCACTTTGTGGAACCGTCATAAGCCACTTTTCCAACAAGTCAGTTCGTAAAATGTCTACCCTTCTAGAGCTACCCCGGTCAACTGTAAGTGCTGTTATTGTGAAGTGGAAACGTCTAGGAGCAACAACGGCTCAGCCGCGAAGTGATAGGCCACACAAGCTCACAGCACGGGATCGTCGAGTGCTGAAGCATGCAGCGCATAAAAGTAGTCTATCCTCAATTGCAACCCTCACTACCGAGTTCCAAACTGTCCCTGGAAGCAACATCAGCACAAGAACTGTTGGTCAGGAGCTTCATGTAATGGGTTTCCATGGCCGGGCAGCCGGACACAAGCCTAAGATCGCCATGCRAAATGCCTAGCATCGGCTRGAGTGGTGTAAAGCTTGCCACCATTGGACTCTGGAGCATTGGAAACGCGTTCTCTGGAGTGATGAATAACGCTTCACCATCTGTCAGTCCGACGGACGAATCTGGGTTTGGTGGATGCCAGGAGAGCGCTACCTGCCCGAATGCATGGTGACACCTGTAAAGTTTGGTGGAGAAGGAATAATGGTCTGTGGCTGAGTAGTGTGCATTCCGACCCAGCCAGTGTTGGTTTGCGATGGGCAAAATGTATAAATAGTTTCAAATTGTTCATCACTGCTTCAGGAGTCTAAGATGCAGCACGAAAACAAGCTCTTTTATTGCACTTGGGAGACTCAGATGTGGAGAATATATTCACCACGTTAGAGGACATGGGGGAAGACTATGAGATCACGTTGACAAAGCTACACGAGGACTTCACTCCACAAAAAAACATTCCCTACGAGAGACATTTGTTTCGGCAAGCTGAAGAAGTGCAGGGGGAATCAGTGGACACATTTGTGAGCACACTGAAACAGTTGGCTGCTACATGTGATCATGGAGATTTCAAAGACAATTTCATAAGGGACCAAGTGATTGACAAGTGTCACTCAAATGTGTTGCTCAAGCGGCTTCTGCACTCCACTCTTACCGCTCTAATGGATATAGCAAGAGCAATGGAGGCTGTGGATCAGCTCGCGGCCAGAACGGAAAGACTGAATGTCAATGCAATTCAGCAGGGGAAAAGTGAATTTAAAACAATCCATTTGACATGGATGAGTTTGCACTTCCTACGGCTTCCACTAGATGTCAACAGTCTGGAGAATCTTGTCTGATGCCTTTACTGTGAAGTGGGGCCGAAGGAGACAGGAATTAGTAAGGTATATCATGACCTGACCATGCTCTGACCATGCACATTCACATGAGGGAGCTCTGTTCCATCGCACATCTGAAGTCAATGGAATTCTCCSGTTGGAACGTTACTGAAGATATATGTTAAAAACATTCTAAAGATTGATTCAATACATCGTTTGACATGTTTCTACGGACTGTTACGGAACTTTTTGACATTTCGTCTGCTTTTAGTGAACGCGCTTCCTGACTTTGGATTTGTTTACCAAACACGCTAACAAAAATAGCTATTTGGACATAAATGATGGACATTACCGAACGAAACATTAGTTTACATTTCTTGTGGAATTGGGAGTCCTGGGAGTGCATTCCGACGAAGATCAGCAAAGGTAAGTGAAGATTTATAATGCTTTTTATGAGTTTTGTTGACTGCACAATATGGCGCGTAACTGTATCGCTTCCTTTTGTGGCTGAACGCTGTTCTCAGAATATTGAATATTGTGCTTTTGCCGTAAAGCTTTTGAAATCTACACAGCGGTTGCATTAAATCTAATGAGACAGTGATATCCAACCAGTTGTGATTCGTTGGATATTATAAAGTGTTACCGATGTTACAAATGTGAGGAGACGTTGTCCCTCACAATGGAATTTTTCGTAAAATTTTTTGGGGGACGATTCTTCGCAGAAAGCTGAAATTAAACGGGAGTCCCGAGGAGGGAGAACATCTGTCGCCCACGGGTCATTGATCCCAGAAAGCTTAAATCAAACGGGTTCCCCATCTGCGTTTTCTTCGCTAGCAATGTTTTACCGGAACACGCGGTAACATGAAGACATACACGTTGTGATCTACTCACGATACTTAAGCGCGAGAGATAGAGAGATAACTTCGCTCCGGTCAAACAAATATATCTTCTCAAATTTCTATAATCGGCTGGCCCATATGTCCTCGCTCTAGAAATTATTAATGACCGAGTCTACTCGCTCCTGAAACGCGAGAGACAGAGAGATAATAACTTTGCTTTGGCCAAACAAATATATATATATAGTTGAAGTCGAAAGTTTACATACACTCAGGTTGGAGTCATTAAAACACTTTTTCAACCACTCCACAAATTCTTGATAATTAACAAACTATAATTTTGGCAAGTCGGTTAGGACATCTACTTTGTGCATGACACCAGTCATTTTTCCAACAATTGTTTACAGACAGATTATTTCACTTATATTTCACTGTATCACAATTCCAGTTGGTCAGAAGTTTACATACACTAAGTTGACTGTGCCTTTATACAGCTTGGAAAATTCCAGACAATGATGTCATGACTTTAGAAGCTTCTGATAGGCTAATTGACATCATTTGAGTCAATTGGAGGTGTGCCTGTGGATGTATTTCAAGGCCTACCTTCAAATTCAGTGCCTCTTTGCTTGACATCATGGGAAAATTAAAAGAAATCAGCCAAGACCTCAGAGAAAAATAAATTGTAGACYTCCACAAGTGTGGTTCTTCCTTGGGAGCAATTTCCAAACACCTAAAGGTACCACGTTCATCTGTACAAACAATAGTACGCAAGTAAAAACACCATGGGACCACGCAGCCGTCATACCGCTCAGGAAGGAGACGTGTTCTGTCTCCTAGAGATGAACGTACTTTGGTGCGAAAAGTGCAAATCAATCCCAGAACAACAGCAAAGGATCTTGTGAAGATGCTGGAGGAAACAGGTACAAAAGTATCAATATCCACAGTAAAACGAGTACTATATGGACATAACCTAAAAGGCCACTCAGCAAGGAAGAAGCCACTGCTCCAAAACCGCCATAAAAAGGCCATACTACGGTTTGCAACTGCACATGGGGACAAAGATCGTACTTTTTGGAGAAATGWCCTCTRGTCTGATGAAACRAAAATAGAACTGTTTGGCMATAATGACCATYGTTATGTTTGGAGGAAAAAGGGGGAGGCTTACCAGCTGAAGAACACCATCCTAACCGTGAAGCACAGGGGTGGCAGCATCATGTTGTGGGGGTGCTTTGCTGCAGGAGGGACTGGTGCACTTCACAAAATAGATGGCATCATGAGGTAGGAGAATTATGTGGATATATTGAAGCAACATCTCAAGACATCAGTCAGGAAGTTAAAGCTTGGTTGCAAATGGGTCTTCCAAATGGACAATGCATGGCTTAAGAACAACAAAGTCAAGGTATTGGAGTGGCCATCACAAAGCCCTGACCTCAATCCTATAGAAAGTTTGCACTAACTAATTTTTATTCAGACATTTAGAACAACGCAAATAAATAATCATAACATTTAAAACTATATAAATATAAAAATATATACAGAAATCAAAAGAAGTAACAAAGGCAAATAGAAGCATCAAGCATCGAGCATCAATACATTACCCATCCCCCAACACTGTCAACCAAGACTCAAGACTAAACCAATTCACCTTGGTGGTGYGCAGACTGGTTTTACAGTATTCTTAATGATTTCGCACAAACCAAAATAAAATGCACCAATATTTGTCTGTGAAACTATATATTCACAGTATTATGAATGAATTGTGGTTTATTTGGAAGCATTTCGTAGTGTGACTTTTTTTTACAATTTTACTAATTGCATTAGTACTGTACAAAGTTAGAGATACGCTATTTGATAGATTCCCCCGCTCCCCCTACCTCGGGTTTCCAGTGAGGAGACCTGAGGTCAACCTACCCCCGTCCCCCTTCCCATCTCGTACTTCTGAGTAGGAGACCTTCCCAGGCAGTAGCCTGCCTAGCTAACGAAGTAGAATCAGGGTGCCCACTCCGACAAGGTTAATTGACCCAAAGGTGACATGATATCATTTGACTTGATGTGCAAATGAGCGATATAAAACCGATCGGGCATATGTCACCATACCGAAGATTTTTGTGCGGGCGCCCCGTGCCGCCCTGGGCGGCTGTCCATGTCGCCTTTACCTAAATCTGCCACTGTTCTACAATGTATAAAATGTATAAAATAGTAAAAATAAAGAAAAACCCTTGAATGAGTATTGTGTGTCCAAACTTTTGACTGGTACTGTAGATGAAGAGCTAATTGTCATGGAACTTGGACATATTAAAATAAGGTTGGGTGATATTACACCAAGATTGGCAAATTCGCCACTGGCGCCCTGTGCTCTTCACAGATGAAAGCAGGTTCACACTGAGCACATGTGACAGACGTGACAGAGTCTGGAGACGCCGTGGAGAACGTTCTGCTGCCTGCAACATCCTCCAGCATGACCGTTTGGCGGTGGGTCAGTCATGGTGTGGGGTGGCATTTCTTTGGGGGGCCGCACAGCCTCCATGTGCTCGCCAGAGGTAGCTGACTGCCATTAGGTACCGAGATAGAATCCTCAGAACCCCTTGTGAGACCATATGCTGGTGCGGTTGGCCCTGGGTTCCTCCTAATGCAAGACAATGCTAGACCTACTGTGGGCTGTGAGTGTGTCAGCAGTTCCTGCAAGAGGAAGGCATTGATGCTATGGACTGGCCCGCCCGTTCCCCAGACCTGAATCCAATTGAGCACATCTGGGACATCATGTCTCACTCCATCCACCAACGCCACGTTGCACCACAGACTGTCCAGGAGTTGGCGGATGCTTTAGTCCAGGTCTGGGAGGAGATCCCTCAGGAGACCATCCGCCACCTCATCAGGAGCATGCCCAGGCATTGTAGGGAGGTCATACAGGCACGTGGAGGCCTGTWTGACCTGTGAGAATATCTAAGGGGCTTTTATATAATTATAAATTCATTATTAAAATAATAATAATAATAATCGCTTTGTTTAAAAATATTACGACATTTTGGAGATTATTTTGTTTTCAAATAACGTAAAGTGAGCAAGAAAAAGGCAATTTTTGAACACTGGGTGAGACATTGTTAATAATTTGTAAATAAAGCCAGTTTGTTATTTAGAATTCTTTATTTATGTTTTAGAGGGAGAGAAACCAAAAGCCTACAGACACCACCTGGGTCTCCCAGTCAGCACGGGTTTTGAACCAGCATCTGTAGCAATGCAGTATGCACTGCAGTGTCTTAGACCGCTGTACCACTCAGGCAGTGCCCAATGTGATTGGTCGCGACAGCATAATCACAATTGATAGTATAGTTGAGCGACCACTGTACATAAAATATTGTAGCCTACACCTCACGGACTGCTATGTGTTCCACAATAGTTCACTGTTGCCTCCTTTTTCAGGTATTATGGCTCGAGATATCTTTGAGGAAGAAATAATCAAGAGATATGCTGGACCTTATGTCAGAGAGGTGTTTCTGGGACCACATTGTTTCTTTCGAGGTAGGATTATAGCACTATTTTGTTATGTTTAGGCCTATTTCATGTCTATTTCTAGTATTGTACCTAATGTTGGCTGTTAGGCTAAATGTCTTTTTTTCTTCTCCAAATGCAGACAATGACCCAAACCAAATTTGGGGATTTTTACACCTACAGCAGCTGGGCTATGAAGAGTTGTGTGTCAATTCATAAACCATGTGAGTTGGAATCTCTTCCCATCTATTTTGCAATCTATATGGTTCTCCGATATTTTGCGGTTGCATGAGGTCTTGAGTTAGAAATGTAACACTTTAGAGTACTTAACCATCGAATACATTGCAAATTGGGGGATTTTCACACCTACAGTAGCYGGGCTATGAAGAGTATTGTCCTGCTTATAGGAAACATTGCTTGTATGATGGGCTACACTTGCTACAGTACTACAGTACATGTGAAAATCTGTTTTCAAAATGCCTCCAGCTGTCCATCACTACTGTAAATAAAAATAAAGCATCTTGTTTACATTCTTTATTGTAACAACAATGTCACAAATCWTTTGTATCTGCCTTTCCAATTACTATTAGAGTTTGGGATTTACAAATGTGTGCTGTGAGAATATCTAATAATAATAATAATAATCACTTTTGTTATTGACCAAATACTTATTTTCCACCATAATTTGCAAATAAATTCATTAAAAATCCTACAATGTGATTTTCTGGAWTTTTTTTTCTCATTTTGTCTGTCATAGTTGAAGTGTACCTATGATGAAAATTACAGGCCTCTCTCATCTTTTTAAGTGGGAGAACCTGCACAATTGGTGGCTGACTAAATACTTTTTTGCCCCACTGTATATATATTTTATTTTTCAGAACATTAACAATGTRTGTTCTCCTGTTTTGTACTGTTCTGTAGTTTCGACCCAATGATTCGTCTGGATCAAGCAGGCATGGATCAAAGCTGGTGAGAGTATTTGTATCATTATTTTATAAACGAAAGCATAAAGATGTTGATCCAGCTGTTGATGAAGAAGTCACATTTGTCTCGGGATCCATCCCAATTGGTGAGCGATTGTAATCTGAATAAAGGCCAAAATTATATTTATAAAGGCAAAAATATTTATTTCTGTTTTTAGAGGGAGAGAATCCAAAAGCCCACCGCGGTTTTGTTTTTTGGACAAGAACATCCCGGCCGGCCAAACCCTCCCCTAGCCTGGACGGCGCTGAGATAACTGTGCGTCGCCACATGGGTCTCACGGTCACGGCCGGCACGGGTATCAAACCAGCATCTGTAGCAATGCAATTTGCACTATGATGCAGTGTCTTAGACTGCTGCGCCACTCGGGAGGCCCCATCTACAAAGTTTTAATGYTGATCAATTGCCTTGCACAAAGTGTCAAACTACAGAGAGGTGTTGGCAAGAGTCTATTGTCCTGTTAATAGTCCATAATGGGCTATTATAATACATGGTGTTCAGGTCAGGATAACCAAAACATTTCTTTATTAAAGCCTATCAGAAAGAATGTTGGTACTTATTTATTTTGATCCAAAGACATGAATGAGTGAGTCACTCAGCTTTATGTAGGTGCCGAGGCTATTTGGCTTATATTCAGTCAACACATATATCTTAAGAATATCATGGAATATAATTTAACATTTTCTTTTCTCTTGGAATAAAAACCTTAGCGTAACAACAGTTTTAGTAAGTAATACCAACGAGTAGAAACAAAAAATTAAGTGTATTTATTTTCTGGTTGTTCGGGTGCAGGACAAAGGAATAGCAATTCTTACAATAGAGTTCTAAATTCAATCACCGTCTTCATCCTCATCATTCAGTTAATTGAAATTCAATTTTGAAGTCGTGCACAATTATCAATTTCTATTTGGTTTATGTCGCCCATTCATTGTCAGTTAGAGACACATTAGCACCTTGAGACCCAAAAGCATAATCAGAGCTCTAACTCCCCCTTGCGCTGGTCAGGAGCAATGAAGCAGTGACGCAGGGTACCGTACTAAACCACAAATTCCCTGTGCTTCTATCCAGCCCATGATGTAGGCCTATAACCTAACTCACAACTGTAAGACCGTTCTTCATCAGACAGTCACTGGACACTGCTCCATCATGTGCTCGACACACACACACACACACACACACACACACACACACACACACACACACACACACACACACACACACACACACACACACACACACACACACACACACACACACACACACACACACACACACACACACACACACACACACACACACACACACACACACAAGCAGTTCCCTCTGTCTGTTGCAATTGGTTTTGTGTATGATGTTCTTTATTTTCCCTCCTATGTAGGCATGGGTTCTGACGTCCAAGGTCCTAAGAAGTCAATCAGACCAAGTTCTAACCACTCCTACACACTCTGCAACCAATCACAATGTTAGCTCCACTGGAGGTAGAGCCATCCCTTCCCCATCGCATCACCCTGGAGACAGGACCACCCCGCTTCTCAGTAACATTTCTCACGATAGGACCAACAGGCTGATGGACAGCCAGGAAGCCAATCAGGGTGAGGCAGGTTTGGGACCGGACATCCCTATTGGCCAGTCCCTGACATACTGTGACACACAGCACTCTGGAGAGGAGGGAAGCAATGCTCACATACTTGCAGACATAGACAGTGACCAAAACTTAAATATGCCCCACAAACACAGACTCACCCGTGATTAGCCACACAACCACTTACACTGCCCCAGCACACAGAARCACAGACACAAACACAGTCACACACACACAAGCACATAGACTCTCATGGCTCCAGTCCACACAAACACAGGGAGAAGAGGAAGCACTGTGTCTCAACAGCATAAGAACCTAAAACCAAACATAGGAAACAGAAACAGGCCAAGGCTGAGGGTCATTGCATCACCTTCCTGGTGAAAAAAATGAGCTAGAAGGGACAGGAGGAGCTGCCGGAGAAACAGGACCAGAGACAGAGCGACGACTATGTACTGGCCAAACTCTTGAAGAAGTCGGGTATGTTTGAATTTTTATGTTTATAAATGTTTACCAGTAATGAAATACATATTTATCAGAAGATTATTCATCACTTATGAATGCTTATTCATGAACGTCATTATAAAGTGTTACAGTACTTTTTATTACATGTTTCAAAAAGTCAGGTAGGTGGCATTAGTTGGCCTCGAGAGGTTAGAGTGGCTGACGAGTTGCCAGGTTTGGTTTTGGCGGAACATCTTCGTTCAAAAGAATACAAGAAGAGAAACTAGCATGAACCAAACAGTGTTTTTGTGTGTGTTTTCGTTGTTTAACCACAATTACACAGCGCGTCTTCAACCTTGTCTCGTCTCTTCGTCTCTATCTCTCTCTCTCTCCTCTCTCTCTTCTCTCTCTTCTCTTCTCTCTTCTCTCTTCTCTTTCTCTCTCTCTCTCTCTCCTCTCTCTCTCTCTCTCTCTCTCTCTCTCTTCTCTCTCGTCTCATTCTCTCTCTCTCTCTCTCGCTCTCTCTCTCTCTCTCTCTCTCTCTCTCTCTCTCTCTCTCTCTCTCTCTTTTTTCTGTCTCTCACTTCCTCGTATCCACCATGTGCATGCAGCATGACTCCATGATGGAGGCATCTAACCCAGACTTTGTCCTGGTGGAGGCTGAAGCTAACAGACTAAAGACGCTCTGAAATTCCTGAAGGTCTCCAGACAGCACTGTTGACTGCCCTACAACAGACCCCCCCCACACACAGGTTAACACACTCACGCACATTAATATGCATACATATACATATAAGTCCTGCCGTCTCCTCCCTCTGCCCGGTCTCCCTACGGCCCTACAGACTGCGGAGGCCTTGTAGAGTAGAGTAGAGACAGAAAGAAAGAGAGAGAGAGAGTATTCCGTCAATACGGGGAGCCTGAGGATATAGTGTCTGATCGAGGGCCCCAGATCACGTCTGGGGTCAGGAAGGCGTTCATGGTTTCACCCCGAGAGTAATGGGTAGGTGGGGAGAGTAAACCAGGATGTGTGCAGGTTTCTGCGGTCTTATTGCCAGGACCGGCCGGGGGAGTGGGAGGCGTTTGTGCCCTGGGCCGAGATGGCACAGAACTCGCTCCGCCACTCCTCCACTAACCTCTCCCCCTTCCATTGCGTACTAGGGTACCAGCCAGTTCTGACGCATTGGCATCGGAGAAAGATCGAGGCTTCTGCGGTGGACGACTGGTTCAGGCACACGGAGGAGACATGGGAAACTGCTCGTGTTCACCTTCAGCGGGCCGTGCTGCGCCAGAAAGACAGCGCAGACCATCACCGCAGTGAGGCCCCGGTATTCGCACCGGGGGACCGGGTCTGGCTCTCGACCCGAAACCTGCCCCTACGCCTGCCCTTCCGGAAGCTGGGCCCGCGGTTTGTGGGGCCATTTAAAGTCCTGAGGAGAGTGAATGAGGTTTGTTACAGGTTACAGCTTCCACCCAATTACCGTATTAACCCCTCGTTCCATGTGTCTCTCCTCAGGCCGGTGGTGGCTGGCCCTCTCCAGGAGTCTGAGGTGCGGGAGGTTCCTCCGCCCCCTTTGGACATCTATGGGGCCCCGGCGTACTCCGTTCGCTCCATACTGGTTTCGGGCCTTCGGTACCTCGTGGACTGGGAGGGGTACGGTCCGGAGGAGAGGTGCTGGGTTCCGGTCGAGGACGTGTTGGACCCTTCAATGTTGCAGGAGTTCCACCGTCTCCGTCCGGTTCGCCCTGCGCCTCGCCCTCCGGGTCATCCCCGAGGCCAGTGTYGGCGCGCTGCTGGAGCCGCGCGTCTAGGGAGGGTACTGTCACGACTTCCGCAGAAGTCAGTTCCTCTCCTTGTTCAGGCGGCGCTCGGCGGTCGGCGTCGCCGGTCTTCTAGCCATTATCGATCCACTTTTCATTTTCCTTTTGTTTTGTCTTGTCTTCCCACACACCTGGTCTCAATTCCCTCATTACATGTTGTGTATTTAACCTTCAGTTCCCCCCATGTCTTTGTGCGGAATTGTTTATTGTAAAACTGCTCCGTTGATTACCCAGTTTTGCTCTCCTGCGCCTGACTTCCCTGCCACCAGTTACGCACTCTCTTACAACCTGCTCTCCTATCTACAACAGTTTCCTGTTTGTTTTTTAAGGCTGTTGAACAACTTAATTTTCTAAAGCCAAGGGTAAGATTGTGGAGAAATATTCCTACATCGTAATATCTGACTAAATCAAACCTGATCTACCTCTGTACCTGTCAGTTAGTGTGGATAGAAATGTGTAGCTACATGCCAACTTTTATACACTCAATAACATGACTGTGCATGTCATAATGATGGAATAAATCTCTCAAGTGTAATCATGTGTACTGTATTTAATTTTTTCTAATTGTAATGAGAACCCAATTGTCTAATGTTATAGTCCCAACCACATACTTATACTTTGTAGAACATTTTGATTTATAATAGCTTTTCTTTTATATCAGCTCAGCCTCTTTCTACTACACACAGAACAGTAGAAGGTCACAGGGGCTCTTCAAATCACACCTGCCTTTTACAACCTTACAACCCATATTAACTATTATGTAAATTGTACTATCAGTGATATAAACAATATACAGAGCTTGTTTCGTGTATGCATACATGGGGGAAATACAGTATATTGGTTTGTCCAAAATACACAAAAAAACTATTTTGGAATTAAAGATTGTTTGCTTTATAGTCCTTTGAGCTCACTTGAGGATTTAATTTTGGAGCATATCTTTCCCTGTGTAGAAACTAAGCTCGAGAAAAACACGTGGCCCAATTCCAAACAATAAGCAGACTTGTGCAACTATCATTGCCTATTTTTCACAACCGTTTCAGGAGAGGCATCAATCGGAGAAAGAGAGATAGCGCACGTCCTCGGTGGCGTTGGTCATGGTGTTGAAATGCCTAACTGTGTCGTGTGGGGTTTCGGCTTGTGGGTAGTCAATAGGCTTACTACTTACTATTAGGTCAAAAGTCGTAGAATAATTCTTTAAGTCATCAGTCGAAACAAACAAACTCAGAAACTGCTCCTCCTGTCATCATCTTTAATCTCAATTCCCTACTTTAAGTGGGTAACAGTGGAGTGACAGAGAGAGCTGTAGCTTTTACACTGGCAGACTTCATTTGATAAAGAGTGTCCTTACTGACGCACACATGCACACACACAAAAGGGTTCTTTGGCGTTCTTTATACCACGGTTGGGTCTAATCCTGAATTCGTTAAAAGCCATTCCAGCCGGTGTCTATTCCACAAGTTACCACCGGCGAAATCTATGACGTTAAAATGCTTTTTCCCCCTGTTCCATCTGACTGCACTGTCTCATCAGCCCAGGCAGGGAAGTTATAAACTTGATCTCCACTATAAAAATCATCTAGACATTATCTATMATTTCTTTTTGACTAACATTTAGTTTTCAACAGCAGAGATTTGTATAAACCTTACTGTCTGTCTCTGCGACATTTGCAACATTGTTGGCTAGCTCCTCTGAACAACAGTGTCCTAACGAGAGAGCACATTTTCTATGCYAGGAGAAATTGTGCCTCATTAGCTCATTGTTATGGATGTATCCAAATAAATGTCACTGAAAAAAGCTTAAACAAATGCAGATACTTTTGTTATTCTTTCTGCACTGTTTGACGTGACTGTAAATTAAACGTAGTTGGCTAGCTAGCAAGCAAGGGATAAGAATTTAGCCAGCCAGTTTGGCAATGGAACATTTAGGATGAACGACTGGGTCACATCCATAGATACAAAACATAAAGACTGAACGACTGGGTCGCGTCTCTGGCAACCAAACCAATAGAACGAACGACCAGCCGGCTTGGGTAGCAACCTTAGATTTGTTTCGGGACTATAAATTGTGTAAGGATGAAATAGTTTGAAGAAATTCATCAATATAAAGTTTTTAATGAAAATATGTCAATCACTATATGAACATATTGGTAACCCATTGTATAAAAGGGATAATGCCCCATATATATCCTCCAAACACCGGCTTCTCGGGCATTATCACTTAAATATAGAACCATTTATTCTAAAAGTGTAACACACTCCTGTCAGTGTAAGAACATAAAAACCAACTATTGGAATAAATGTATCAGTTATTTGATTTAAATGTTCTCCTCGCATCTCACCGCGGTTGTAATAACAACTTTATTTTCAGCAGTGCATAAATTAATTACACACATTTAATAACCAAAATATCATTATATCCCCCTTTAATATCATAAATGCTGTTCACAAGGGAAGCTCTTAATAACGCACGGGCCGTAACTGGCCATTATCCGACTGTAATGATATTACAGACCCAATTACCCGTCATTAGACAGGCTTCTCTGCATCTTATGTGCGTTGATCCAATCCCACCCTCCTCTTCCAAATTTCAGCTGCAGTTTGGAGCCTCATTTCGCCTCTCCATAGAGACTCCGGCGTCTGCGCCGTGGATTCCCAGATGCGCTTTAAAACTAATTGAAAGGGTCCTGTGGTATATGTTTATCTGCGGAAGCTATAAAAATCGTGGGACCCCTTGCTGTGAAGAAAATCAAAATTCTGGCCGTTGTAAATGTTGTGATATGCCAGCCCCTTGTAAAGTGGACCCGGTAACCCACCTAACGAGCAGTCAATCTCAAACCCAACATAGAAGCAACCAAATAAAGAAGTGCACCGGCTGTGTGTATGTGTGTGTTTATGGTCAGTGAATAACCACTGGTATAACAGCAGAGTAATCTGCAGGGGGAAAATATTTACATTTTCAGGTAGGCTACCTGGGAGAGTTGTTTCCCACCCGGGTCGGCCCCTGAAGCACGCATCGCACACACGCACGCACACGCACGCACGCACGCACGCACGCACGCACGCACGCACGCACGCACGCACGCACGCACGCACGCACACACACACACACACACACACACACACACACACACACACACACACACACACACACACACACCGAGATGGTCCCACTCACAGTGAGAAGACAAAGACACGGTAATCCGATTAGAACCAATTAGGCGTGAGATTCTAAAGGCAGCAAGAGCTGAAGCCTCAAAACACTGTAGACATCTGGGCACTCCCAGAGAGAGAGGGAGAGCGAGAGAGAGAGGTAGAGTAAAAGGAAAAGGAAGATGAACTCAGAGAGGGATGTTGAGGGGGAAAGAGGGGAGTGAGTAATAACGAGAGTGAGAGAGGTTGTAGAGATAGTGGGACAGAGARAGGGAAAGAGAGAAAAAGAGAGAGAGACTGTGACTGGAACTGGAACTGCCGGTTCCTGAGACAAACAGGAAACTTATCGCGCCCTCTCAGGATCCTCTCCTCCTCGCTCCCTGGACCAGCGCAAGACAAATACTCAGCAGGTATCTCAGACAGCGGGAATATCTATCAGATAGGCCTATCTACAATTTTCTATTATAGATAGGCTACATCATTTACAATAATTTATATTACTTTTATTGCAAGAGGCAACTGGGCATCATTTATGATTTGTCTCTTTAAAACATTTGGTGAGTGCTGCCCTGTCTTATCCTAATGGACTATATGATGAGGATAATTCTCAGCAAATAACTTTGGAGTGAGCACATGGCTTTCTTGTTATGTCATGTTTTATTCCAATGTTTTATAGCCTAATGGCATGGTTTGTTTACTTACTTTTATAGTTGGTTTATTTGGGTGAAGAGCAGGGAGTTTTGTGGAGTTTCTTTAGTTGATCTACTTTGTCATTTGTAATATCAACACTATAATAATTTCACTGATTACGCAGTTTGACTAATGTCAAATATCCATACAGACAACTTGGACACATCTGGACCCGCAATTCTCTGATCTGCAACTGAAATTATTTGGTTTATTTTCAGATTTCTCCGTGATATCGGGCTTTTGTCCACACAGATCCACAGATAAACGAAGCCACCTAGAAAACCATAATGTTTTACTTCCACTGTCCCCCTCAGCTGGATGGAGAATGTTGTCGGACTAATACATGTAAGTAGGCTAAAMCGTAGCCTAAAATGCAGCAACTTTTGGCTGAGTCGCCATAGATAGGCTAGAACGTGTTGACTGTGGTTTTATCTGGGAAAAGCAGGCTTATAACTACTTCAGTCTATAACTTCTCTATCTTTGCAATCAAGTTTAAATATCTGTAGCTACCCCTGAATAGGCTGTAAGAAAAGTGGTTTAAGTTGTATGACTCTGCAATCATCTGAATAACATATTTGTATCACTTTATTTCATTGTGGTAAATAAAGTGTGTGTGTGTGTGTGTGTGTGTGTGCGTGTGTGCGTGTGTGTGTGTATGTATAAATATATATAGCCCCGGGGCTGAGGCAGGTGTGTTGTCCCATCTGCAGCCACATATGTTTTGATGTCATGCCTCTCAGACCGGGACATCAATGTTTTCATGGCTCTAATAACATGAATACACTAGATCATAGTTCGTTTCAATGGGCCATCTTATTTACTCACATCCTAAAAATATACAACTGCTTAATTAGTATTTTGTTCATTTAGGTTTGTTATTTTTGTTGTAAAAATAATTTGCAAAATGTTTCCATGTCGGGTTTTAAGTGCAAACAAACAAAGGTATATTACATTTATTTATACCGACAAGTATTTTTATTGGAACATTTCTTAGATGATGTTGTTATGTTTCCAGTGAACACCAACGGGTTTCCCAACCATTCGTCAGCAGGTGATTTTGATGACGGCTTTCTGCGGAGAAAACAGCGTCGAAATAGAACAACATTTACGCTGCAACAGGTAGCAACCAATTATAAAACTCTGGACTGCTTAGAAATGTAACTCTGTAGACTACATTGTTATAACGAACTGAATCCAGTGTGAACAAAACCATGTGTCAAGCTAGCTAGGCTACACACATTTCATTTTCCATAATAATGTTGACAACAATTATTATGATGATGCTTAACATTATTTCCACCATAAAAATAAAATGTATCACTTCCTTATTGCTTGCAGGTATTTTAGTTAATAGCATTTTGTTGCCTAGATAGACTAGTCATCTTTTGCCTCTAAAAGTAGGCTAGACTACTTACCAAAACAGACATTTTGTAGATTTTGTAGATTTCGTTCAAAAACCATCACACCAAAATATACAATTGTGTGTAGTATTATGAATATGAATAGTAAACTCGCATAACTTTAAAACAGCATCTTATATTTTCCCCTTTCTCAGTTGGARGCTTTGGAGGCTGTGTTCACGCAGACTCACTACCCCGATGTTTTCACACGTGAGGAACTGGCCATGAAGATCAACCTGACTGAGGCGCGTGTCCAGGTGAGCACACACACCTGGACTCTGTCATTCTCTTGATGCGCTTTAATAATTTATCCACTTCGATCTAAAGTCCCCTGTTTTGGGGACCTGCATGGTTCTGGTACCAGTTCCGACCGACATTTTCACTTATAAATCAATCTGTGGACACCATAGATTGGAATGGTTTGCATATAGCAGTAGCCCTGATTCTCACAGACACATATACTGTATATGGTGTAGAGCAGGATGTGAAATCTGACACCACTTGAAGCTGGGATGTTCCTCCTACCATTTAATTCGCTTTTCCGACTGTCCATCAACTCCAGGCTGAACCCTATGTCACAGCCACTATCAACACATATGCCTCTAAACCTTTCATCATAATGCAGTGGAAGAGAGTGATTCTGTTGCTGTAGCACATTCAGAGATCAATTTATAGCCAGTAATCTAAAATAATACATAGATTTTAAACAAAATACACTTTCTGTTTGTCATAGATGGACAATATTAATATGAGCTGAAAGGTGAGTTCCTACCGAGTTCAGGAACCAAAGCTAGAGCTCTGTGAGATGTTCACAGCTATGGGGGCAGATGTTTTGATAAAGAGAGACCTTTAGAAAATATGGACATTTTCTCTAACACTAAATATACAAATATGTATTTTACAGTTTTATGGAAGGTGAAATCTTATAGTTAATCATTTTAGAAATATATTATATTTAGAACATAAATAAGTAATTTGAAGTCTTATTCGTACAGTTTTGTTGAATAGGAAATACATCATATAAAATATAAATATTTACTTGAGCTTGTGTCCTCAAAAGTGACTACACACTGGCAATGTATAACTCTTTTTTACCAGAAAGGTGAGATTTGAACCTTTCTTGGAGTATGCAGCATTACCAGTTGTTGTTTATGGCCCTCTCATGATAAATGATTACTTTTGGGGATGAAGTAGATTACATTTTCGATTACATTTAGTTACATTTAAGACGTTTTAATAACATCAACATAATGGTGAATATTAGATTAAGTTGATTAATCGGTCATTCAAAATTAACCAGCGATAATGTTCTTCACTAATTTGTCGACATCTCAAAGGCTAACAAAAAAGACATCATCCATGTATGTCCATTTCCATGGCTCGGAAAAAAGAAGAAATAAGGGATGCTTTTAAAGACAGCAGTAGATAAAAATGTTAAGACAGCATTAAGGATGTGCACGCTCGCACCCACACACGCACATACACAAACACACCTTAACATTATTTAAAAATKTGTCAATTTATATTCTGCCCCTGCCCTCCACATATGCGTGGTTATAAACTTGTTCAGTTGTAATTGAATTCAGTGTGTCCTGTATGTAATTCCATGCATTCCTGATTTGCTTTTGGGGTTTGTTGTGAGCGCAGATCTAATTGTAGGAAATATAATAGTTAGGCTTTGCTTCCCCTGGGTCATCTTACTATCGCTTAAAGCCGACAGCACGCTGCATAATAGAATCCCGAGCTGTAAATTAGGGATTGTAAACAAATTATTCTGTTCTAATCCGATTACAGCATTCTTATTATTAAATCTGAACATGAATCGGATGCAGCATACAGGGGACATTATTATTAGAAAATAAATGTCCTTTCTGTTGTAGTGTTGGATGGCTTGTCTTTATGTGCATGTCAATGGATTTCCCCCCTCCTTAAAGCAGCAGCCAAATGGAGATTAATGTTGCAATTACCGGCCATTCAGAGAGACGGGATCACGACTCTTAACTGTAAGGTGCTGTAAGGTGCAGGGGTGAGATAGTAGTCTCACAATGGCAACAAGCCGCCATATTGTTKTCCTGTCACTAAACCAAACTGTTGTCCTTTTCTTTTATATCGACTGAATGCGATTCGTTTTGTTTGGATGCTGACATCATTGTACCTCGGCTCGTCACACAATAGTGACTGTTCTGTCCCGCGTGCAGGTTGCATGCAGTCGTTCTGATTCGCACTCCCGTCCAACCCATTCCATTCACACACATCATGATTAATGCGTGCGCGAGCGCAGTCTTAATCGAATCTGATGTTGTCAAACAATCACTAAATAGGGGAATAAACGACTTAATCACAGTTCTCTCACTCAGGCACCCAACTGTTATTGGGAAGTCATTAAAATATGATAATGAAAAATTGCTCAATTAAATGTTGTTATAGGAAATGACCTTCATTCAATTAGGATATAGTAGTTGGCAGTATGTAGCGGGCTGGAGACTATGGGTAGGTGAAGTTTGGGAGAAGTTGCAGTGCAAAGTCATTCAGGCAGAGAGCTTTAGTCCAACACACACACACACATGCACACAAACACAGGGACTTTTATACCTTTATATTATCATGAACCAAAAATGACATTTCTTTTTTTGTACACATAAGATAGTTAAATCACCATATTTCGGTGCAGAGACATGATTCGTGAAATCTGTCAATTTTCTGACCGACTGTATCATACCTTCCACTCCTGGGTGCATAAATACAAAGATGCTGATCAGTGTCTCTTTTGAAAATAGATTTTATATCAATGAGACTAAACAACACGTCAACATACAAAAGTAGGTATTCGTTAGACTACTTTAAATTGCACAAAGGAGAGAGCAACATTTAGTTTTTTCCTCCTCTCCTCCTGTCTAGGTGTGGTTCCAGAATCGTAGGGCCAAGTGGAGGAAGACGCAGAGAGGGAGTACAGACCCCGACGGAGGTAAGGAGCAGATAAACGAGGGAGGCACTCCTCCGTCCAGGAGTCTGAACTCCCAGTCTCCTGTGGACCAGAGCAGGAAACAGAAGGAACCTCTGGAGATGCAGCAGAGGTGAGAGAACAGGGATGTGGACATAGAAGGGGACAGAGATGAGTTTCTGGGGAGTGTTCTCCATCAGAGTTAGGCCTCTTCTCCCATTACAAGTTTTTACCAGTGGCCAGTGACGTTGACACTGTACACTGTCATGGGGTATTGAATGCCTGAATTTGGGGATTCTGATTTAGCCACTGTCCATGGTGCTGAAATCTTGCTCTCCCTGTGGCCAGTAATGTTGCAACTGTACCTCATGGCAGCTGTCCACTGTTACTTGGTGCTGAACAACAGATCACAGGAGTCTGATTGTGCAGCTGTCYGTGGTGCTGAAATTGCAGATCACATTTATTTGCTTGTTGTTTACATCGGACCTTCCACACGTGATTAATTCACCACAAATGGTAACGCACTCATCTTCCCCTCGTCTCTCCTCCTCACTCCTCTTCACTTTCCTTCAGTTGCAGGATAACCATAATCTCTTATCTCTGCTCTGAGTCATTTTAAACCAACCTCAATCCTCTCTCTCCCCCCAGTATGAACCGAGCCATAGGTCCTGGTGGGCCGTTCTTCCCATCCTGTCTACCAGGGACCCTCCTGAACTCAGCCACCTATGCTCAGGCTCTGTCGCATGTTGCCACAATGAAGGGTACGCAAGATTCAGAACGTAGCACAGTGTTGCAATGTTGTTTTTCATCACAAAAGTGGCGGCTCCTTTTATATACGCTGCGGCATTCAATATACTTTTGTACTATCTGAAATTTGAGATGCGCCATATCATTCCTTCCGCAGCTGTGGGTGCAGTATTGTCGCTTGATTCCTTGATCTRATCTATAGGCTATATAGGCTATTCATCAAAGTAGTGTATTTTGCATTGATAACCAAATGTAATCTCAGAAACTGTTCAAACAGTAAACCAAACAACAAGAATCCACTCAAAAAGCTATTTTGTTTAGAAGTAATAACTGTTTTTTCCAGGCTATTGTGAAATGGTAGAACCTACTGTAGCCAACTAGCTAGACATGTGCTTTTTTCTCTGTGAACTAAACATGATGACGCTCTATTTTGAGACGATATTGGAATGAATACACAAGCAGCATATCAAACCGGGATAATGTTTTACACTAAACCATCAATATAATATACAATATATGACCAAAAGTATGTGGACACCTGCTCGTTGAACATCTCATTCCAAAATCATGGGCATTAATATGGAGTTGGTCCCCCCTTTGCTGCTATAACAGCCTCCACTCTTCTGGGAAGGCTTTCACTAGATGCTGGAACATTGCTGTGGGGACTTGCTTCCATTCAGCCACAAGAGCATTAGTGAGGTCGGGCACTGATGTTGGGCGATCAGGCCTGGCTCACAGTCGGCGTTCTAATTCATCCCAAAGGTGTTTGATGGGGTTGAGGTCAGGGCTCTGTGGCAGGCCAGTCAAATTCTTGTGGACATCGATCTCGACAAACCATTTCTGTATGGTCCTCGCTATGTGCATGGGGGAATTGTCATGCTGGAACAGGAAAGGGCCTTCCCAAAACTGTTTCCACGAAGTTGGAAGTACAGAATCATATAGAATGTCATTGTATGATGAAGCGTTAAGATTTCCCTTCACTGGAACTAAGGGGCCTAGCCCGAACCATGAAAAACAGCTCCAGACCATTATTATTCCTCCACCAAACTTTACAGTTGACACTATGCATTCGGCAGGTAGCGTTCTCCTGGTATCCGCCAAACCCAGATTCATCCGTCGGACTGCCAGATGGTGAAGCGTGAGTCCAATGGCGGCGAGCTTTACACCAGTCATTGCGCATGGTGATCTTAGGCTTGTGTGAGGCTGGTCGGCCATGGAAACCCATTTCATGAAGCTCCAGACGAACAGTTATTGTGCTGACATTGTTTCCAGAGGCAGTTTGGAACTCAGTAGTGAGTGTTGCAACTGAGGACAGGCGATTTTTACGCGTTATGCACTTCAGCACTCGGTGGTCCCGTTCTTTGAGCTTGTGTGGCCTACCACTTCGCGGCTCAGCCATTGTTGCTCCTAGACGTTTCTGCTTCACAATAACAGCACTTACAGTTGACCGGCGCAGTTCTAACTAGGCAGAAATTTGATGCACTGGTATCCAGTGCATCACTGGAAACGTGGTATCCTATGACAATGCCACGTTGAAAGTCACTGAGCTATTCAGTAAGACCATTCTCCTGCCAATGTTTGTCTATGGAGATTACATGGCTGTGTGCTACATTTTATACACCTGTCAGCAACGGGTGTGGCTGAAATAGCTGAATCCACCAATCTGAAGGGGTGTCCACATTTTTGTATATATAGTGTATATATATGCACGTAGATCGACGGAGAGAAGCTTGTAGTAACCTTAACAGTTAACACAACTAATGGTAAGAGGAGAGGAGGAGGCAGGTGATGGTGATGATGATGATGGTGGTGGTAATGATAGACATACCCTACTGTATTTGTAAGAAACCCTAAAACAATTTTCTGACCCTGACCTGTGTGTTTATTTATTTGTGTGGGTGTGTGTGTATAACCAGGCGGTGGTCTGTGCTCTTGCTGTGTTCCTGACCCCATGGGCCTGTCCTTCTTGCCCCCCTACGGTTGTCAGGGCAACCGTACAGCCAGCGTGGCAGCCCTGCGGATGAAGGCCCGTGAGCACTCCGAGGCCGTCCTGCAGTCAGCCAACCTGCTGGGGAATGGCCATGGGCATGGCGCTGGAGTAGGAGGCCTGCCCAGGGTCGGGGTATCCGGGGATGGGTTGAAAAGGCCCAGGATGGAACCTGCCCTGGGAGTCATATCTGGATCAGTGTCGGGTGTTTCTGGAGCCGTGGGGAGAGGAGCAGGGGGCGGACTTACTCTCAGCCCAGGCTCCAAGGCCCCGACTCAGGGTAGCGGGTCTGACATGAACCCCCTCTGCCCCAAGGAACCACTGGAGAAAAAGTGAGTGTGTGTCTGTGTTCGCTGCCAAGAGGAAACAGACGTACGGACAGTGAGGATGTACAGACAGACGGACGGACTGGGACTCCTGTAGTGTGACTGTTCCTGTTGTTATGACCACTTTCCCTCTCCCTACTCCCCCTAAAGCACAAATATGTAAGTAAGGAGTGGGTACCCGGAAAATCATACTATATGGATTTAGCTATCAAGATATTTATTTGATTGTGATTTATTTATTGTGGGTGAATATTGCTGAATGCCGTGGAGCTGGTGCAGAACCTTTATAATGGACTCTATATGGGCTCTTTGTAAGGGATAACTTGAATACATTGTGTGTGTGTGTGTGTGTGTGTGTGAACAGAGACCCTGGCTGATGTGAATCTGAGGCATTTCTCTTTCTCTCTCACCTTGGCTACACACTCTTCCTTGTGTACTATTAGAGTATTGTGTTACAGAACGTCACCAGACAATGTAACATGTTATGTTTGTATTCTTATGACCACATGTAAAACACAACGTGAAATATTGACGATTCCATTGTTTCACTGGAGCTATGGTCATTATTGTTCAGGTTTTTAGGCTAGCGACCAGAGAGAACTCCAACTAATTATTTATTTATCTTGTTTAACTGACAGGGACAGTGCACATKAATCAATATATACATTTTCACATCAGTTGAAGCTGACGTTGCTTCGCTGTCCCTTGGCTAATAGATATGATACAACAGTTGTGTTGATATCAGGGCTGTTGCTAATATTTATTCAGTCTGTTAGCACTTCTGTAGTATTACTAGCGTTAGCCAAACCCAGATCACTTTAGTCCTGTTGTCTAAAACAATTAAAGATGTATTCTCTCCTGTTGCCTCCCGCCACAGCCATCTGCTCCTATCCATTATTCATCAGCTTCCCTTAAAGCTGGAGAGACGAGAGCGATCATTGTTCTTATTATTTATTTACTTTTAGGAACGCCAACGCCACTCACTGCTTTTCTTTTCTCTCTCTCTCTCCCTCTCTCACTCTCTGTCTCTTACTGTCTCTCTCTAGCCTTCTCCACCTCTCCTTCTCTCACATGCCTCCCCCTCTCTTCCTTCCCTCTCTCTCTCTCTCTCTCTCTCTCTCTCTCTCTCTTCCTCTTCCTCTCTCTACTCTCTCTCTCTCTCTCTCTCTCTCTCTCTCTCTCTCTCTCTCTCTCATGAGATGCATCACCAGGTTTCAATAACCCATTGAACATGATACATGCTAATTATTAATGCAAAAATGTATATTTACAAAACACTTTTTTTAAACACCCAGAGCCTCCTTCATGGTTCATCAGCAATTGTTGATTAATTAATKAATTTGTCCTTTTATTTATTTATTWAWTWTTWTTWTTTTCCCCAGATCAGATTGAGAATATTTAACCGCAGCGAGAGAGAGCACACAAAGACCAGAACTTAGTCTGATTCAATTTGCGTCCTTTTCAAGAAATCACTTTTGTTAGTCAATAACGCAATTAAGCAAACTACACACAAAAGAGCATTAATAATTGATGGTGAATTGTGTATTACCACAAAGTACTAGGTTAATAATTAATAATGAAGGAGACACCCTGGTGACATGGAGGAGGGAGATAATGTCAGAAGGCCAGGATGGAGAACTCACACTTTTATTCTCTCCTCTCATTCTGTATCTCCCTTTCTATCATTCTCTCTCTATTTCCCCTGTATCTTTCTTTAATCTCTCTCTCTTTCTCTCTTGTCTTTCACTCTGAAATCGACTGCATGCTGTGCATAGTTCATATCTATTAATAAAGTGAAGATTTAATTGAATCTTTGAGTCATTGAGTTATATTGTTAATGTGTTTGTATGAGCAAGAATTCTCTCTGGCTTATTTTGTTTTACACTTTGTAAGCAAAACAAGTAAAACCTCATATGAAACAAAGTCCCATGCATGTATTTTGTTGAGTGTGCATGATTATACTCTAAAATGTGGATACAATTGTGATGCTTCTATTCAAAACTTTTGACCAGTGATTGTGTTTTCCAATCTAAACTAAGTAGCAATGAAACTCATGTAACATTGAAATGCTGGCCAGATTTATACARTAAGGAAAGGCAAGTTTATTTGTATTTTTGCATTACTCCAGTCATTGTAGCACATATTGTTCAAAATATCTATTATCCAATCAAGCCCAATCAAGGATGACTTGATTAATCATATCATACAATGGTAATACGTAAATGTATGCGTTTGAAAAATGCAATGACATGGCAGCAAATTATAATATTGTGTAAACTTATTATAACAATGGTTATATTGTGTGTACTTATTATACCAATACTTATTATAACAAATGTACACTSCTTCCGAAAATGGAACATTTATTATATCATGTGGCTGACATTGACATACGGTCTAAAACTCACAAAAGATTCAGACAAACCATTTAAATCTCTCCAAATTGAATACAGTGGTTTTGGAATTGAATCATAAAAAAAACGATTCCGGTCTTATAACGGTTCCGATCATCATAAGTTCTGTATAGCACTCATAATTCACTGCTTTAATATGCCATAAACAAGTCAAGTTGCTGTTGACATCCCCGCTGTGCATRTGGCATCTGTGATAATTCTGTCACCTAAAATAAGTCCTGCAGCAGTTTGTGGAGCATTGTTATATTAAATTAACTGGAGCRCAGCCGGAAACACAAACTGACAGAATGAATACAGAGGCCAGGCATTCTACTCTGTTCTACACAGCCATGTTAATGGGCTTCTATTGTTGCAGTAATGAAAACATTATGCTGAGATACAGAAAGAGAGAGAGATGTCCTGGACCAGGAGCACTTCACACTAAGAGACAACCAGCAGGATGAAGTCAAACCTGGACACTCATCAGAGGTCAGTTTTATKTTTTCCAAACCTAATGGTCAGGGATTTGGGGAAGGGTATTAAAGATGGTCCTAGATCTGTGCCTAAGAGCTAACGTCTACCCAGTGGCAGAGAGAAACAGTGCAGACAGTGTTCAAAACAAATCAAATCAAATGTTATTTGTCACATGCACCGAATACAACAGTGAAATACACCTTACAGCGAAATGCATACTTACAAGCGCTTAACCAACAATGTGGTTTTAAGAAAATACCCCAATAAAGGTAAGAGATAAGAATTACAAATAATTTAAGAGCAGCAGTAAATAACAATAGCGGGGCTATTGTGCCATCAGTACAGATACCATGACATCTTGACCACCAAAGTCTATTTGATGTCACAAAGCTGTCCAGCACTTACAAAATATCCTGTCATGTTGTCCTGGTTTCCAGTGGTTTGCAGAAGAGGATGGATGATGATGGATGATGGAACAAAAAAAACATTTTTAAAAATKATGTTTTTTTCTTTGTATGATCTTTTACCAGATCTAATGTGTTATATTCTCCTACATTAATTTCATATTTCCACAAGCTTCAAAGTGTTTCCTTTCAAATGGTATCAAGAATATGCATATCCTTGCTTCACGCCCTGAGCTACAGGCAGTTAGATTTGGGTATGTAATTTTAGGCGAAAATTGAAAATAGGGGTCCGTTCCTGAAGGAGGGGAGGAGAGAGGAGGATCATGGTTACATACTGATCACGTCCACTAGGTGGTATCATAGTCAGCTGCTGAGTCCATCAACAGAGAATAGACAACCAATTATGTCAACAACAAGAACAATATCAACCAACAACACATATTTTGTTTAGATTTTGTCTTTAATAGTTGCTTCTTTACAAAGTGCTTCTGAAAGACATCCAAAATACTGACAAAGAAAGTTAATAGAGTGAAGTAAGTTTTATTTTGTCTGCAAAAGTCCGTCTCACACTATATAACTCACAGTAAGAGAGAAACCCTGTACACCTTTCTCACTGCAGAAATGTGGATCTATTTAGTGAAATCAAATCTACCAAACGATTCAAATCAACTTTTTTCGCATCCACACAATGTGGTTGCATGTTTGCATAAATAGTTTTGTGTTCACTTTGATAGACATTTTAGCTTGTGTGACGTAACTACAGTTGATTAAAATCACCATATATCCCTATTATAAAATATTCTAATGACACCATGTTGCAGAATAGGAATAACAAATAATCTAATCCATGTTTACACTGGTAGCAAATGTAACAGATGTAGCTAATGAGAACTTGAGTTTCTACAATCTGTTGAACTTCATCCCTAAAATTACTAGCAGCACTAAAACTATTAAATACTGTAGAAATCCATTGTATTGTATACTTATTCACTATTCACTAATATTAGCAAAAGTTGTAGGTGACCATGACATATTTCTCCACAAAAATACTGCAGACAGTATTTATTCACAGTAAAAAATATATATAATAATAATAATACAAAAAAATAAGACATGGAATGGTAAACATTTCTGTAAAACAGTCATAATAAATATTGTTCGTCTAATTCATACTTGCACTACAAAACTACAACAATATCAACATCAGGAATATCAAACAAACTTTACAAAACATCTCAGAAGAGGAACATTTTCTAATGAAAACAAAACAGTCAATTACAGCAGACAAAGATCTTAAATAAGTCACATATACAGCCGCATCGCTCATGTTTTAAAAATATATATTGAGCTTCTGTGAAATCTCTATTTTTGCATCTAAATGCTATCAAACGCTTAAAAACTCTGCAGTTTATTTAATTTCATGTAATGTTATTCAACCTTTATCAGTGTCTTTGATACTTGAACTCTGCTCTAGAGAGATTAGGGTTGTGTTCATTATTAGGGCATGTAATGGAAAAAGTCAATTTTAGTCCATTTTCTTTTGTTTGGTGCCTAATGAACATGGCACTGACAAGACTGCCTACATTTAAAAAAAAAAGCTGTCAATCAGTGTCGTCGCCCTCCACCAAAATCCAAAGCAAAGTCCTCCAGCTTGCTCATGGTGATGATGTCTCAGTGGGGGGCGGAGTTAGTATCATCACTGTACACTGCACCCTCGTCTAGCTGGCTGTTATGTGTCGTACGCAGTGTGTGTGTCGTACACTGAGTGTGTATCATGGGCAGTGTGTGTGTTATGAACCATGTCCATGTAAGGTGTCTGTGCTTGGGTGTAGCTCTGTCCATATGCTCTGTCCTTATGTCTCTCTCTCCATTCTGTCCTCCTATCCTCCATAGCCCTGGCTGCTATAGCCCTCTCCCTGCCTCTCTCCCTCCCTCCCTCCCCTGCCCAACCCTGACTTTTCTCTGTGGGCTGTGGATCCTGGGAAGGAGCCCCCGAGGCAGGGAGGAGACGGGCATGGGATGGTACTGTAGCTCTGGGGGTACCCCTGGTAGAGCACATAGAGCCGGCAGGCCGGAGGAGCTAGGGGSTGGGTGTATGGGGGATACATTTGGGGTTGGGGCTGGGTCTATGAGGCTTCGGGAAGGGACTGGGGATAACTCTGTGGCTGGGTCTGAGACAGGGAGCCTACCTGGCCTGGCTGATGGACATTCAGCTGGATGTACATCCCCGTCTCCGTGTCAAAAAAGGTCTTGGACCAGGCATGTCCACCACAAAGTACTGACCAGACCCCGGGTCCTGTAGAACCTTCTTCTGGGTTAAACCTTGGGTGAAGTGCTGGGGGAGGCTGAGGGAGGGTGGGGAAGGGTAGTAGGGGTCTACGTGGTACTGAGGGACATTCAGGGGGGAGGCCAGGGGTGAGACAAGGTGTCTGGGGTGAGCATGGTGGTGGTGGGTGGGGGAGGAGGGCACACTGGCCACTTGCGTTGGGACTCGGGGGCAGGAGACAGGGGGTGAGGCATGTGATGAGGTGAGGGGAAAAGAGACGAGGGCTTTGGCATGGAGGAAGGCGTAGAAAGATGGGCGATGGGAAGATGGTAAATCAGTTGGAGAAGAGGGGACACTGGAGATCTGAGTTGGGGCGAGGGGCAGGGAGATAGGGGCAGAGAAAAGAGTGTGACGGTTGGAGTGTGACGGTTGGAGGATTGTAGTTCCGACGGTGAGGAGGGGACGCTAGCAACCACACAGACCGGTTTCTCCACTGGGTCAGCAGCGCTGTCGGTCTCAGTCGTGGACTCTTTCTTTATCCTGCAGGTTTTGAGCCTCTTGGCTCTCAGTAGGGCCTTCTCACTCTTAGGAGGAACAGTTGGTGTCTTCTCCTATCATCCTCTCTCTTCTCCATGCTAYATATCTCTCCCAGAGAGGCCTGTGTTGCATGTGTTTTCTCCATATATTGAGTTGCCTCTACTAAAAGGGGAGAACCGGTCTTTTCCAGGCACGTCGACATGGATGGGTTGGGTCGTTGGTGAGAGAACAAGGGGTTTCTAGTCTGGTTTCTGAAATGTTAGCATTTTCTGGTTGTGGCACAGTGGCGTATCTGTTGTCTCTGTGATTCCCTCAGTAGTTTTGGCCTTGTTGAATGAGATTGCCTGTTTGTCTTTTTCCMTCAGTCTGAACATCCCTGTCTTTCTCTGTTCCTGCTCCATGGAAGAGAACACTATTATCTTAGCCTCCATGTTTAGTTTGGCGGGAACCTCTGGTTCTTTCACAGCTACTGCATCTTTCTCGGACATCACTGTCACTGGGTGKTCTTGCTATTCAGTCGTAATACATCTATTGCGGCAAGTCTGTATTATCTGAAAATATCCATCCTTTCTGCTTGGACTGTCCATGTTAGGAGGGGAATCTTCTTCTGTAGAGATCACCCTTAGTCTGGCGTAGTCTGTGATGGCAGTAGGGACAGAAGGCWGCATGTTCTCTCTTGGTTTCACCTCTGGTTTAGAAGACACTTTTTCTCTTGTTGGAATTGCTGGGTTATTCTCTCTCTCTTTTGCTGTTGTTTCCACATTGTTGTTCTCACTCACCCCTGACACAACATGGATAGCTGYACTATCAATGTCAACATTATKGTCACCAGTGGGTTTCTCTGCTCCTGAAGAAACATGTTTGGTAACGGAATGACTTTCAGTAGYTTGTGGCTGTCAATCTCACTTGTTCCTGATACAACATGGATTGCAATACTGTCTATGTGTAAATTCTCCACTTGGCCATCTTGAACACTTACTTCATTGCCACCTTGAACGACACGGCTCTTTGTAATTTCCACTGATGCAAGGTCAGCTTTGCAGATGGTTTCATTAGTAGGAGGGTTGTTATTTGAGTAGTTGTTAGGATTTATTGCAGTCATGCCATGTTTAAAGAGGAGAGGGAGATGTTGAGTTTCAGCCAACTATTTATTTTTAGCCGGTTTGACCTCTGCTGAGCGTCCATTTAGACAGCAAACACAGCTGCCAGAAGGAAACTTTGAGAGAAAGCAAGCTAGAGGTACACCTGAAAACACRAAGAAAGATCCTGAAAAGTATGAAAAGCCTGTGAGGAACAATAATTATTCACAGGAGGATCCTCCATTGCATGGGAGAGATCAGTCTCGAAGGGGAAATCTACTCCATGACACCTCTGTAGAACTTCTTAGTTTTAAAGTCAATATCTCTTTCTTGGTCTGGCCTTTCTCTTTTAGTGACAGAGCTCTGAATGAGGACAGATGGATGTCTTTACTCATTGCTACAGTCTGTTCAGCTGGATTAGTCTTACTCTCAATCTGACTGGCTAGTTTGAAATGTTTGGATGACTCATTGACCCTCACTCCCTCGCTCATGTTTCTCTCTCATCTCCCTGCTCTTGTTCTGCTCTAGTTAAGTCGTGTCTGATGTTGTAGATACCTTCATCCTTTGAATATCTGGTAGTTCTTATTGCCGTTTCATGTTTATTAGTGGCAAGTGCATCATTCTSAGTCTTTTTACTGTCATTTGTTGTAGCTACATCCTTAGAGGGCTGTTTGTTTTCCTTGGCTGAAACTGTATGACTGAACCTGTATTTCTCTCTCTCGTTGTTGTAGTCATCTCCCCCCTGTCTGCCCTTTCGTACCCGCTGATGGGAGATACATTTTTCGGTTGGAGTGTTTTGTTCTCTGCCTTTGCAGATGTAGTGTGATTGGTGAGTTTGTCATCTGTTGCTGGAACTGCTTAGTTGACACTGTACTTTTTCTCTCTCAGTCACTCTCACTTCACCTGTTCATAGTCTCTAGTAGTGAGGATGTAATGTATACCGTATCTGTCCTCATTGGCTGACCATGAACTGTACTTAGCAGGTTCANCTCACTTCACCTGTTCATAGTCTCTAGTAGTGAGGATGTAATGTATACCGTATCTGTCCTCATTGGCTGACCATGAACTGTACTTAGCAGGTTCATTTTGTTGCTTTTTAAGCTCTGCCTTAGCTTGCTCTGCTTTAGCTGATTCTGCTTTAGCTTGTTCTGCTTAAGTTAACATTGCTTTAACTAATTCTGCTTTAGCTTGTTCCACTTTAGCTAACTCTGCTTTAGCTTTCTCTGCTTTAGCCAACTCTGCCTTTGCTAGCTCTGCTTTCACTTTCTCTGCTGTAGCTTSTTCTGCTTGATATTTAGCTAACTGTGCTTTAGCTTGTTCTGCTTGAGCTTTAACTAACTCTGCATTAGCTAGTTCTGCTTTCACTGGTTCTGCTTTAGCTAACTCTGCTTTAGCTTGTTCTGCTTTAGCTAGCTCTGCTTTAGCTAGCTCAGCTTTAGCTAGCACTGTTGTGTGCATCTTATTGAGGTCATTTGTAGTAAACACCTCACTTCTGGGATATTGGTGGCTCTTCGTGGCACTAAATTCATCTTTGGTCTGTTGCAGTATTGTAGCAGTACTGTCTGTATACTGGTTGTGGTCTTTTATCAATTGTGGTGTTGTAGCTGCTTGTCTATGTATTGTCTGTTCTCATTCTTGTATGATGAATTCCACTGTACATCCTGGCAATATTGTTGTTTATCTACATGTCCTTCATTTCTGGAAAATTTGTTCTCTTCCACATCTTCACAAGGTCCGTTGCTGTTGTTCTGGGATTGATTTGCTAAAAGCTTGACAGACCTGTATTTGGGGAGTTTCTCTCATTCTTCTCTGCAGATCCTCTCAAGCTCTGCCAGGTTGGATGGGGAGCGTCGCTGCGCAGCTATTTTCAGGTCTCTCCAGAGATGTTGGATTGGGTTTAAGTCCAGGCTCTGGCTGGGCCACTCAAGGACATTCAGAGACTTGTCCCGAAGAAACTGCTGCTTTGTCTTGGCTGTGTGCTTAGGGTCGTTGTCCTGTTGGAAGGTGTACCTTTGCCCCCAGTCTGAGGTCCTGAGTGCTCTGGAGCAGGTTTTCATGAAGTATTTCTCTGTACTTTGCTTCGTTCATATTTCCCTCAATCCTGACTAGTCTCCCAGCCCCTGCCGCTGAAAAACAAMACCACAGCATGATGCTGACACCACCACGTTTCACCGTAGGGATGGTGGCAGGKTTYCTCCAGACGTGGCGCTKGGCATTCAGGCCMAAGAGTTCAATCTTGGTTTCATCAGACCRGAGAATCTTGGTCTGAGAGTCCTTTAGGTGCCTTTTAGCAAACTCCAAGCAGGCTCTCGTGTCTTTTACTCAGTAGTKGCTTCCGWCGAGCCAYTCTACCAYAAWGKTCTGATTGGTGGAATGYTTCAGAGATGGTTGTCCTTCTGGAAGGTTCTCCCATCTCCACAGAGGAACTCTGGAGCTCTGTAAGAGTGACCATCAGGTTCTTGGTCACCTCCCTGACCAAAGTCCTTCTCCCCCGATTGCTGCTCGAGAACTTCAGAAGGACAACCATCTCTGAAGCATTCCACAATCAGACCATTGTGGTAGAATGGCTCGTCGGAAGCAACTACTGAGTAAAAGACACGAGAGCCTGCTTGGAGTTTGCTAAAAGGCACCTAAAGGCTCTCAGACCAAGTATTCTCCGGTCTGATGAACCCAAGATTGAATCTTGGCCTGAATGCCAGCGCCACGTCTGGAGGAAACCTGCCACTCCTACGGTGAAAACGTGGTGGTGTCAGCATCATGCTGTGGTTTTGTTTTTCAGCGGCAGGGGCTGGGAGACTAGTCAGGATTGAGGGAAATATGAACGAAGCAAAGTACAGAGAAATACTTCATGAAAACCTGCTCCAGAGCACTCAGGACCTCAGACTGGGGGCAAAGGTCACCCTTCAACAGGACAACGACTAAGAACACAGCCAAGACAAAGCAGCAGTTTCTTCGGGACAAGTTCTCTGAATGTCTTGAGTGGCCCAGCCAGAGCCTGGACTTAAACCCAATCCAACATCTTGGAGAGACCTGAAAATAGCTGCGCAGCGACGCTCCCCATCCAACCTGGCAGAGCTTGAGAGGATCTGCAAGAGAGATTGAGAGAAACTCCCAATACAGGTCTGTCAAGCTTTTAGCGTCATACCCAAGAAGACGTGAGGCTGTAATCGCTGCAAAGGTGCTTCAACAAAGTACTGAGTTAAGGGTCTGAGTTTTTATGTAACTGTGTAATTTAATTTACAGTTGCAGTCGGAAGTTACAAACACTTGGAGTCATTAAAACTCCTTTTTTCAACCACTCCACAAATTTTTCTACAAACTATAGTTTTGGCAAGTCGGTTATGACATCTACTTTGTACATGACACAAGTAATTTTCCAAAATTGTTCAGACAGATCATTTCACAATTCCTGGGTCAGAAGTTTACCTACACTAAGTTGACTGTGCCTTTAAACAGTTGGAAAATTCCAGAAAATCATGTCAATGGCTTTAGAAGCTTCTGATAGGCTAATTGACATCATTTGAGTAATTGGAGGTGTACCTGTGGATGTATTTCAAGGCCTAACTTCAATCTCAGTGCCTCTTTGCTGTGACATCATGGAAAATCAAAAGAAATCAGCCAAGACCTCAGAAAGAAATTGTAGACTCCGCAAGTCTGGTTCATCCTTGGGAGCAATTTCAAACGCTGAAGTACATGTTAATCTATACAAACATGTCGCAAGTTAAAATACCATGGACCACGAGCCATCATACGCTAAGGAAGGAGACGCTTTCTGTCTCTCGAGTTGAACATACATTGGTGTGAAAAATGCAAATCAAACCCCAGAACAACAGCAACGACCTTGTGAAGATGTGGAAGAGAACAAATTTCCAGAATGAAGGATATGTAGATAACAACAATATTGCCAGGATGTACAGTGGAATTCATCATACAAGAATGAGAAAGACAATACATAGACAAGCAGCTACAACACCACAATGATAAAAACCACAACCAGTATACAAGACATAATGCTACAATACTGCAACAGACCAAAGATGAATTTAGTGCCACGAAGAGCCACCAATATCCAGAAGTGAGGTGTTTACCGGAATTCCGGCGCGAAAAGAGATGGCTGCCTCCTTCGTGTTCCTTGGAAATATGCAGTATTTTGTTTTTTTACGTGTTATTTCTACATCGGTACGCCGGGTAATCTTAGTTTCTTACATAAGCTGGGAGGAACTACTGAATATACGATTTAACGTTCAATCATCATCGTTCCTACCAGGAATATGACATTCCGAAAACGGATCCAGTGTTTTGCCTTCCACACATACAATGGATCTGATCCCAGCCCGGCGACCCTGTGCGACGCGAAAAAGGGAAAACGTGGCGGTCTCGTGTCAGGCTTCGGAGACGGGCACATCGCGCTCCACTCCTAGGCATACTCTCGCCAATGTCCAGTCTCTTGACAATAGGTTGATGAAATCCGAGCACGGGTAGCATTCCAGAGAGACTCAGGGATTGCAACGTGCTCTGCTTCACGGAAACATGGCTAACTCAAGGACGCTAACGGAGTCGTGCAGCCAGCTGGTTTTCTTCATGCATCGCGCCGACAGAAACAAACATCTTTCCGGTAAGAAGAGGGGCGGGGGGTATGCCTTATGATTAACGAGAAGTGGTGTGATCATCATAACAACACCACAGAACTCAAGTCGTTCTGTTCACCTGATCGAGACTCCTCACATCAAATGTCGACCGCATTATCTACCAAGGGAATTCTCGTCAATCATAATCACAGCCGTATACATTCCCCCCCAAGCAGACACATCGTGGCCTGAACGAACTTTATCTGACTCTTTGTAAACTGAAACCCAACACCCTGAGGCTGCATTCATCGTAGCTGGGGATTTAACAAGGCTAATCTAAAAAAAACTCCTAAATTCTATCAGCATATGATTGTGCTACCAGGGCTGGAAAAACATAGACCATTGTTAACTAATTTCCGCGACGCGTATAAGGCTCCCCCGCCCCCCTTTCGGAAAAGCTGACCACGACTCCATTTTGTTGATTCCAGCCTACAAAACAAAACTCAAACACAAGCTCCCGCTCAGGTCGTTCACGCTGGTCCGACAATCGTGAATCCACGCTTCAAGACTGCTTCGATCACGCGATTGGAAATGTTCCGCATCGCGTCAACAAACATATTGACGATATGCTGGATTCGGTGAGCGAGTTCATTAGAAGTGCATGACGATGTGTACCCACAGCAACGTAAAACATTCCCAAACCAGAAACCGTGGAGTTGAGCAGCATTCGCGTGAAACTGAAGGCGCGACCCACTGCTTTTAACCAGGGCAAGGTGACCGGAAGCATGACCGAATACAACAGTGTAGCTATTCTCTCCGCAAGGCATCAAACAGGCTAATCTCAGTCAGAGACAAAATCGAGTCGAAATTCAACAGCCAGACACAAGAGGTATGTGCAGGGTACAGTCAATCACGGATTACAAAAAGAAAACAGCCCGTGAGGCAGGATGTCTTGCTCCCAGACACGGCTAACACTTTTTTGCCCGTTTGAGGACAATACAGTGCCACTGACACGCCCCCTACCAAAACCTGCGGGCTCTCCTTCACTTGCAGCCGAGGTGAGTAAAACATTTAAACGTGTTAAACTCGCAAGGCTGCACGCCAGACGGATTTCCAGCCGCGTCTCAGAGATGCGAACACAGCTGGCTGGTGTGTTTACGGACATATTCAATCAATCCTTATCCCAGTCTGCTGTTCCCACATGCTTCAAGAGGGACATTGTTCTGTTCCCAAGAAAGCTAAGGTAACTGAGCTAAACGACTACCGCCCGTACACTCACTTCCGTCATCATGAAGTGCTTGAGAGACTAGTCAAGGACCATATCACCTCCACCCTACGACACCTAGACCCACTCCAATTTGCTTACCGACCCATAGGTCCACAGACGACGCAATCGCAACCACACTGCAACTGCCCTACCATCTGGACAAGAGGAATACCATGTGAGATGCTGTTCATCGATTACAGCTCAGCATTTAACACCATAGTACCTCCAAACTCGTCATAAGCTCGGAGACCCTGGGCTCGACCCCGCCTGTGCAACTGGTCTGGACTTCCTGACGGGCCGCCCCAGGTGGTGGGAGGTAACAACATCTCCACCCGCTGATCCTCAAACACTGGGCCCACAAGGGTGCGTTCTGAGCTCTCCTGTACTCCTGTTCACCACGACTGTGTGGCCATGCCACGCCTCCAACTCAATCATCAAGTTTGCGGATGACACTACAGTGGTAGGCTGATCACCAACACGACGAGACGGCCTACAGGGAGGAGGTGAGGGCCCTCGGAGTGGGTGTAGGAAAATAACTCATACTCACGTCAACAAAAAGGAAGATGATTGTGGACTTCAGGAACAGCAAGAGGGAGCACCCCTATCCACATCGACGGGTCAGTAGTGAGAAGGTGGAAAGTTTTAAGTTCCTCGGTGTACACATCACGGACAAACTGATTGGTCACCACAAGACAGCGTTGTGAAGAAGGCGCAGCGGCCTCTTCAACCTAGGAGGCTGAAGAATTCGGCTTGTCACCAAAAGCATCACAAATTCTACAGATGCACAATCGAGAGCATCCTGTCGGGCTGTATCACGCCTGGTACGCAACTGCTCGCCCACAACCGTAAGCTCTCCAGAGGGTATGAGGTCTGCAGACGCATCACCAGGGGCAAACTACTGCCCTCCGAGACACCTACACCACCCGATGTCACAGGAAGGCATAAGATCATCAAGGACACACCCACCAAGCACTGCTGTTCACCGCTATCATCCAGAAGGCGAGGTCAGTACAGGTGCATCAAAGCAGGGACGGAGAGACTGAAAACAGTTCTATCTCAAGGCATCAGACTGTTAAAGCCACCACTAACATTTAGGCGGCGCTGCAACATACTGACTCAACTCAGCCCTTTAAAAATGGGAATTGATGGAATTATTAAAATGTACACTAGCCACTTTAAGCAATGCACTTAATACAATGTTTTACATCCTACATTACCATCTCTATGTATATATACTGTTCTATATATCTCTGCATCTTGCTCTTTATGCAATCCATGTAAACTAGCCCTTTAAACTATGCCTTTATGTTTACCTACTACAGTCTCATTCATACGTATATACGTACTCTATACATCTACTGCATCTGCCATGCCGTTCTGTACACCACTCATTCATATATCTTTATGTACATTCTTTATCCCTTTACACTTGTGTGTGTTGTGGTAGGTAGTAGTGTGGAATTGTTAGGTTAGATTACTGTTGGTTATTACTGCATTGTCGGAACTAGACACCAAGCATTTCGCTACACTCGCATTAACATCTGCTAACCATGTGTATGTGACTAATAAAATTTGATTTGATTTGATTTGATACTAAAATGACCTCAATAAGATGCACACAACAGTGCTAGCTAAAGCTAGAGCTAGCTAAAGCAGAGCTAGCTAAAGCAGAACAAGCTAAAGCAGAGTTAGCTAAAGCAGAACCAGTGAAAGCAGAACTAGCTAATGCAGAGTTAGTTAAAGCTCAAGCAGAACAAGCTAAAGCACAGTTAGCTAAATATCAAGCAGAACAAGCTACAGCAGAGAAAGTGAAAGCAGAGCTAGCAAAGGCAGAGTTGGCTAAAGCAGAGAAAGTAAAGCAGAGTTAGCTAAAGTGGAACAAGCTAAAGCAGAATTAGTTAAAGCAATGTTAACTTAAGCAGAACAAGCAAAGCAGAATCAGCTAAAGCAGAGCAAGCTAAGGCAGAGCTTAAAAAGCAACAAAATGAACTGCTAAGTACAGTTCATGGTCAGCCAATGAGGACAGATACGGTATACATTACATCCTCACTACTAGAGACTATGAACAGGTGAAGTGAGAGTGACTGAGAGAGAAAAAGTACAGTGTCAACTAAGCAGTTCCAGCAACAGATGACAAACTCACAATCACACTACATCTGCAAAGGCAGAACAAAACACTCCAACGCAAAATGTATCTCCCATCAGCGGTACGAAAGGGCAACAGGGGGAGATGACTACACAACAACGAGAGAGAGAAATACAGGTTCAGTCATACAGTTTCAGCAAGGAAAACAAACAGCCCTCTAAGGATGTAGCTACAACAAATGACAGTAAAAAGACTGAGAATGATGCACTTGCCACTAATAACATGAAACGGCAATAAGAACTACCAGATATTCAAAGGATGAAGGTATCTACAACATCAGACACGACTTAACTAGAGCAGAACAAGAGCAGGGAGATGAGAGAGAAACATGAGCGAGGAGTGAGGGTCAATGAGTCATCCAAACATTCAAACTAGCCAGTCAGATTGAGAGTAAGACTAATCCAGCTGAACAGACTGTAGCAATGATGTAAAGACATCCATCTGTCCTCTTCAGAGCTCTGTCACTAAAAGAGAAGGCCAGACCAAGAAGAGATATTGACTTAAAACTAAGAAGTTCTACAGAGGTGTCATGGAGTAGATTTCCCCTTCGAGACTGATTCTCCCATGCAATGGAGGATCCTCCTGTGAATAATTATTGTTTCACAGGCTTTTCATACTTTTCAGGATCA
>NC_036858.1:24797364-24880791 GCF_002910315.2 Salvelinus sp. IW2-2015
GCCGACGCCTTGTTCTTTCGATGGCCGTCTCCTTTGTTTATCGGGTGTCTCAGATTGCCACAGATGTCACAATGTCCTTTCTCTTAGTTGTCTGTTTCCTTGCACTCGTTCTGTGAGAGTGGGCTTCTGAGGAGGCTAATCAGCTGTGTCGATACTCCCAGCGTGGGTAGGAGGCCATGTAGACAACTGGTGACTTGAAAAGAATAACGGGTGGTCTGCCTTCAATTCACCTTCTTAGATCCAGTACTAAACCGTAGCATTGATTGTTAAGAGGTTGCTTTGTCCTCTTCAAACTTGTGTTGCGTTTCGGGGGGTCGTGACTAATCGTGGACCCTGGCTGCAGCGCTTGGTCCTCTAGACTAGTATGTTCATACTTAACTCCCATGGTTTATACCCTCTGGTCAAAAGGGGGCTTTCCATCTTTATGGCACACTCTCTGGGTTCCCTGGGCAAAGCGTTGTTACGAGGGCAAAGTTTAGAATTTGCTATGATCTCGTTTAGACAACTAAAGCCACAGTTCATCATCACAAAAACATTCTCTCTAATCTGGAATTTTTTATAATGTCCTCATTTAACTTTTAATGACATCACAAAAAACATTTATTTTCATATTCCATCTGTCATTGTTAACACCATTTTGGCTGATGAAGCATAATGTCCCAAGTCCATGTATTGCATGTTACAGGTCTGAGGTAGACCCCACAGAGCCATTCCAATCCCAACACTTAAGGAAAAAGCTGCCTGAGGTGTCATAAAATCCCCAATCACCCCACCCCCCATGCGGGAGAGAGAGAGCTCTGTAGAGTTGATATACGGTAACCTGATCCTCACAGGCCAGTGTCATGACTAAATCCCAACCTGGCCACATTCCATCATGGCCACCTAAACATCCCGATCATTCTAATTGCAGTATTTTGGAAAGTATTCAGACAAATTTTGTTACGTTAGTCTTTTTCTAAAATCGTTAAAAACAAAAATATATCCCACATCAATCTGAACACAATAACCCATAATGACAAAGCGAAAATAGTTTTTTAGAAATAAAAAACAGAAATAACCTTATTTACATAAGTGTTCAGACCCTTTGCTCTGAGACTCGAAATTGAGCTCAGGTGCATCCTGTTTGCATTGATCATCCTTGAGATGTTTCTACAACTTGATTGGAGTCCACGTGTGGTAAATTCAATTGATTGGACATTATTTGGAAAGGCACGCACCTGTCTATGTGAGGTCCCACACAGTTTGTCAGAGCAAAAACCAAGCCATGAGGTCGAAGAAATTGTCCGTAGAGCTCCGAGATTGGATTTTGTCGAGGCACAGATCTGGGGTAGGGTAAAAAAAAATTCTGCAGCATTGATGGCCCCAAGAACACAGTGGCCTCCATCATTCTAAATGGAAGAAGTTTGGAACCACCAAGACTCTTCCTAGAGCAGCAATCGGGGGAGAAGGACTTTGGTCAGGGAGGTGACCAAGAACCTGATGGTCACTCTTACAGAGCTCAGAGTTCCTCTGTGGAGATGGGAGAACCTTCAGAAGGACAACCATCTCTGAAACATTCCACCAATCAGAACTTTATGGTAGAGTGGCTCGACGGAAGCCACTACTGAGTAAAAGACACGAGAGCCTGCTTGGAGTTTGCTAAAAGGCACCTAAAGGACTCTCAGACCAAGATTCTCTGGTCTGATGAAACCAAGATTGAACTCTTTGGCCTGAATGCCAAGGCCACGTCTGGAGAACCCTGCCACCATCCCTACGGTGAAACGTGGTGGTGTCAGCATCATGCTGTGGTGTTGTTTTTCAGCGGCAGGGGCTGGGAGACTAGTCAGGATTGAGGGAAATATGAACGAAGCAAAGACAGAGAAATACTTCATGAAAACCTGCTCCAGAGCACTCAGGACCTCAGACTGGGGGCAAAGGTACACCTTCCAACAGGACAACGACCCTAAGCACACAGCCAAGACAAAGCAGCAGTTTCTTCGGGACAAGTCTCTGAATGTCCTTGAGTGGGCCCAGCCAGAGCCTGGACTTAAACCCAATCCAACATCTCTGGAGAGACCTGAAAATAGCTGCGCAGCGACGCTCCCCATCCAACCTGGCAGAGCTTGAGAGGATCTGCAGAGAAGAATGAGAGAAACTCCCCAAATACAGGTCTGTCAAGCTTTTAGCAAATCAATCCCAGAACAACAGCAACGGACCTTGTGAAGATGTGGAAGAGAACAAATTTCCAGAAATGAAGGACATGTAGATAAACAACAATATGCCAGGATGTACAGTGGAATTCATCATACAAGAATGAGAACAGACAATACATAGACAAGCAGCTACAACACCACAATTGATAAAAGACCACAACCAGTATACAGACAGTACTGCTACAATACTGCAACAGACCAAAGATGAATTTAGTGCACGAAGAGCCACCAATATCCCAGAAGTGAGGTGTTTACTACAAATGACCTCAATAAGATGCACACAAACGTGCTAGCTAAAGCTGAGCTAGCTAAAGCAGAGCTAGCTAAAGCAGAACAGCTAAAGCAGAGTTAGCTAAAGCAGAACCAGTGAAAGCAGAACTAGCTAATGCAGAGTTAGTTAAAGCTCAAGCAGGACAAGCTAAAGCACAGTTAGCTAAATATCAAGCAGAACAAGCTACAGCAGAGAAAGTGAAAGCAGAGCTAGCAAAGGCAGAGTTGGCTAAAGCAGAGAAAGCTAAAGCAGAGTTAGCTAAAGTGGAACAAGCTAAAGCAGAATTAGTTAAAGCAATGTTAACTTAAGCAGAACAAGCTAAAGCAGAATCAGCTAAAGCAGAGCAAGCTAAGGCAGAGCTTAAAAAGCAACAAAATGAACCTGCTAAGTACAGTTCATGGTCAGCCAATGAGGACAGATACGGTATACATTACATCCTCACTACTAGAGACTATGAACAGGTGAAGTGAGCCATCTCCACAGAGGAACTCTGGAGCTCTGTAAGAGTGACCATCAGGTTCTTGGTCACCTCCCTGACCAAAGTCCTTCTCCCCCGATTGCTGCTCTAGGAAGAGTCTTGGTGGTTCCAAACTTCTTCCATTTAAGAATGATGGAGGCCACTGTGTTCTTGGGGACCATCAATGCGGCAGAATTTTTTTTTTACCCTACCCCAGATCTGTGCCTCGACAAAATCCAATCTCGGAGCTCTACGGACAATTTCTTCGACCTCATGGCTTGGTTTTTGCTCTGACAAACTGTGGGACCTCACATAGACAGGTGCGTGCCTTTCCAAATAATGTCCAATCAATTGAATTTACCACACGTGGACTCCAATCAAGTTGTAGAAACATCTCAAGGATGATCAATGCAAACAGGATGCACCTGAGCTCAATTTCGAGTCTCAGAGCAAAGGGTCTGAACACTTATGTAAATAAGGTATTTCTGTTTTTTATTTCWAAAAAMCTATTTTCGCTTTGTCATTATGGGTTATTGTGTTCAGATTGATGTGGGATATATTTTTGTTTTTAACGATTTTAGAAAAAGACTAACGTAACAAAATTTGGAAAAAGTCAAATTGTCTGAATACTTTCCAATACACTGTATGACAATTATGAATGATCGGGATGTTTAGGTGGCCATGATGGAATGTGGCCAGGTTGGGAATTTAGTCATGACACTGGCCTGTGAGGATCAGGTTACCGTATATCAACTCTACAGAGCTCTCTCTCTCCCGCATGGGGGGTGGGGTGATTGGGGATTWTATGACACCTCAGGCAGCTTTTTCCTTAAGTGTTGGGGATTGGAATGGCTGTGTGGGTCTACCTCAGACCTGTAACATGCAATACATGGACTTGGGACATTATGCTTCATCAGCCAAAATGGTGTTAACAATGACAGATGGAATATGAAAATAAATGTTGATTTTGTGATGTCATTAAAAGTTAAATGAGGACATTATAAAAAATATCCAGATTAGAGAGAATGTTTTTGTGATGATGAACTGTGGCTTTAGTTGTCTAAACGAGATCATAGCAAATTCTAATACTTTGCCTTGTAACAAGCTTTCGCCCCAGGGAACCCAGAGAGTGTGCCATAAAGATGGAAACGCCCCCTTTTGACCAGAGGGTATAAACCATGGGAGTTAAGTATGAACATACTAGTCTAGAGGACCAAGCGCTGCAGCCAGGGTCCACGATTAGTCACGACCCCCCGAAACGCAACACAAGTTTGAAGAGGACAAAGCAACCTCTTAACAATCAATGCTACGGTTTAGTACTGGATCTAAGAAGGTGAATTGAAGCAGGACCACCCGGTTATTCTTTTCAAGTCACCAGTTGTCTACATGGCCCTCCTACCCACGCTGGGAGTATCGACACAGCTGATTAGCCTCCTCAGAAGCCCACTCTCACAGAACGAGTGCAAGGAAACAGACAACTAAGAGAAAGGACATTGTGACATCTGTGGACAATCGGAGACTTACACCCGATAACAAAGGAGACGGCCATCGAAAGAACAAGGCGTCGGCCGAACCTATCCCACTAAGCGGAACTTGGCCCACGAAGAGATACCCAATGGAGACCTTCAACACATAAATACATGCATTACAATTCTTACCCGTAAGAGCGGCAATTCGGGGCAAGGTGTTAGAACTAAGCATAGTTTACAAATGTATCCAAGTGTTGCTTTTCTCTCTTGCGCTTTCTCTCTCTCTTTAAATCTCCATCTTGTGTGACACGTGTCAAATTGTGTTGGTCCACTAGGGACCTGTTGTCATTGTATTAAGTTGTAATCAATAACCTAGACTGTGTGTGTGTATCTTATGTTACCATTTAGCTTGTTAGTAAATAAATAATCAACTCAATTTGTGTGGTACGGAATGATTCGAGAGACTTTGTGCAGATTTAACTTCTTTCAGCTAGGGGGCAGAATTTTTATGTTTGGAAAAATAACGGTAATCATGATATCATGATTATAAATATTTTTAGTATTATTTTTGAATTTGGCACTCTGCAATTCAGCGGTTGTTTACGAAAATGATCCCGCTAAAGGGATCCGTGCGGCAAGAAGTTAAAGGACTATGCAACATTCAGAATGAGATTGATATGAGGAAATGGTGGACTGCTATGATATTGAGATCCTGATATTTTCTTTGAGTTAATTCGTGAAACGGTAACTCATTAACTTCTTGGCGCACAGATCCCTTTAGCGGGATCATTTTCGTAAACAACCACTGAATTGCAGAGCGCCAGATTCAAAAATAATACTAAAATAATTTATATCAATGCAATCACAAGTGAAATATATCAAAACACAGCTTAGCTTATTGTTAATACACCTATCATGTCAGATTTTGAAAATATGCTTTACAGCGAAAGCAATCCAAGCGTTTGTGAGTGTATCAATCAATGCTAGAACAGCTAGCCTAAATTAGCTTGGTCACGAAAGTCAGAAAAGCAATAAAAGTAATCGCTTACCTTTGATAATCTTCGAGTGTTTGCACTCACGAGACTTCCAGTTACACATACATGTTCTTTTTGTTCGATAAATATATTTTATAACAAAAAAACACCATTTGGGTTGCGCGTTATGGTCAGAAACACAGCTCGTTCCGTTCCTGAAAGGCAGACAAATTCCCAAAAGTATCCGTAATGTTCGTCGAAACATGTCAACGTTTTTATAATCAATCATCAGGTTGTTTTTACAACATAAATCATAATATTTCAACCGGACGATAACCTATTCAATAAAAGAGAGAAAGAAAATGTTAGCTACCCTCTCGCGCGCAGGAACTAATCAAAGGACACCTGACTCGTTTTGAAAATCTCGCTCATTTTTAAATAAAAGCCTGAAACTATGTCTAAAGCCTGGTCACAGCCTGAGGAAGCCATTGGAAAAGGAACTGGTGTAACCCCTTTACATGGAAGAGGGCAAGCAAACGGAAGCGATTTAAAAAAATAATGCACTTCCGGGTTGGATTTCCTCAGGTTTTCCCTGCAGAATCAGTTTTGTTATACTCACAGACAATATTTTGACAGTTTTGGAAACGTTGGAGTGTTTTCTATCCTAATCTGTAAATGATATGCATATTCTAGATCTGGGCCTGAGAAATAGTCTGTTTAACTTGGGTACGTTATATTAATTAAATCTGGCCCTAGCGTCAAGAAGTTAAACAAACTTTTCCCGTGGTGCCCCAGGTTACTGAGTTAATTGTTACATGATTCATTTAATCACGTAATAAATAAACATAGTTAATTATTCAATAAATAGCATGTCATCACATTAACCTCTCTGGGGCACGTGAGACGGTGGTGTCCCACCTCTTCAACAGCCAGTGAAACTGCTGGGCGCCAAATTCAAATACAGAAAATTATCATTATATACATAGGATTTAAAAGATGAACTTCTTGTGAATCCAACCACTGGTGGCAGATTTAAAAAATGCTTACGGCGAAAGCAATACCTTACGATTATTTGAGAACATAGCCCACTAGACAAAATCATTACAAACAGTAGCCAGCCAAGTAGAACAGTTACACATCTCAGAATAGAGATAAAATGAATCCTTACCTTTGATGATCTTCATATGGGTGCACTCAGCAGACATTAATTTACTCAATAAATTTTCCTTTTGTTCGATAAAGTCTCTTTATATCCAAAAACCTCCGTTTTGTTCGCGCGTTTCGTTCAGTAATCCACAGGCTCAAACGCAGTCAAAACAGGAAGACAAAAAAAATCTAAATTGTATCCGTAAAGTTCATAGAAACATGTCAAACGATGTTTATATTCAAACCTCAGGTTGTTTTGCCTAGTATAATCGATAATATTTCAATCGGACAATAACGTCGTCATTTAAAAGGTAAACAAGAAACGCACTCTCTCGATCGTGCGTAAAAAACCTCTGTGACACTTTAGGGTCCACTCATTCAGACTGCTCTTACTTCTTATTTTTCAGAATACAAGCCTGAAACAATTTCTAAAGACTGTTGACATCTAGTGGAAAGGCATAGAGGCAACTGAAATTTGAAAGTCAATGGATACTGTAATGGCATTGAATAGAAAACTACAAAACCAAAAAAAAAAATAATCTGTGAGTAAAACAGAACTCATTTTGCAGCAAACTTCCATACAGGAAGTGAAAAATCTGAAAACGAGGCTCTGTTTCAGGGCTGCCTATTCAACTGGCTTTTATTTATCGATATGCATGCACTTCATACGCCTTCCACTAGATATCAACAGGGCAGTGGAAGGTGGAATGGGGTGTCTAGGCTTGATCTGAGGCCGAACAAGAGCTTTGGAGTGACAGGTCCGGAATTTTCTTTGTCTTCGAAGGCGGGCGGCGGAGCTCACATTGTCTTCTGAAAAGCGGTCGGTTTACACGGCAATATCTCGGCTCTGATTTTATTTATACATATGACTAATAACACATAAAGTAGGTTTTTTCAACCGAGTTGTATCAGTTTATTCAACGTTTATTGGGACTTTTGGAGTTTTCCGTTCTTTGCGTCAAAGAATTGGGAATGTTAGCAACCTTGGCTACATGTGTCGCGAATTCGAAGAAGAAATGGCATTCTAAAACCAAACAACGATTTATTCTGGACCAAGGACTCCTTGTACAACATTCTGATGGAAGTCAGCAAAGGTAAGAAAACATTTATGATGTTTATTTCGTATTTCTGTGTAAAATGTTTGACTCCTATTCCCGCCGCTGTTTTGGTGAGCGCTGTTCAACAATAACGCAAGCTGTAGTGTTATGTAGTTATTTAAAAAATTCTACACAGCGGCTTGCATTACACAGAACAGTTGTATCTTTCATTCTGCCATACAACAAGTATTTTTATGTAAAGTTTATTGATGAGTTCTTTGGTCAGATTAGGTGTGAGTGTCCAAAATATTCTCCAGAGATTCTGGTGAATCGATGCTACGTATTCACAATGTATAACCAGGATTTGTAGCGTATAAATATGCACATTTTCTAACAAAAACATAATTGTATTGTATATCATGATATTATAAGACTGTCATCTGATGAATTTGTTCAAGGTTAGTGATACATTTATATCCTTTTGCTGGTTTTTGTCGGATTATTTTGATGAATAGCACCTAGTGCGGTGGAAACATGGTGAAAATATGCGGTTGTGTCTTTGGCTATTGTGGTTAGCTAATAGAAATACATATTGTGTTTTCGCTGTAAAACATTAAAAAAATCGGAAATGATGGCTGGATTCACAAGATGTTTATCTTTCATTTGCTGTATTGGACTTGTGATTTCATGAAAATTATATTATATGATATCCCTGTCCCGTTAGGCTAGGCTATGCTAGTCAGCTTTTTTGATGAGGAGGATCCCGGATCCGGGAGAGAGAAGTGGTGGAGGTTAATAATTAAGCAAACCACTCAGACCGAGCAGTAGGACAGGAAGGAAACTGCTCAGGGATGTCACCATGAGGCCAATTGTGATTTTAAATAGCTACAGTGTTCAATAGGCTCAATGCCTTCTACTGAATTTTAGCTTYTCCCATATTCCATTCCACTTGTTACTGGGGGTTTGACTTCTAGCAAGCAGCTTTCCTGCTCGTCGCCATACTGTACCAATATACTGGCAGGGAGGAGATGTCGAAAATGTGGATCTGTTAAAATTACTAAATGACATTCACAGAATTGTAAAGCTACAGCAAGGCATGGGTGACAAAGAATGAGGAAATAATTAAAATAAGTGTTTCTACATAGCATAACAGCTACAAAGCTTATGCTAGCTAGCGAGCCTCTTTCAATTAAAATAACATGGCTGGTTAGCTAGCTAACATCAGATCCTGTATCTAATGGTTGTTACGTTGTGTAAGAGAGCAATAGGTCTATATACTTGTCATTTGGTTGAGACTAACATTAGTTTAGAAAATAATTGTTTGCTCTGTGTATWTTTGGTGTGTACAGTGCCTTGCAAAAGTACTCATCCCCTTGGCGTTTTTACTATTTTGTTGCATTACAACCTGTAATTTCAATGGATTTTTATTTGAATTTCATGTAATGGACATAAACAAAATAGTCCAAATTGGTGAAGTGAAATGAAAATAACAACTTGTTTAAAAAAATACAAAAATCAAAAAATCAAAACGGAAAAGTGTTGCATGCTGTAACGGCTGTTGGAAGGAGARGACCAAGGTTCAGCGTGGTACGTGTCCATATTTATTAAATRAACACTGAAATAACAAAAATAACAAAGAAAACGACCGAAACAGTTCTGGCTGGTGCAGACACACAACAGAAAACAACTACCCACAAACACCAGGTGGGAAAAGGCTACCTAAGTATGGTTCTCAGTCAGAGACAACGATAGACAGCTGCCTCTGATTGGGAACCATACCAGGCCAAACACATAGAAATAGAAAACATAGAAAAAACACATAGAATGCCCACCCCAATTCACGCCCTGACCAAACCAAAATAGAGACATAAAAAAGGAACGTGACACAAGCATAAGTATTCACCTCCTTTGCTATGAAGCCCCTAAATAAGATCTGGTGCAWCCAATTACCTTCAAAAGTCACATMATTAGTTAAATAAAGTCCACCTGTGTGCAATCTAAGTGTCAAATGATCTGTCACATGATCTCAATATATATACACCTGTTCTGAAAGGCCCCCAKAGTCTGCAACACTCCAAAAAGGTCAGGGATAAAGTTGTGGAGAAGTACAGATCTGGGTTGGGTTATAAAAAAATATTGAAACTTTGAAYATACCACGGAGCACCATTAAATCCATTATTAMAAAATTGAAAGAATATGGCACCTGCCAAGAGAGGGCCACCCCCCAAAATTCACCGACCAGTCAAGGAGGGTATTAACCAGAGAGGCAAAAAAGAGACCAAAGATAACCTTGAAGGAGCTGCAAAGCTCCTCAGCGGAGATTGGAGTATCTGTCCATAGGAGTACTTTAAGCCGTACACTCCACAGAGCTGGGCTTTATGGAAGAGTGACCATAAAAAAGCCATTGATTAAAGAAAACATCAGCAGAACCCATCCAACTTGAATGAGCTGGAGCAGTTTTGCCTTGAAGAATGGGCAAAAATTCCATGGGCTAGATGTGACAAGCTTACAGAGATACCCCAAGAGACTTGTAGCTGTAATTGCTGCAAAAAGTGGCTCTACAAAGTATTGACTTTGGGGGGGTGAATAGTTATGCCTACTCAAGTTTTCCGTTTTTTTTGTCACAATAAAAAATATTTTGCATCTTCAAAGTGTAAATCAAATGATACAAACCCCCCCCAAAAATAAATTATATTTCCAGGTTGTAAGGCAACAAAATGGGAAAAATGCCAAGGGGGGTGAATACTTTTGCAAGCCACTGTAGCTGTTTGGCTTTGGCTAGTTAGCAAGCTGAGACCTCTGCACAAGTTGGTTAAAGTTAGAAATCTTAATAGTAATATTTTAAGGAGAACAGGCTAGCTCCCTGTACAATCAAGACAAGAGGGCGTGGAGAAGTAGATTAGATGAGCGAGCACCTGCTTCAAGCTGGYTGTTGTAGCGCCCAGACAAGATGAGCCAACTGCTACAGAGATAAAAAGGTGAGATCTCTCAGATTTTAGCTAGATGCAATGATAGCCATTTTATTGGATTGTTATATGAKCTGCTTTTCCTGAAAATGTACTGTATATCTGATATATACAGTAGCTAGCTAGTTGTTATAGTGCAATGACCATGAAATGTTACAGCCACAACATCATGATTATGTAGTCATGCACCAGCAGACCAGCAACGAGGAGAAAAGCCTGCTTTGGGTAAGATAGCTAGAACAACAAGAACTAGCTAGCTAACAATAATATCAGATATACATTTTCACGAAAAGCAGAGATACAGCTAACTAGCGTTAGTAACATTATTATTTTAAACCACCACATGCGCATCATCTGTATCTGTGTTACATTCCATATGATGTTTTAATCTATTGTTCTGTATTGCTATCTGTCTCATGTTGTACAGATCATCGGCATGAAGAAGGCTGAATTCTGTTCAATTGTGCATCTCTTTCAGATTTGTCAAGCACACCTCTGCCTTGTAGTCCCGTGTAAGTAAGGAGTCTGGCTCAAGAGACTACCTCTGCTAGCTACATCACCGCTGCCTCTGACAGCTTCTCCTATAGCCCAGCAAGACAAGGAGGTCGCATCTTCGTCTTGGACCACAGCTGATGGATAGAGTCCATAAGAGCAGCCATTGATGGGCTCCGGGCCAAGCACCAGAGGAAGAAAGACATCCTGAAGCAGGAGGATGGGGACATCAAGCTCTGCCATCAGCTCTACCACCAGCTGCAGCTAAACTAATTTAATATTTATTGCACAATAGCGTATTGTTTTTATCCATACACGATCTTGGGCGACTTTGCCTCGGAGTTGTTGGGTAAGATCCTTCCTGATTGGTCCTGTCCATGGGTAACATTGAATGGGGCCAGAGTATCTCCCGACCTCTCTGTCTCAGTCCCCAGTAATTATGCTGCAATAGCTTATGTGCTGGGGGGCTAGGGTCAGCTTGTCTTATCTGGACCCATATTCACAAATCGTCTTAGAGTAGGAGTTGCCTTTAGATAATAATGAATCCAATTATATCAACTGGGGGGAACTGACCCTAGATGAGCACTCCTACTTTTTCATGCTTTGTGAATATGGGCCCTGGTGTCATGTGTGATGTTAGGCATATTCCCACTTATCCCCCCTTCTTTCTCTGTCTGTGTCTGTACTCCCAGAGAACCTGAGCCCCTGGTCATGCTGCTGTTCCGATTGCATCTGTGKACCCCTGGCCTGATTTCACCAGGCTTGTTACCTTGTCCCAGACCCCTGCTGATCACGCTCAGCCAGGTAGTCACTGTGCTTCTGCCTCTGTGCTTCTGCCTTCTGCATTGCTTGCTCTTTGGGGTTTTAGGCTGGGTATCTGTAAAGCACTAATAAAAATAGATTTGATCGATTGATCATCAAACCCCTCATTTGCTAAAAAGATTTCACAAAACATGCACACAATGTTTGCCATGTGTACCTGTTCTGATTAACGTGAGTTCCACTTCCCTTTGTTGTTGCAGCTTGGTGGGTGGCCCAGGAGCCTTCTCTGTGCACAATGACCTCTATAAACTGCCATCATCTTGCCAGCCCCTCATATCAGTGTGAGTACCTACCACCATGTGTTTATTCAAGTGTCATCATGAAACCATAACAAAAGTAATGCATTTGTAACAAGAACAGTGAGTGTTGTGTTTGTTGTATATCATTATTTAGCAAATGTGAATGTTTAGCTGATATGGACTCCATTTGAATTTGAATAAGTCTTTAGGATGACTAACATCAAATCAAATCAAATTATATTTGTCACATACACATGGTTAGCAGATGTGCGAGTGTAGCGAAATGCTTGTGCTTCTAGTTCTGACCTTGCAGTAATATCTAACAAGTAATCTAACCTAGCAATTTCACAACAACTACCTTATACACACAAGTGTAAAGGAATGCATAAGAATATGTACATAAAAATATATGAATGAGTGATGACCGAACGGCATAGGCAAGATGCAGTAGATCGTATAGAGTACAGTATATACATATGAGATGAGTAATGTAGGGTATGTACACATTTTATAAAGTGCTATTGTTTAAAGTGGCTAGTGATACATTTATTATATCAAGATGGCAAGATGCAGTAGATGGTATAGAATACAGTATATACATATGAGATGAGTAATGTAGGGTATGTAACATTATATAAAGTGACATTGTTTAAAGTGGCTAGTGATATATTTATTACATCAATTTTTCCATTATTAAAGTGGCTAGAGTTGAGTCAGTATGTTGGCAGCAGCTACTCAATGTTAGTGATGGCTGTTTAACAATCTGATGGCCTTGAGATAGAAGCTGTTTTTCAGTCTCTCGGTCCCCGCTTTGATGCACCTGTACTGACCTCGCCTTCTGGATGATAGCGGGGTGAACAGGCAGTGGCTTGGGTGGTTGTTGTCCTTGATTATCTTTTTGGCCTWCCTGTGACATCGGGTGGTGTAGGTGTCCTGGAGGGCAAGTAGTTTCCCCCGGTGATGCGTTGTGCAGACCTCACTACCCTCTGGAGAGCCTTGCGGTTATGGGCGGAGCAGTTGCAGTACCAGGCGGTGATACAGCCCGTCAGGATGCTCTCGATTGTGCATCTGTAAAAGTTTGTGAGTGTTTTTGGTGACAAGCCGAATTTCTTCAGCCTCCTGAGGTTGAAGAGGCGCTGCTGCACCTTCTTCACCACACTATCTGTGTGGGTGGACCATTTCAGTTTGTCCGTGATGTGTACGTCGAGGAACTTAAAACTTTCCGCCCTCTCCACTACTGTCTCGTCAATGTGGATACGGGGCTGCTCCCTCTGCTGTTTCCTGAGGTCCACGATCATCTCCTTTGTTTTGTTGACATTGAGTGTGAGGTTATTTTCCTGACACCACACTCCGAGGGCCCTCACCCCCTCCCTGTAGGCCRTCTCGTCGTTGTTGGTAATCAAGCCTACCACTGTAGTGTCGTCTGCAAACTTGATGATTGAGTTGGAGGAGTGCATGGCCACGCAGTCATGGGTGAACAGGGAGTACAGGAGAGTGCTGAGAACGCACCCTTGTGGGGCCCCAGTGTTGAGGATCCGCGGGGTGGAGATGTTGTTACCTACCCTCACCACCTGGGGGCGGCCCATCAGGAAGTCCAGGACCCAGTTGCACAGGGCGGGGTCGAGACCCAGGGTCTCGAGCTTGATGGCGAGTTTGGAGGGTACTATGGTGTTAAATGCAATCAATGAACAGTAATCAATGAATCAATGTAATCAATGAACAGCATTCTTACATAGGTATTCCTCTTGTCCAGATGGGTTAGCGCAGTGTGCAGTGTGATTGCGATTGCGTCGTCTGTGGACCTATTGGGGCGGTAAGCAAATTGGAGTGGGTCTAAGGCGTCAGGGAGGGTGGAGGTGATATGGTCCTTGACTAGTCTCTCAAAGCACTTCATGATGACGGAAGTGAGTGCTACGGGGCGGTAGTCATTTAGCTCAGTTACCTTAGCTTTCTTGGGAACAGGAACAATCGTGGCCCTCTTGAAGCATGGTGGGAACAGAAGACTGGGATAAGGATTGATTGAATATGTCCGTAAACACACCAGCCAGCTGGTCTGCGCATTCTCTGAGGACGCGGCCGGGGATACCGTCTTGGCCTGCAGCCTTGCGAGGGTTAACACGTTTAAATGTTTAACTCGCGTTGGCTGAAGTGAAGGAAAGCCCACAGGTTTTGGTAGCGGGCCATGTCAGTAGCACTGTATTGTCCTCAAAGCGAGCAAAGAAGTTGTTTAGTCTGTCTGTGAGCAAGACATTGTGGTCCGCGACGGGGCTGGTTTCTCTTTTGTAGTCCGTGATTGACTGTAGACCCTGCAACATACGTCTCGTGTCTGAGCCGTTGAATTGCGACTCTACTTTGTCTCTATACTGACGCTTAGCTTGTTTGATTGCCTTGCGGAGGGAATAGCTACACTGTTTGTATTCGGTCATGTTTCCAGTCACCTTGCCCTGATTAAAAGCAATGGTTCGCGCTTTCAGTTTTTCGCGAATGCTGCCATCAATCCACGGTTTCTGGTTGGGGAATGCTTTAATAGACGCTGTGTGTACAACATCACTGATGCACTTGCTAATAAACTCGCTCACCGAATCAGCGTATTCATCAATGTTGTTGTTCAACGTTTTTTCATGAACACTCCTCCTTAATCAGCATATTGTACATGGAACAACACACTTGTCTATGTATTTATGATTAATATACAGCTTATACACATCATGGCAACATGCTTGACTGAAAATCTTTAAACATGTCTATAGACTTTATGGAGGTTAAAGGGGTGATTAAAGGGGTGATGCTGTTGCCCATCAAATTTCATTTATTATGCCAATATGTCAAAGTTATCCATTAGGAAGATGGTGCTGTTCACAATAACATGTTAATGACGGTTGATGTTCACAGGATTTTCCAAATGCTATGTTGAACGAGAACCACAAATGGAGGTGGAGGAAAACAGACAGCTTTTCTCTACCACACCTTCACTAAGTCATCATCCAATGTTTACTTCATGAACATTTGTTGCATCTTTTAAAATAAATATATAATTGGATTTTTTTCATTCTGATTCTAATGTTTTTTATGCTAGATGTGAGTAATTTAGCAGGTCTATATTATATTTAATATATTGTTTTAAAATGTTTATTAAATATAAATTCAGTCACAAGTCTCTTGGATTATTTTATGTTTCCTTTTTAAATGTTTGCTAAAATGATGTATGTTTAGTATTGTTACTTTGTACATGCTGAAACAGTCTCATTAGTTTTGGGCTAGACTGTGATCTGTAAATATTTACTACCCTTTTTAAAAAGTTGCTGATTGAAAATAGCACTTTCTATCCTTTTATGGTTGTATAAATGGAGGGCATCCATAGAAGAACATGGACAATGTCAGGGAATAAGCAGATACATGTACAACCTATTTATGACAAGAGAACAGTGCAGATATGTAACATTAGGATAACATTAGATGTTGCATGTTATGTGCTATCTATTTTGGACAGCTGGCTAGCCATGCTGTTCTCCTCAAAACATTACCAACTTGAACAATGAGATCTTAGCTTAGCTAAATAGCAAAGCCAGCCAAATACACACCCGAGCAAAAAATCATTTTGTAAACTAATGTTAGCCTCAACTAACATGACAAGTACATAGACCTGTTACTCAATGTTAGATAATAGATATAGACTATGATATTAGCCAGAAGGCTCTGATGTTAGATAGCTAACCAGCCATGCCAAGTCTATGGAAGAGGCTAGCTAGCTAGCATCAGCTTTGTAATGGTTATGCTATGTGGAAACACTTGTAAAAAACAAACAAACAAAAATTATTCACCAGCGCATTGCTGAAGCTTTCAAATTATGTGAATGTTATTCATTGTAACACATTTGTTACATTTTTCTATGAATTTGATCCCTCTTGGCATTGCCTGACGACGCACCGGAAACGGCTCGCTGATAAGAAGAGGCGTGGAATTACCATAGTGGCTATTGCTATGATGGGAGAAAACTGAGGATGGATGAAGACCATTGTAGTTAGTCTACAATAATGACCTGCAGTAAATGACAGTCTGGAAAAAAAGAAGCCTATACAGAATATACATATTCCGAAAAATTCATCCTGTTTGCAAGAAGGTACTAAAGTTATACTGCAAAAGCACGGCAAAGGAATACACCTTTTGGCCTATAGTGTAAACGCAAAGCGTTATGCTTGGGGCAAATCCATCACAACACATCAGTAACTGCCTCCATATTTTCAAGCATGGTGGTGACTGCATCATGTTATGGGTTTGCTTGACTTCAGCAAAGACTGGCGTGTTATTCAGAATTAAAAGAAACGGGATGGRGCTAAGCAAGGGCAAAATCCTAGAGGAAAACCTGCTTCAGTCTGCTTACACCAATAGCACAATCACCCAAAACACAAGGCCAAATATTTACTGCCGTTGCTTACCAAGAAGACATTGGATGTTCCTGAGTTGGCCTAGTTATAGTTTGACTTTAATCTGCTTGAAAATATATGGCAAGACTTGAAAATGTCTGTCGCACTATAACGCAGAACTTCTGCTATACGGATTGAATCGAGCCCTTACCCCAAAAGACAGAACATTGTAATAGCTGCCAATCAAGATTTATTTGTGTTTCATTTTTGTCATATATATTTTTTTAAATGTTAGAATTTTTTCCCCACTTTGACATTGCAAAGTATTTGGCGTACATTGTTGACAAAAATATCCCAATGAAATACATTTCAATCCCACTTAGTAACACAATAAAATGTGAAGGGATCCAAGGGGGGTGAATACTTATGACTGCTGGTGGAATCTGGCTGATCTCTCTAATCTGCAGCATACCTTTACACAACCTACAACCATTATCTAATTTATGTGTCTAGAAATACGACAGTGTCCGTGTCCAAAAACCCATACTTGTGTTCTAAATAGTAGGCATTTTCGGTATGCGAAAAAAGTTTTATAGTACTGTATGTGAAATATCGAAAATGTAGCATGCTTTAAATGCCAGGATGTCATACTCATTTCGGCGTTTCATCTTGTAGAATTCACTGCTCACTATTGAGGATAATTATCGTCTTTCGAGACACAGGTGTACTGACAAAAGCTGATAATCAGCTGAGGGGACGCGCTGTACCAAAATGAACAAATGCCGGGAATCAACGTAATTGCACATTAGATAAGTACACTCTTAGAAAAAAGGTTCTATCTAGAACCTTAAAGGGTTCCCTCGGCTGTCCAAATAGGGGAACCCTTTGAAGAATCCTTTTTGGTTCCCTTTCAACAGAGGGTTCTACCTGGAACCCAAAAGAGTTCTACCTGGAACCAAAAACAAAAAGTGTTCTATCTGGAACCAAAAAGGGTTCTACCTGGAAATAAAAAAATGGTTCTCCTATGGGGACAGCCAAAGAACCCTTTTGGTACCCTTTTTTCCAAGAGTGTAGTCGTCGTGTCCGAAATATGTCTTACCCACTACTTACTAAAACTATATACTATTTAGAACGTACTGTTTAGTAAAAACATATGCAGTAACCAACAAATATCAACATATTTCTCATCCATACTGAGAATGCGTCATKTAATGCACAATCGAGCTTGTTCCACGGCATTCGTAAATGTTTGTAGAGCATGTCCCCTAATCTGATTATCAGCTGTTGTCAAATACACGTGGGTGTAAAAAGATGATTCTCTTCCTCAATCGTGTGCAGCGAATTCTACTAGATGACAAGCCAAAACTAGTATGACATCCTGTCATTTAAAGCATACTACATTTCCGAAATGTCACATACTATATAACTTTCTAGTTTTGCATACCCAAAAATCATACTATTTAGTACAGGTATTCGGACACGGTCATTCTTTCCTTCCTAAAAGGGTAGATTCATTAATCAGTAGTATGTACAGTGCCTTCACAAAGTATTCACACCCCTAGACTTTTTCCACATTTTGTTGTGTTACTGTCTGAATTTAAAATTGATTAAATTGAGTATTTTTTTTGTCACTGGCCTACACAGAAATAACCCATAATGTCAAAGTGGAATTATGTTTTTCGACATTTTTACAAATTAATTAAAAATGAAAAGTCTATAAGTAATAGACCCCTTTTTTTAAGGCAAGTGTACATAAGTTCAGGAGTAAATATTAAGTCATACACACTCACTCTCTGTGCATTAATAATGTCTAACATGATTTTTGAATGACTACCTCATCTCTGTACCCAACACATACAATTATCTGTAAGGTCCCTCAGTTGAGAAGTGAAAAAGACTAGGGAGGTTTTCCAATGCATCGCTAAGAAGGGCACCTGTTGGTAGATGGGTAAAACTATAAAAGCAGACATTGAATATCCCTTTGAGCATTGTGAAGTTATTAATTACACTTTGAATGGTGTATCAATACACGCAGTCATTACAAAAATGCAGGCGTCCTTCATTACTCAGTTTCCGAGAGGAAGGAAACCGCTCAGGGATTTCACCATGAGGCCAATGGTGACTAAAAAACAGGTACAGAGTTTGATGGCTGCGATAGAAGAAAATTGAGGATTGATCAACAACATTGTAGTTACTCCACAACACTAACCTAATTGAAAGAGTGAAAAGAAGCAGGCCTGTAGAATTAACTTTTTGTCCTGAATACAAAGTGCTATGCTTGGGGCAAATCCAACAAAACACATTACTAAGTACCACACTTCATATTTTCACGCATAGTTTTGGGGAGTTTTCAGGATAAAAAAGAAACGGAATGGAGCTAAGCACAGGCAAAATCCTAGAGGAAAACCTGGTTCAGTCTGTTTTCCACCAGACACTGGGAGATGAATTCATCTTTCAGAAAGGACAATAACCTTAAACACAAGGCCACATTTACACTGGAGTTGCTTACCAAGAAGACAGTGAATATTTGACTTACATCTACTTGAAAATCAAGCAAGGATCAACAAGCAATTTGACAGAGCTTGAAGAATTTTGAAAAAGATAATGGCAAATGTTGCACAATCAAGTTGTTGAAAGCTTTTAGAGACTTACCCAGATAGACTCACACATGTAATCGCTGCGAAAGGTGCTTCTACAAAGTATTGACTCAGGGGTGTAAATACTTGTGTAAACTAGATATTTCTGCACTTCATTTTTATACATTTGCAAAAATGTATTAAAACATATGTTCACTTGTCATAATGGGGTATTGTGTGTAGATGGGTGAGAATTTTAATTTTTTTAATCAATTTTGAATTCAGGCTGTAACATAACAAAATGTGGAATATGATAAGGGGTATGCATACTTTCTGAMTTCACTATACATGCAGTTCATGATACAATACAACTGTCCTGGTTGTGGTACCATAGCACCATAGCACGCTAATCATTAATGGTGATGAGGATGTTTAACCTTCTCAAAGAAAAAGATACGGAATGAGAACCTACTCGCTACTCCTCCTCCTCCTCCTCCTCCTCCTCCTCCTCTCCCCTCCTCCTCCTCCTCCTCCTCCTCCTCCTCCTCCTCTCCTCCTCCTCCACTGTCCCCATGTGTCAGAGGCAGAATGGACTCTGTCTTTATCACACAGATAATTACCACAGTTCATTGGAGGTTTAAGTAATCACACTCTATGCTGCTACTGTTGTCTCTCTAGGTCTCTTTTCTCCCCTCTCTCTCTCTTCTATTGAATCAACAACATCACCCTCTCTCTTTCCTACTCTTTCTTTATTGTTAGTGTGCGTGTGTGTTTGTGTGTGTATCTTTCCGTTGCTGTATAAACGACCCAAACAAGTTAAATGAGCGCCAACTGCCCCCAGAGGCCTGGAAGCTACAACTGCTATGAAAATGCCTTTCCTTTCATTTCCCTGATCCACAACCTCACAAACAACAAACAAACAAACAAACAAAACAAACACACACACACACCATCGTCCCTATTTGTTTCACAGTCTGACCTCTGAACTATGACATCAAGAGTCATTACGTCAGGGGGTGCTTGGAATGGGTACATTGCGAATAAGTACAGTAGGCAGGTTCACTAGGCAACTTTGTGGGTGACCCGACCAAATTCATACAGTAATGTGAGTTGTAGATCTGTCATTCTCATCGGAGGCAAGTCTGATAAGCGGTAGGTCTGGCTATGGGTGCAATTTCTATTCTTTGCAGTCGTTATGTTTCACTTTTTCATATTTTTACTGTTGGTTTTGTACATCAGCTTCAAACAGAGGAAAATACTATATTTTGTGTTATTGAAATTTCAGAGCGGTTTAGATTGTACAGTGATTTAGCAAACAGGAAATGGCAGAGCCATTGTACCTTTAAGTGTTTATCATCATAAGGAACACATCTGCCTCAAGGACCTGCCATATTGGATTTTACTTCATTTTGGAAGATTTAAAAAAATCTTTATAAACCTTATTTTCACCTGAGTTTGGTAAAAGCTAAGACTTTCATTAAAAGATGATCAGAAAATGTAATTTTTTTTTTATTTGTTTTAAAGTACAGTTAAACATGGATTTTTGCAGTGACAAGGTGTATTGATACACCACCAAAGTATAATTAATAACTTCAACATTCTCAAAGGGATATTCAGTGTCTGCTTCTTTTTTTTTGACCCTCTACCAATAGTGCCCTTCTTTGTGAGGCATTGGAAAACCTCTCTGGTCTTCATGGTTGAATCTGTGTTTGAAAATCACTGCTCGACTGAGGGACCTCCAATTGGGAAGAGGTCAGAAACCTGCGCGTGTGGTGCCAGGATAACAACCTCTCCCTCAACGTGATCAAGACAAAGGAGATGATTGGGACTACAGGAAAAGATGGACCGAGCACGCCCCCATTCTCATTGACGGGGATGTAGTGGCAGGTTGAGAGCTTCAAGTTCCTTGGTGTCCACATCACCAACAAACTATCATGGTCCAAACACACCAAGACAGTTGTGAAAAAGGCACGACAAAGAATATTCCCACTCAGGAGACTGAAAAGATTTGGCATGGGTCCTCAGATCACAAAAAAAGTTATACAGCTGCACCATCGAGAGCGTCCTAACTGGTTGCATCACCGCCTGGTATGGCAACTGCTCGGCCTCCGACCGCAAGGCTCTACAGAGGGTAATGCGTACGGCCCAGTACATCATGGGGCCAAGCTTCCTGCCATCCAGGACCTCTATACCAGGCGGTGTCAGAGGAAGGCCCTAAAAATTCCAAAGACTACAGCCACCCTAGGTTATGACTGTTCTCTCTGCCACCACACGGCAAGCGGTATCGGAGAGCCAAGTCTAGGTCCAAAAGGCTTCTCAACAGCTTCTACCCCCAAGCCAGAAGATTCCTGAAAAGCTAATCAAATGGCTACCCGGACTATTTGCATTGCCCCACACCCCATCTGCTACTCTCTGTTTATCATCTATGCATAGTCACTTTACCTCTACCTACATGTACATATTATCTCAACTAACCTGTGCCCTCGCACATTGACTCTGTACCGGTACCCCCTGTATATAGCCATGCTACTGTTATTTTATTGTTGCTCCTTTATTATTTGTTATTTTCGTCTTTATTTATATATCTTTTTATATATAATTTTTTTACTTCAGTTATTTTAGTAAATACTTTCTTAACACTTTATTTTTCTTAAAAATGCATTATTGGTTAAGGTCTTCACCGGTTGTATTCGGCGCATGTGACATATACAATTTGATTTGATTTGAAATATCATGAAGGCCTATTGTTATCCAATGCTGACGAAGGCTATCGCCAAAACACGTACGTTTGCTTTGACCTCTACTGACAATTTTTTTTACTTAAATAATATTTCAGTGAGCGCAGGTTTTTCATTTTCTCTGGAATAATCTGATAGCCAGATCTAATTTCATGGTTGTACTGGTGTATAGATGTGAGCAAGGTGAAAAGTAGCCTCTTTTAACCACATGGGGCAGAAAGGAGCATAATAGGTAGCAACAGGGAATACAAACAGAAGTGTGTGTGTGTGTGGTAGCAGATGGGTAGAAGCATCAATCTTATCTTTTATGTTAAGGGCCAGATGCCTACTCCTGGATTACAAGTAGCCTTATACTACATTTTGTTTGCATCAACTGTTTGTTATCCTCCATCACATGTTAATCAGAATCAATTGATTCCTCTGGGAGGGGAGACAGTACAGAGAGCTCCACATTTCACTTTAAACCCTGTCAACATGATTTACTGTATTTAAGGTGTCTTAAAGCATCATGTGACCATTGCCAAGAATGTCCACATTTGGTTTCTCTATTCTATTCATTCTATTCTGTTAACATTGTCTTACGTCAGATAGTGCGACAAACCGTCTGCAATTGTCAGTTGAGGGACGAGTGTCGAGTAGGCGTGACGCCACCTGTTGGAAGACATTGTTCTGTTGCTGTACAGTAAGTTCATTTTACAAAAGGAGTTAATGTAGGAAGAGCTTTCAATGTCATCCTGCACAACATTGGAAAAAGTGAAGTTTGCATGACTGATACACCAGCCACATTTGACAAAGTGCTAACACTTTACATTAAGGTAGCTTTTATAACGTATTGGTCAAAATAGTGTGATAGCTGTTCAGTACTTGCCAAATAGTAAGCCAAATTTTACCTGCAGTTATTAACACTTTATAAAATGCACTTACACATGGTTATAACCTTTATCTGTCATCATGCAACCATAAAAAGGCTGGAAATGTCATTATTTTCAGTGTTCTATTCCTGAATTCCACAAGTCAGCTCTGTTGGCTGCCAATTGTGGAGTCATCAGCTAGAACATAAGGGAGGAAGGAGGGAAAGGTGTAAACTACATGTGATTTCACATTAATTTGCATGAAAAGGAAACAACACTATATAACAGAAATTGGAAAATAAAAACTATTTTGAATGAGTGATTCCTGAAGGCCGTTAGACATAGTATATAAAGGGTTATGTGTTGTGTAACACCAGTGGGCTAGGCATGGCCTAGAGCCAGCAGTAATACTAGCTCAGCACTTTAGCCTGGCCATTAAACCAGCAGGCCTGTAGTCTACTGGACCAGTCTGACCACAGCCTGAGACTAACCTTGCCACTCTGTTGGAGAGACAGACACAGACACAGGTCACGCTCACGCACGCACGCACGCACGCACGCATGCTCGCACACACACACACACACACACACACACACACACACACACACACACACACACACACACAAACACACACACACACACACACACACACACACACACACACACACACACAAAAACCACACAGGCACAGCACCAAAACCCACACACACACACACACACACACACACACACACACACACACACACACACACACACACACAGATGCCCGCTAGGCCTGCCTAATGCTTCTTAGGCAGCTTCAGCTGGAAATCTGCGGCTGTTCCAAAACACCACTCAGGAAACGACATTTCCCTACATTTAACAGGGGAAGGAGAGAGAGAGAGAGCGAGAATGAGAAAGAAAGAACTGAGGGGAGTTTCTAAGTGAGAACAGAGCATGTACTGTTTCTTATTACACACACATTTTGGGAACGGAGAAAGAAAATGAGAGAGAAGAGACAAAAAGAGAGAAAAGTAGAGTAGGCTAGATGGTGGCCTGGGCTCTGGAGGATGGTGTAACTACTGGAGAGTTGTTATGTGGCTGTGTCTAGATGTATAGCTACATCTTGTTGTATTGCGTCGTTTATTGTATAGGTGCAGTGTGCGTTTATGGATTGGTTGACTGTGGAAATGAACTTCTCCTCTGTAATGTATGTTCTCTTGACTAGAGCTCTCATAGCAGGTAAGGTGCTCTATTTACATACTACTACTGTATTCACATACTGTATTACCTCTGTACTAACATACTACTACTCTGTACTTACTTGCTGTTAATTTATCTCTGTATAAGTAGGGATACATAAATAAATACTTTTGCACATTCTTGAGTTTGAATTGTCAGGATACTCTTAACTCTCAACCATGTGTACTTATACAGTACTTTGTCCGGCCACTGTTTTATATGTTATCCCATACAAACATTCTGACATTAACAAAACAGAACCCTATACAGACGCCTTGGATCGCCTTCACATGTTATTGTGTTACAAAGGGGATAAAAATGGATTTAATTGGAATTGTGGAAGAACCTCTTAATAAAAAAATKTATTAATAGAAATTAAATACCTAAAATATGGCTCCATGCATCAAATATATTTTAGAATCACCTATGGCATTGATTGCAGCTATGAGTCTTCTTGGGTAAGTCTATACTTGCTTTGCACACCTGGATTGTGAAATATTTTCCCATTATTCTTTTCAAAATTCTTCAAGCTCTGTCAAGATGTTGGGGATCAAGTCTTGCCATAGACTTTCAAGCAGATTTAAGTCAATACTGTAACTTGCCCGCTCAGGAACATTCACTGTCTTCTTGGTAAGCAACTCCAGTTTAGATTTTGCCTTGTGTTGGAGGTTATTGTCCTGCTTAAAGGTGAATTATTCTCTCAGTTTCTGGTGTAAAGCAGACTAAAGCAGACTGTGCTTAGCGCCATCCCGTTTCTTTTAATCCTAAAAACCGCCCAGTATTTGCCGATGTAAAGCATACCTATACCATGACGCAGCCACCATGTTAGAAAATAAGGAGGCAGTTACTCAGTGATGTGTTGTGTTTGCCCCAAACACAAGGCTTTGCAATTAGGCCAAAAAGTGTATTCCTTTACCATGTTTTTTTTTTGCAGTATTACTTTAGTGCCTTGTTRCATTCAAGATGCATGTTTTGGCATATTTTGTATGTCACGATCGTCTTGAGGATAAGGAGTGGACCAAGGCGCAGCGTGTGAAAAATACATTCTCTTTTTATTAGAGACGAGTGAAACACGAAACGAACACTTAAAACAAAACAAAACAACAAACGACCGTAAAGCTACAAACGTAGGTGCAATACCAAAAGCTACAAACGTTCTACATAGACAATTACCCACAAAACCCAATGCCTATGGCTGCCTTAAATATGGCTCTCAATCAGAGACAAATGACTACACAGCTGCCTCTAATTGAGAACCAATCTAGGCAGCTATGACATACAAACACCTAGACAAGACACTGATCCATTTAACATACAAACCCCTAGACAATCCAAAAACACATACATTCCCCATGTCACACCCTGACCTAACTAAAATAATAAAGAAAACAAAGAATACTAAGGCCAGGGCGTGACAGTACCCCCCCCCCCCCCCCCCCAAGGTGCGGACTCCGGCCGCAAAACCTAACACAGAAGGGGAGGTCCGGGGTGGGCCTTCCTATGGCGGCGGCTCGGGTGCGGGACGTGACCCCCACTCCACCATTATCAATACCAGCTTTGGTGTCTCTGGTAGATCCTGGCTGGCTGGCGGCTCTGGCAGATCCTGGCTGGCGGTAGGCTCTGGCTGCTCATGGCTGGCTGGCGACTCTGGCTGCTCATGGTGGCTGGCGACTCTGGCTGCTCATGGCTGGCTGGCGACTCTGGCTGCTCATGGCTGGCTGGCGACTCTGGCTGCTCATGGCTGGCTGGCGACTCTCGCTGCTCAGACGGCGCTGGGCAGACGAGCAGTGCAGGCGGCGTTGGGCAGACGGCCGACTCTGACCTGCTGAGGCGCACAGTAGGCCTGGTGCGTGGTGCCGGAACTGGTGGTACCGGACTGGAGACACGCACCTCAAGGCTAGTGCGGGGAGCAGGAACAGGGCACACTGAATTCTGAGGCGCACTATAGGCCTGGTGCGTGGTACCGGAACTGGTGGTACCGGGCTGAGGGCACGCACCTCAGGGCGAGTGCGGGGAGAAGGAACAGTGCGTACAGGGCTCCGGAGACGCACAGGAGGCTTGGTGCGTGGTACCGGAACTGGAGGTACCGGGCTGGGGACACGCACCTGAAGGCTAGTGCGGGGAGAAGGAACAGGGCATACTGGACCTGGAGACGCACATTAGGCCTAGTGCGTGGTGCCGGAACTGGTGGTACCGGGCTGGGGACACGCCTCTCAGGGCTAGTGCGGGGAGAAGGAACAGGGCATACTGGCTGGAGACGCACATTAGGCCTAGTGCGTGGTGCCGGCACTGGTGGTACCGGGCTGGGGACACGCATCTCAGGGCTAGTGCGGGGAGCAGCAACAGGACGCACAGGACTCTGGAGACGCACAGGAGGCTTGGTGCGTGGTGCCGGAACTGGTGGTACCGGGCTGGAGACACGCACCATAGGGCGAGTGCTTGGAGGAGGAACAGGGCTCTGGAGACACACTGGAAGCCTGGTGCGTGGTGTAGGCACTGGTGGTACTGGGCTGGGGCGGGGGTGGCGCCGGAAATACCGGACCGTGCAGGCGTACTGGCTCCCTTGAGCACTGAGCCTGCCCAACCTTACTTGGTTGTATGCTCCCCGTAGCCCGACCAATGCGGGGAGGTGGAATAACCCGCACTGGGCTGTGTAGGCGAACCGGGGACACCATGCGTAAGGCTGGTGCCATGTATGCCGGCCCAAGGAGACGCACTGGAGGCCAGATGCGTTGGGCCGGCTTCATGACATCCGGCTCAATACTCAATCTAGCCCTGCCAGTGCGGGGAGGTGGAATAACCCGCACCGGGCTATGCACACGTACAGGAGACACCGTGCGCTCTACCGCATAACACGGTGTCTGCCCGTACTTTCGCGCTCCACGGTAAGCTCGGGGAGTTGGCGCAGGTCTCCTACCTTCGCCACACTCCCTTGTAGCCTCCCCCAATAATTTTTTGGGGCTGACTCACAGGCTTCCTACCGCGTCGTCGTGCTGCCTCCATTCGCCGGTATCCCTCCTCGCAACTGTTCAGAGAATCCCAGCGGGGTCCGGCATTCGCCCTGGGTCGATCGCCCACCTGTCGATCTCCTCCCACGTAGTATAGTCCAGATCCTGCTCCCATTGCATAAATCCTGTGTATGTTCCTGCTGCCGCTTGACACGCTGCTTGGTCCGTTCTGGTGGGTAATTCTGTCACGATCGTCTTGCGATAAGGAGTGGACCAAGGCGCAGCGTGTGAAAATACATTTCTTTTTTATTAGAGACGAGTGAAACACGAAAAACAACTTAAAACAAAACTAAACAAAACAACAAACGACCGTAAAGCTACAAACGTAAGTGCAATACCAAAAGCTACAAACGTTCTACATAGACAATTACCACAAAACCCAATGCCTATGGCTCGCTTAAATATGGCTCTCAATCAGAGACAATGAACCCACAGCTCCCTCTAATTGAGAACCAATCTAGGCAGCCATAGACATACAAACACCTAGATAAGGGACTGACCCATTTAACATACAAACCCCTAGACAATCCAAAAACACATACATTCCCCATGACACACCCTGACCTAACTAAAATAATAAAGAAAACAAAGAATACTAAGGCCAGGGCGTGACAGTATATTTCTATTCTTCTTTTCACCGTGTCATTTAGGTYATTATTGTGGAGTCACTAGTTTTCTCCCATCACATCCCTGGAGCAGTTTAATTCCTGTCCTGCAGCTCAGTTCAGAAGGATSAATATCTTTGATGTGTCTGGGTGGTTTAATATATGATCCACAGCATAATTATTAACTTGACCATGCATGAAGAGATAATAAATGTCTGATTTGTTATTGTTACCCATCTACCAATCACTGCCTTTTTTATGAGGCTTTCAAAAAGCTCCCTGGTCTTTGTAGTTGAATCTGTGCTTGAAATCCAATAGTTGACTGATTGACCTTACAGATGTTGGATGTATGGGGGACAGAGGAACGTTTAGTCATTCAAAAATCCTGTCAACCCCTATTATTTCACACAGAGTGACTCCATGTAACTTATTATGTCATTTGTTAAGCCACGTGTTACTCCTGAACTCATTTAGGCTTGCCTAAACAAAGGGTCTGAATACTTATGCAATGACTCTATTTTAGTTATGAACTTCCACTTTGACATTACAGAGTATTTTGTGTAGATTGTTGACGAAGAAAAATCAAAGTTCAATTCATTTTAATCCCACTTTGTTATACTTTTGCAAGGCACTGTATCTACCATCTGTCAGCAACAGCAGATAAGCAGTCACTAACTCCTCATATATCAGTTTTGAAGTTCAGAGTGCAAGCATCTCAAAATCAACCACATATCGAAAGTATATAAGCTAGGTATATATATATATATATAGTATATTCCATTAAGCAGATGCTTTTATCCAAAGTGACTTACAGTCATTTGTGCATACATGTTTTACATATGGGTGGAACCCACTATCCTGGCGCCATGCTCTACCAACTGAGCTACAGAGATGTGCGTGCGTGTGTATTTGTGTGTGTGTGTGCGTGGACTGGTTTTGTAAACAAAGAAACAGCGCAGACATAGCTGTGGTTTGGTTGAATTCAGCCCTTGTTCTGACTTCACTGTGTCACTCTGTCTTTGTCCCAAATTGCACCCTATTCCGAATAGTGCACTACTTTTGACCAGAGCCCATGTATGATGACCTGTGGGCTTTTGTCTCTATGGCGTGTGTATGGACAACATATGAACATGGTTATGACATAAAGATGTTCCGTACATACACTGCAAAATAAATCTAGTTGTTTCAACTAATTATTCTTAAGTAACTGGTTCCACAGCCATTTTGTTGTTAATTCAACTTTTCGGTCCAAGTGTTACCTGAACTAAAAAAAACATTAGTTTGCCAAGACTTAGCTCCAACTTGAGAAAACTTAAACAAAAATGCAGTACATTTTAAATGATATGTTTTCTCAATTTGTCTGTTCATTCAATTATAAATTATTATCTGAGCATCTTAACTAAAAAAGGCTAATGTAACTAGTTACCCACACAGTGCTTTTAACATACAAAGCTTTCAACTTACATGATTACATTGTGCATGTTAATTTATACAGTAATTACTATTCAACATTTCCTCACCTTGGATTTGAACTCACAATCTCTTGGCTCATGGCATTCTGATATTGCTGCTACACCACTACGTCTGTGTTCATTTTCTGTTAATCTTACTATTCTCTCATCATTGACTTATTTCAGGAATTGTATTTTTTTCCTGTATAGTTGTCTAATGTTGGTGGGGCACATTATTCAGTTTTAATGTTACTCCTTAATCACTATGATCAATAAAATCATTTTTCTTGAGTGTACTTTTAACAGAGCTGAGATTTACTTTGAACTGCTAAGTGTAGCAACACAGGTGAAATCAGTCATTGACACAGACATGGTTGTGTAGCAGGAAGATTGGAATGCTGTGAATCGAGAGGTTGTGAGTTCAACTCCCAGGTGAAGACATGTTGAATATTAATTACTGGTTAAATGAGCATGTGCAATATAGTAATGTGCTGTGTGTCAAATATGTAAATTGAAAACATTGTATGTTAAAAGCACTGTGTGTGTAACTAATTCCACAGACATTTTTAGGTATGATGCACAAATAATAATTCATACTTGAATGAATAGACAAGTTAAACAAACATATACTTTTTAATATACTTTTTTTTGCAGATAAGACCGAATTCATATTTACAGTGAACATACATCATATAGCCTTTAGTGGTTATGACGTAAACATATGTGCATGATGCGCAGCGCTAGTTCATACAGGAAACCAGAGTTGCACTCCTCGTTAATATGGCAGTCTATTTAGTCCACCAGGTTCTGCACACACTTCTCTGATGGCTGCCATGCGCAAACTATGCACTGGTGTTCTCGGTGACATGCTATTGCAGGAACATGCGTTACTCGCATGCATGTCTGTTACTTGCTTTCCCACCACTCAACCCAGCCTCCACCTTTTTGGTTTGGTGTTTCCTTCCTGCAATGGTATAGCATGCTCTATGCCTGTAATTATTATTATCTTAACAATATGCATGCTCTGGCAGTGAGCTACTCTGAATTAGCAGAGCCTACCGCCAAGACTAACATATTGCATGTATTGTAATCTTTCTTATAAATGGTTAATTTAGTACGTGGCATTTCCTGTCTGAAATGTGTAACATATGAACTCTCAGGCCATGGACAGACTGTAGGGTTACTAGGGGTAGGAAATATTAACAAGACTAAAGCTCTATAGTAAACTCTCTCTCTCTCTCTCTCTCTCTCTCTCTCTCTCTCTCTCTGCTCGCTCGCTCGCTCGCGTCGTTCGCTCCATCGCTCTCGTCTCTCTTTCTCTCCTCTCTCCTCTCTCTCTCTTTCCTCTCTCTCCTCTCTCTCTCTCTCTCTCTCTCTCTCTCTCTCTCTCTCTCTTCGTCATCTCTCTCTCTCTCTCTCTCTCTATTTACGGAACACAGATGGTCCTTGTTATCCTGTTGTATTTCTCTCTCTTCCCCCTTTCTCTCAGTGTACAGTAGATACATGTGTTCCACCTGTAGCTGTTCTGTCTCCTCTGGCAAATTGTCCATATTGTTTCCAGACAGACTGACTCCCCTGAACAAACCTGACCCAGCTGGTAGCACTGGGCATCAACACACAACCCCCCTTTAGAAAGTGTACAGTCTGTAAACAAGTCAAACTCTATGGACCTCTCTTAAACCTCTCCAGACCCTGTCTGGACGTCTATTTATCTATAAATGTACTGATGATCCAGTATGAATGTTACAGTTGTTATTCAAGAGGTGATAATGTATTTAGAATCGCAGATAGAGTAGATTTGAGCAATAGTGTCAGTACAATCTCTGAGTAGGTGTGTGTGTGGGCGTGTATGCGTGCATGTGTGTGTGTGTGTGTGTGTGTGTGTGTGTGTGTGTGTGTGTGTGTGTGTGTGTGTGTGTGTATGTGTGTGTGTGTGTGTATGTTTGTCCCCACAGGTGTGTGTGAGGCCCTGAACGTGACCGTGACCCCTGGGCCAGTTGTCATGGTTAGGGAGGGTGAGAACCTGACCCTGTCCTGCCTCGTCTCCCAGAAGAAGAGGAGCAACAGCTTCCTTGTCCTCCGATGGCTCTTCTCTCCTCCTCCTCCCTCTTTCGCTCCTCTCCCTCCATCCCCCTCTCCTCCTCTTCCTGAACAGCTGATTGTGAAGTTGACCATGAAGAAGATACAGATCTATGGGAACTACAGTTTCCGGTTCTCCCAGCCCAAGTTCCATCTGTATGAGGAGAGAGAGGGGAGAGAGGGAAGGACAGAGGAGGGAGAGGTGTATGGACTGCTGGTTCTGAATGTGACTCGAAGGGACCGAGGGTTCTACACCTGCAGGGTCCAGGAGATACGCAGACACAGAAACAGCTGGAAGGCTTCGTCTAATGGCACCTCTGCAGCCCAGCTCACTGGTAAGAGAATGTGAGTTGTGTGTGTGTGTKTTTTCATGTGTACCTATGGGTGTGTTCATGTGCTTGTGTGTGTGTGTTACTGCCCAGGACTGCTCTATGGCTATGTAAAGAAGGATGGTCTCAAGGTCAGTTACACAGCTGTTTCCTTCAGCTCAAAATCAGAGCGAGGTTACCTCTAGTCAGTCACAGCTCTCAGAATAGAGCTTTCCTGGCCCTGGTTGTTATGCCACAGATAACTGACTGCCAGTAAAACGATCTACTTGTGTATACACACACAATCATTTCCACCCTACAAGATTATCCTGCCAACGTACAGTTAACAGGCCTGGAGGCTAACAATATGAAGCATGGGGAGACCTGGGACCAATGTATGGAGATAGATTTATATCAAATGTTAAAAATATATGAGTAGTGAGTCACAAACGAAAGATGTCTTGTGCAAATTAAGAATGACATTTTAAATAAAAATCWGAGTTTTTAAATATACCCATATAGTTTCACAAACATATGCCATAATCCAAAAGCAAAATTGGTCAAAAACAAATGCTGATTACCTAAAAAATGCAAGACGGATTTTTTTCTGATTAACACAGCACATTACTACTGTAGTATATTTCTTACCTTGCAAACACAATGTGAATATGAAAACATTTGTGACAGGTTACAGGATCTGAGGCGTTTGACGCCAGTTCCTACTTCACAGTAGGGCTGTTTTGCAGAAAAATGCCTTCTTGAACTTTCATGTCGCTTACTTACAAACTTGAATAGGATACGAAAATATGTATACAAATGTTAAATTATGAGCCTAATTTAGCTCAGTAGAAAGCACTGCGCTATACAGCGAGAAAGAAAGGATCCTTCCTGGCTGAAATAGTGGAGTGGTTGGACATGCCGAGATATGAGTGCTGATTGGTCTGTCATGTCACAGGCTTCCTTAGTCAGTATATACAGTGCCTGCAGAAAGTATTGACTTTCTGTTGACTTTCTCCACATTTTGTTGGTTTACAGACTGAATTTAAAATTGATTAAATTGTCACTGGCCTATAGACAGTAAATACCCCATAATGTCAAAGTTAAATTATGTTTTGGGATTTTTTATTTATTTTTACAAATGAATTAAAAGTGAAATGGTGAAATGTCTTGAGTCAATAAGTATTTAACCCCTTTGTTATGGCAAGCCTAAATAAGTTCAGGAGTAAAGATTTGCTTAACAAGTCACATTATAAGTTTCATGGACTCACTTTGTGTGGAATAATAGTGTTTAGCATGAGTTTTGAATGACTATCTCATCTCTGTACCCCACACATAGAATTATCTGTAAGGTCCCTAAGTCAAGCAGTGCATTTCAAACACAGATTCAACCACAAAGACCAGGGAGGTTTTCCAATGCCTCACAAAGAAGGGCACCTGTTGGTAGATGGGTAAACATTTAAAAAGCAGACATTGAATATCCCTTTGAGCATGGTGAAGTTATTAATTACACTTTGAATGATGTATCAATACATCCATGTCACTACAAAGATACAGGCGTCCTTCCTAACTCAGTTGCCGGTAAAGAAGGAAACCACTCAGTGGTTTCACCATGAGCCCAATGGTGACTTTAAAACAGTTAAAGAGTATAAAGGCTGTGATAGGAGAAAACTGAGGATGGATCAACAACATTGTAATTACTCCACAATACTAACCTAATTGACAGAATGAAAAGAAGGAAGCCTGTACAGAATTTWAAAATTGCAACAAGGCACTACAATACCAATGTCTGAATACAAATAATTATGTTTGGGTCAAATCCAATACAACACACTGAGTACCACTCCATATTTTCAAGCATGGTGATAGCTGCATCATGTTATGGGTATGCTTGTAATCATTTATGACTGGGTAGTTTTTCAGGATAAAAAATAAATGTAATAGAGTTAAGGACTGGGCAGTTTTTCAGGATAAAAAATGAACAGAATGGACTTCCTAGAGGAAAACCTGGTTCAGTCTGCTTTCCATCAAACACTGGGAGATGATTTCACCTTTCAGCAGAAAAATTACCTAAAACACAAGGCCAAATATACACTGAAGACCGTGAATGTTCCTGAGTGTCCGAGTTATAGTTTTTTTTTTGTTTTTTTTATCTGCTTGAAAAAAAGGCTTGAAATTCTATAGCAAGACCTGAAAATGGTTGACTAGCAATGATCAACCACCAATATGACGGAGTTTGACAAATTTTGAAAAGAATAATGGCAAATGTTGCATAATCCAGGTGTGGAAAGCTCTTAGAGACTCAGAAAGACTCAGTGTCCCGATCGTCTTCGGGAGAAAGAGAGGAGGACCAAGGCGCAGCATGATAAGAATACATTYTTCTATTTATTTAACAAAACGAAGAACACTTAAACAAACTATGCAAAACAACAAACGAACGTGAAGCTATATATTAAACAAGTGCAGACACAGGCAATTTACATAGACAATAACCCACAAAATCCCTAAAGAATATGGCTGCCTAAATATGGTTCCCAATCAGGGACAATGATAAACAGCTGCCTCTAATTGAGAACCAATCTAGGCAACCATAGACATACAAACACCTAGACAAGAACACCCCATAAACATACAAAACCCCTAGACTAGACAAAATACATAAATCCCCCATGTCACACCCTGACCTAACCAAAATAATAAAGAAAACAAAGATAACTAAGGCCAGGGCGTGACACACAGCTTTAATTGCTGCCAGATAACACTTTCTGGAAGACAATGCCATGCTGACTCATGTGTTTACATGTGTGGGTGGGGTGCGGCTAAGTCTTAAGAGGAACGAAAAAACTTTACGCACTTTTAAAGGTCCAATGCAGCCATTTTTACCCCAATATCATTACATTTCTGGATAACAATTAAGTACCTTACTGTGATTGTTATAAATAAAAATGGTCAAAAAGAAACAAAAAGGTATTCTTAGCAAATAGCAATTTCTCAAGCATGAATTTTGCTAGGAGTATCGGGGAGTGGGAAGGGGGAAAACTGAAAACTAACTGTTATTGGCAGAGAGGTTTGGAAACCTCTTTTTTATTGGTATATTAGTAAGGGATAATCAATGAGGGGCTATGCCTTATATGGAAAATAATGAATGACGTGGAATGTTTTCCATGGCGTGTCAACGGAGTGGAACTCACCTTCCACGGAGTTGCATTATTTTTCCCAGAACGTATAGAGCCCCTCTAGAAATGTGTTAATTTGCTGGTAGAAATGTGTTCAACATCCACTGAAGTAGCTAGGAAGTTGTGTGATAGCTACAGTAGTTGCCTTGGTAAGCTTAACTAACCAAACTATCAGTCCTTGTTGCTATTATGAAAAGAGAATTCAACAATGCCAATAATGTCTTCAATTATGTTTTGAAAAGCAGCTTAAATATACTGTAAGAATGAACTTCATAGCCATTGAACGATACCGTGCATTATAGGGAAATAATGCACACTCTAGAATGGCCTTCAAGCCAATCAGAAATTATACTGTCTACAAGTATGTAAGTTGGCTCACTTATTTGTGAGTTGCGTTTTACAGATCAGTTTGCGCAGATTAATGGTACGGCATCCATACTAGGACATCCTCAGTTCTCAAACCAAACTTCCTCAGTTCCTCCTTCTACACAACTTCTACAGTCCTACAACTAAGACTACTACTATTGCAATGTGACTTTGGGTATTCTATACAACTACTACTGCTACTATTACAGTGACTTTAACAGTAGCAGCAAAGCAGTTGCAAAGTGGTAGAGTGTCCACCCTAAGATTGGAAGGGTGGGGCTTCGATCTCTGGTTGAGTCATACAAAAGACTAAATAAATGTGACCTGATGCCTCTTTGCTTGGCACTCAGCATTAAGGAGATGGATTGGGGGTAAGGCCATATGACAGACTAGTGTCGTTGGTGTCTCAGTGTAGCCTACCATCAGTTAGCAAATGGGACAAAATTAAACAAAAATAGAACTGTTTGGCCATAATGACCATCGTTATGTTTGGAGGAAAAAGGGTAGGCTTGCAAGCCGAAGAATACCATCCCAAACGTGACGCACGGGGGTGGCAGCATCATGTTGTGGGGGTGCTTGCTGCAGGAGGGTCTGGCGCATTTCACAAAATAGATGGCATCATGAGGTAGGAAAATTATGTGGATATATTGAATTAACATTTCAAGACATCAGTCAAGAGGTTAAAGCTTGGTCGCAAATGGGTCTTCCAAATGGACAATGACCCCAAGCATACTTCCAAAGTTGTGGCAAAATGGCTTAAGGACAACAAAGTCAAGGTATTGGAGTGGCCATCACAAAGCCATCACCTCAATTCTATAGAAAATTTGTGGGCAGAACTGAAATAGCGTGTACGAGCAAGGAGGCCTACAAACCTGACTCAGTTACACCAGCTCTGTCAGGAGGAATGGGCCAAAATTCACCCAATTTATTGTGGGAAGCTTTTGGAAGGCTACCTGAAACGTTTGACCCAAGTTAAACAATTTAAAGGCAATGCTACCAAATACTAATTGAGTGTATGTAAACTTCTGACCCACTGGGAATGTGATGAAAGAAATCAAAGATGAAATAAATAATTCTCTCTACTATTATTCTGACATTCCACATTCTAAAAATAAAGTGGTAATCCTAACTGACCAAAGACAGGGAAATTTTACTAGGATTAAAAGTCAGCAATTGTGAAAAACTGAGTTTAAATGTATTTGGCTAAGGTGTATGTAAACTTCCGACTTCAACTGTATATTTATGCACTACCGGTCAAAATTTTAAGAACACCTACTCATTCAAGCGTTTTTCTTTATTTTACAATTGTGTACATTGTAGAATAATAGTGAAGACATCAAAACTATGAAATAACACAAATGGATTCATGTAGTAACCAAAAAAGTGTTAAACAAATCAAAATATATTTTATATTTGAGATTCTTCAAATAGCCACCCTTTGCCTCGATGACAGCTTTGTACATTAAATATATATATATATGAGGAATTGGAAATGATGCAGACAATTACATTGATGGAAGCTACAATCTATCTGCAGTATAAAAGTTGATCTACCTCTTTTTTTTTTAAATGTCAATATCTGTTTGCGTACCCATTGTTGCGTTAGTTAGTTTGTATTTACTGGTCAAAATCATAAGTTCCACCGTCTTTCCCACCTACCCCACCGGCTACTGTTGTTTTTCTCTTGAGTTGCTCTATGCAACAACCTGCAACTGCGCACTCTTGCTGCATGACAGATGTTATTCCGCTGAAACGAGGTTATGTGTGCGGCACGCATTTGAATATCAACTCAGCAAAAAAAGAAATGTCCTCTCACTGTCAACTGCGTTTATTTTCAGCAAACTTAACATGTGGAAATATTTGTGTGAACATAACAAGATTCAACAACTGAGACATAAACTGAACAAGTTCCACAGACATATGACTAACAGAAATGGAATAATGTGTCCCTGAACAAAGGGGGATCAAAATCAAAAGTAAMAGTCAGTATCTGGTGTGGCCACCAGCTGCATTAAGTACTGCAGTGCATCTCCTCCTCATGGACTACACCAGATTTGCCAGTTCTTGCTGTGAGATGTTACCCCACTCTTCCACCAAGGCACCTGCAATTTCCCGTACATTTCTAGCCCTCACCCTCCGATCCAACAGGTCCTAGACGTGCTCAATGGGATTGAGATCCGGGCTCTTTGCTGGCCATGGCAGAACACTGACATTCCTGTCTTGCAGGAAATCACGCACAGAACGAGCAGTATGGCTGGTGGCATTGTCATGCTGGAGGGTCATGTCAGGATGAGCCTGCAGAAAGGGTAACAAATGAGGGAGGAGGATGTCTTCCCTGTAACGCACAGCGTTGATTGCCTGCAATGACAACAAGCTCAGTCCGATGATGCTGTGACACACCGCACCAGACCATGAAGGACCCTTCACCTCCAAATCGATCCCGCTCCAGATTACAGGCCTCGGTGTAACACTCATTCCTTCAACGATAAACGCGAATCCGACCATCACCCCCAGTGAGACAAAACCGCGACTTGTCAGTGAAGAGTACTTTTTGCCAGTCCTCTCTGGTCCAGCGATGGTGGGTTTGTACCCATAGACGACGTTGTTGCAGATGATGTCTGGTGAGGACCTGCCTTACAACAGGCCTAGAAGCCCTCAGTCCATCCTCTCTCAGCCTATTGCGGACAGTCTGAGCACTGATGGAGGGATTGTGCGTTCCTGGTGTAACTCGGGCAGTTGTTGCCATTCTGTACCTGTCGCGCAGGTGTGATGTTCGGATATACCGATCCTGTGCAGGTGTTGATACATGTGGTCTGTCACTGCGAGGACAATCAGCTGTCTGTCCTGTTTCCCTGTAGCGTTGTCTTAGGCGTCTCACAGTACGGACATTGCAATTTATTGCCCTGGCCACATCTGCAGTCCTCATGCCTCCTTGCAGCATGCCTAAGGCACATTCACACAGATGAGCAGGGACCCTGGGCATCTTTCTTTTGGTGTTTTTCAGTTAGTAGAAAGGCCTCTTTAGTGTCCTACGTTTTCATAACTTTGACCTTAATTGCCTACCGTCTGTAAGCTGTTAGTGTCTTAWCGACCGTTCCAAAGGTGCATGTTCATTAATTGTTTATGGTTCATTGAACAAGCAAAGGAAACAGTGTTTCATCCCTTTACAATGAAGATCTGTAAAGTTATTTGGATTTTTACAAATTATCTTTGAAAGACAGGGTCCTGAAAAAGGGTTGTTTCTTTTTTTGCTGAGATTATTTCACATACTTTGCAATTGTTTAGACTACTTTGTGCATGATTTTCTATTGTACTACATAATTGATACGGCATATACCTCCGCTACACTACTTTGATACGCATAAGTGGGACCTGCGTATATCGCCCACTACACTACTGCACTCAAGAGGATCTCATAGCGTGTGTGACATTGTAGTGTTTTACTTACCGGGAGTGTCCAAAGATGGGCTGACTGAAAATGACTTCTTCCAGGTGGAGAACTGCAGTACATCAAGTCGTGCCTCTTCTGGTGGTTGCGTCATATTTCTTTCCATACTTTCCGTTGAAGCTTGCATCGCTGCATGCTTCAAAATAAGTACACATTCGAGAAGTGCCCTCCGTGCTCCGTTTTGCATACTTTGATTTGGACTCATACTCTGACCCTCCCATGCTCCACTTTTTGTGCTCGGAGCACGGTAGTATACATTTTGAGAAAGACCCTGTGTGAATAGTTAATAAGTACAAATCATGGACAATGTAAAATGCATCAACACATCTTATACTTATACCTAAAACTAAATATTCCATATGTTCATAAAAAAAAAAAAAAATTGCCTTAAAGGAATGATGAGAACTGAGGAAGTCCTAATATGCATGCCATGTTTTTGATATGCACAGCAACTCAGAAATATGTGAGCCAAATCGTAAATATGGGAGGGCAGTCACAAATGTAATGCAAATACATAAAATACATAAATATATACACAAATACATAAAATGCAAATCACAAAAGTAATCTGTTGAGTCACAAATGTTGTCACATTCGCGAAAACATATTTGACAACTGTTGTGTTCGCAAAATAACAAACATAGTATGTTTGTAAAGTGTTCCGTGTTATTCAGAAAAAAATGTCTTGCATTTATTTGCGAATCATCATTTGTTGACTCATTTGCTTTCTGATCATGCCATATTTTTTAAAAACTATATGGGAATATTTACAGACTGTGATTTTTATGTAAAAGTTGCATTTTATATTTGCACAACACATCTTTTCTTTCTGACTCACTACGTGTATATGTTTTTCTATATACAGTATATATATAAATCTCCATACCGACGCCACACACACCACACACACACACACACACACACACACACACACACACACACACACACACACACACACACACACACACACACTGTGTGAACTTATTGTTTTGACATGGAAGCATACTGGGGTTAGCTAGACTCACAGAGAGACACACTAATTTCTTCCATCCATTCAGTGTTTCCTTGTGAATTACAGGGAATTCCTGGGTTTCCATCAAATTCAAAAAGTCTATAATTTAGCTTTCACTTGTCTTTAGCAAATAAATTCTACCTGACGTCAGCTAACTAGCTTGTTTTTGTACTTGGGTCCAGGATCCCCAGGCAACCTCATTTAGACTGGGGTTATATTCATTACGGCAAACCTTATTATTATTATTATTGCTAAATACTGCATAATTTAAACACTTCTCCCCTAATCCCCCGTCCCCAAAACATGTGTAAATATTGGACTATAACTTCTGCCTTCCTGTATTATACTTATGCTAAAATGTTTATTCTATTTTACTGAGCCATTTACTTTATGTTCTTATTCCTATATTTTATTATTTCTAATTGCTGTTGCATTGTCGAGTAGGAACCTGCAAGTAAGCATTTAGCTGGACCGTGTATACCATGTGCATCCTGTACGACTAATAAAACTATTTTGCAATGGAAAATGATTCTTATTGGAGGAACACTTCAGGTAGTCCCTCCCTGTTTCAATAAGGTTGTTTTTCTCTGCTTAGAGAGTAGTTGTTGTTGTTAGTTGTTTTTCTCTGCTTTTTCTCTGCTTTCTCTGCTTTCATGCCCAATGAATACGACCCCGGATTCTCAACACAGCAGGATGAGTGGGTCGTGGCATGAAAAAATGCCCCGGGCCCAGTTTCCCGATAGTGATGGAACAATAATGATAGAGTAGGATTGAAAGCTTTCTCCATTCAAATCTTTCCTTAACATTATAATTATTTCACAATACTGACAACGGATCAGCTCCTACAGAGATATTACTACCTACGGCTGCAAATATTGAGGCTGCTTATTATAATGCTTACCCTATGAAAATGCACAAAATCACAGATTTGGAACATCGTTGCGCACATGTTAGGTTACACATCATAAAATATATGGAGGCAAATACAGACAGTAGCCTACAAATAGTGAAATATAATTAAATTGATTAAAATAGTCTACTTTTTTAATGTGGTCATTTCTGTTTTCATTTTAAGCATATTTTTTATGTCGCTTGTTTACATCAATTGCAAATACATTGGCAACTTTGTGTAAACCTTTGGCATCTCAGAAATGTACTTACAGCAGAAAAACAGACGCAAAACAGTTTGAAGGAAGAGAGAGAGAGAGAGAGAGAGAGAGAGAGAGAGATGAAGTGTAGTTGACTGTTCAACTCAGTCCCTTTCAGTCAGAAAACAAAGACTACACCCTGCTGAGACAGCCCACTCACTCACCTCGGAACATATATGCTATAACAGATAGCCAACTCTTGCCCACACACTTAACCCTAACCCAGACCAGTCAGAGCGGAGATGCTGTAGCAAGCAGAGAGATGGCCAACTCTCGCCCACACACTCACCCCAGACCACTGTCTGCAGCCAAATGCTGACTTCTGCTCTTTTTAACTACGTTGCGGAGAACAGTCAGTGCTGTTCATAGAAATGAACATAATCTTTAATTCAGTATGTTTATATGACATCATTGGTGCTTTTACATACACTCGCTCAACTGCCTTTTGACTAGAGCAAACAGTATAAAAGGTTGAACATCTGGCCTCAGAAATGCTTTTATATTCTCAATGCACATCTGTCTGATGTAGAAGCTATAGGACTAGTAGAAACAGATGAAACCATGGCTGTGTCCAAATATCCGTACTTGTGTTCTAAATAGTACACTGATTGGATATGCTAAAATAGAAAGTTTTTATGGTAGCCAATGTGATATTTTGAAAATTTAGTATGATTTAAATGCCAGGATGTCATACTCATTTCGGCGTTTCATCTTGTAGAATTCGCTGCACGCTATTGATGAAGAGAATYGTCTTTTCAGATCCTTGTGTGTTTGACAACCGCTGATTATCAGCTGATAATCAGATGAGGGTATGCACAGTACCAAAATGTACAAATGGCGGTAAACAATGCATTTGCATATTAGATAATGCATCCTCAGTATAGGTGAGCCTAGTATTTTGATATTTGTTCCTTACTACATACAGCTTTACTAAACAGTACGTTATAAATAGTGTGTAGTATGATAAGTACACAGTAAGCAGTTTTAGTATGTAGTAGGTGAGACAGATTTCGGACACGGCCCATGTCAATCAATCAATAAATGTATTTATAAAGCTCTTTTAACATCAGTAGATGTCACAAAGTGCTTTTACAGAAACCCAGCCTAAAACCCCAAAGAGCAAGCAATGCAGATGTAGAGGCACGGTGGCTAGGAAAAACTCCCTAGAAAGGTAGGAACCTAGGAAGAAACCTAGAGAGGAACCTGGCTCTGAGGGGTGGTCAGTCCTCTTCTGGCTATGCTGGGTGGAAATTATAAGAGTACATGGCCATTAAGGCCAGATCGTTCTTCAAGATGTTCAAACATAAATATTTAGTACTGTGTGTTTGTGTGTCTGTGTGAGCCCCTCACTAACAAGCCTCATCTTTCTTGGAACGCCAGCCCTCCGCATCATTTCAGTTATCAGCAAGGTTAGCCTCTGTTCAGACAAATACAGCTGTATGCGCTCTATCTCTACAGTATATCACTAACTATTACTGAGATACTGTACAAGTCAATATTTAGGTAAAAATGTAAACATGACAGCATTATCTCAATGTACCTGGAGCAGATATGCTATATGGGTGGTAAGAATAGAAAGCCATCTCAGGTTAACTGAAGTGAGTCAGTATTAATGTTGTATCACTCCCTCTTTTAAAGAGGCATATTAAAATCCCATTTACAGGTTCAGAGGCTAAGTATGTAGAACACCTCTCATCTCTCCTCTCCTTTGTCTATCCTCCATCTCTCCTCAATCTCACTCCTCTCCTCTGTTCTCCTAAATGCCCTTGGTTCATACTGAAAGCCTTATCTGGCACACTCATTTCCACACACATTCATACTCAAATCCACAAACGTTCATATTCATGCACACACTCATTCATAATCATGCACACTCATATGTGCACGCCCGCACAAGCTCACTAGACTTGTAGATGGGGGAACCCCCTCACTCTCCAGCCAGCCCTGTCTGTGGGGTTGTGTGGGTTTGGCATGCCCTGCAGTCATCTCTCTCTGCCTCAGTCTGGGTCTGGGTCTGGGTGTATTTCAGTGTATTTCTGTAAACCACTGAGGGAGTCTGTCTGCTGCAATGGGTGAATGCACACAAAGAATGTACCATTTCACTAACATACATATTTCAGTTTTCCTCTGTCTTCAGCAAACACTCTAGTCTACTGTTTTCATTGAGTTTCTTAGACTACATTAGATGAAATGCTAATGTTCAGACCTGGGTCAAATACATACAGTACACAAAATAGTATGACAAATACTTGAGGTGCACTTGATTTAGCACTTGAGGTGCACTTGATGAGGTGCAGTCTAAAAAAGTGCTAACTCTGCCCACCCTGCACACAGGTGAGTAAAATGAAGCACTTGACATTTATATTTGATTTTTCACTTACTGTATCCAATGTTCTCTTTTTATGTCAGTATACATCCCACTGGACAGGAGCGATGAGGGAGTGTGGCGTCTATTTGGAGGTAGAGTTTTCTCATATGTCTTTACTCAGCCCATCATTGTCCTGTACTGACAACATTAGCGCTAGTGTTACACTTCTTTCTAATCAGAAACAAACCCAACCTGGAATCAAAACATGACATTCCTGTGCCTGTCTTACTCTTCCAGATGTGTTATAGATGTGTCCCCACTTTGATAGTAAAACATGTATGTGTGTTCCAGATGTCTACTTGTGTGCAGTGCTCCTCTGCTCCTTGGGACTGCTCTCCATCTTCCTGTTCACGCTGGTCCTCACCTGCCAGTATCTGCACACACGTCATACACTCAAAAAAGGTACACACACACTCAAAGGTTACAATTTATCTTCCCCGTCACTTGTGTTTCTTAGCCTTGTGTGCCTGGCTTACAGAAAGAAACAGTGTTTCACTAATTCTGTACCATCATTGTTTTTTTTTTWACCTTTATTTAACTAGGCAAGTCATTTAAGAACAAWYWTTTTTTTCAATGACAGCCTAGGAACAGTGGGTTAGGAACAGCGCCTTGTTCAAGGGCAGAACGACATATTTTTACCTTGTCAGCTCGGGGATTCAATCTATCAACCTTTCGGTTACTGGTCCAACGCTCTAACCACTAGGCTACCTGCCGCCCCCTGTTAGCCCCTAACTCTGACTTCTCTTCTCTACAGCCAGTTATTACCTGGTCAAGTGTCCAGAGAGCTGGTAAGTCTTTACCATTAATTCATAATCTCCATGATCAATAGCTAAAGCTCACATTAATACTGTACACAACTTGGAAGATCATAGATTGATACAATTTAGACATAACTTATATAACTTATAAAATAACTTATATCTTATAAGGGTGATTGACGGTCGTTGCTGCTTAAATACCCATTAATGTTAACCCCTGCTGTTCCTGTGTAACCCCAGCTCTGGAGAGATGGTGACCAGTTCAGTGAGCTCCTCCAGACTGTCTCCTGGAAACCACAGGAAGGAGAAGAGACACAAAGCATGCAGGAGAGACACACCCAGAGAACCAGAGGAGACACCACCACACATACCAGAGAAAGGTACAATACATCTATGTACTCAAGAATGACCTCAAAACAGTAGCATTCAAATATAATGACTAGAACGGGGAAACCCCTTTAGATCATGGCACTTTGACAATACATTCATGGCTATGTCCAAATTGGCCGCCGGTCCGCAACCAGCACAGAACGTTGACCAGAATGGGAATGTCCATTCTAGTATATCTATGAGAATAGATAGATAATCCTAGATAAACAAGAACTTAGAATACCTATTACAGTTTTGACCTAGTAGAAATCAATCATGTTATTCTGTTCCAGTGCCTGTAGCTGCAGAGAGACAGAGTCCCAGGAAGCCTCTACGCTTAAAGAGCCAGCCCAGGAGGCCGGTTAGGGTAAGAGCTCCTCTTATTGTTCACCCACACCCTCAGCCCATTACAACACATTAATAATGTTATATTATTACATTACAGAATTTATGCCTTCTGAGTCATATCCTTATATTAATAATTTTCTGAGTTTAATCTTTTTGTTACAAAAAAGCACATTTTCCTATATTTTTCAATTGAGTTATTGGGCATAGAAGCTAAGAAGGGAGCTGGTCTCAGAGGGCTGTTGTGTGTGTTCTCTACTGTTATTATTGCTGTTCTGTTCTCCTGTTATGAGCCTGCTAATTCTAGTCAATTTTATTGCTTCCCCAACACAATTATTTATTCAGTCATAAAAATATTGACCACAACAAATTCACCTGGTCTGAATTTGATTGGCCAGGAAGGACCTGAATGAGTCGCTTGCCGCAGATTGCTGATTGGATTAGTGTGACTAGAAAGGGATCTGAGGACATGGGATAGAGGTCCTTTTATACCGAATCATCTATCACTACACACAATTCCCCCTCCTTAGATCCCTGTCCAGTTCTTCCACTACACAATGTTCTCCTGTTATACTAAATGTTATCCTGTTATAAACAAATACCTTCAATGACTGCAAATGATAGGGAGAGAGGTTTTAACTATGTCAACCTTTAACTCTCCTTTTCCACTCCTCTCCTCTCTTCCAGTCGAGCGTCTATGAGGAGGACAGCCTGACGTATGCAGAGTTGGAGCTAGTACGACCCAGGCCTGAAACCCCCTCCTCCACCTCTCCGTCTTCTCTCTCCATCCCCGAGCCTCTAGCCTCCAGCCCTTCCAGCTCTGACACTGTCTACGCCCAGATCCTATTCCGGGAGAAACCGCTGTAGATGTCTTATTTAACCAGGAAAGAACTTTGAGTTTGAAAACATATTTTTGTGTAGGCGACCTGGCAAGATAAAGTACATAGACTCATCGGATCTTTGGCACTGCCTTTTGGCCATTGATGTGCGCCAATAGACTGTGTTAGCCTGCTGAGCCAAAGTTTTGGCACAAGCTACGAACCTTCGAGGTTTCAGACAGAGCATAGTTCACTAAACCACATCCATTAAACAAACACATTATTATTTCAAAGGACTCAACGAGATAAACCTGCTTCACACTTTGACTCTATTGATTAAATATCTATGTGGTTTTGTATGTTGTTTGTGTGCATCGCTGGTGGTTTTGTCTAGGTGCCAGATTTTCTGTGTTAGAGATAATAATTGTTTCTGCATTCAACAATGCTAGCTACATGCCAGCTACTGTATATCATTACCTTGCAAACATATTGGCAAAACAACAAGTTGGCTCAGGCAGAAAGCATTGGAACTCTGTTTAATGTTGAAAWGTGTAAATAGGCTACTAATGTATCTAACGATTGTGGAGAAGTTTCATATATAAATTGCTGTATACATCATTTTAGAACTGAATTTAACCTGAAATACATATGATATAGTCCTTCTTTTCATATTTGTTTCCCGTTTCAATAAACTGTTTGAGTTCGTAAACAACTGTCCATGACCTTTAGACTCTCTTGAGCATATAGACCCACATCTACATCAGGGTAATCAGGAAAATATATGGCAGAAAATCTAAGGCTAAACACTAGAAATAGCTTATAGACACAGAGATCTCACGGGACAGAAAGACAGACATCTTACTTAAGCACAGCAGCACTACTCATTTTCAGTCTATGTTCTAGATTTTCAACAACACACCCCAGTCATAAACACCACAGACATAACATCACACATGTGACTCATCCCAGAGGTAGGAGGTTCCATGCTCTACTGCCCACCAGGGGTGAAGGAGGAGGCCATTTTGTGAAGGTCAGATTGTGAAGGATGGATGGAGTGATGGGATGGATGGAGAGAATGAGAGAGAGAACGTGGGGGCAGAGAGCGAGAAGAGAGATATGAAGGAGGAGGAGGTGGAGTCAGTGACTGGGATGAACCCTCTAATGGGAACATTTATTCAAATTAAACGAATTGTAATCACGCTTAATAATTAGCTTTACAGTGCACTATAATTGGGTTAAACTACAAGATGGTTCTGCCTAGGTGCTATAATTTATTTGATTTAATTATTCTGAGGAACCCAACGGTGTGGCATTTAATATCATAAAGCCAGTGGAGGAGAGAGAACGGCCGTGGACTGTTGTCTCTGAGAAGGTCATAGCTGGCTCTATGGGAGAGTTATGGGACTATTTTCCAGTCTATTAAGCCACTCCACTTAGCACAATTAGCATCACGCTCAAAGGTTAAAGACAGAGCCTAGCAAACCAAAATTAGTTCTGTAAAAGTTCCCAGAACATTCGCTAGGTTGAGGCAAATGTTCTCATAACAGTAGTGTTTGTATAAAACATTCACCTGACGTTGTAAAAACTTTCCCATTACACAATTTAGTCTGTTATTTAAAAGGTTCGCAGAATGTTTCATTAGGTTGTGGGAACAGTCTGGTGGGAACATTGTGGTGACATCACAAAATATATTTTAGCCAAAACACCAAAACTGTCCAGTTGTGTGGATAATTATACAATGTTTCTTTTAGGGTGAAAAAAACATTCACCTGATGTTACAAGAACGCTTACAGAATATTATTTTTATGGTTTTTAATAGTTCCTAACATATTTATTTTGGATGTGGAAACATTGTGGGGGCATGACAAGAGATATGTTGCCAAAACACAAACATTGCCCAGTTGTGCTGATGATTACAATGCTGTTATTACATTGAAAAAACATTTGCCTGATGTTGCAAGAACTTTCCCAGAAAACATTTTTTATGTTCTTTCAAATTTCCTAAAACATTTATTTCGGTTTTGGGAACATTGTGGGCATATGCCAAGATATTTGTTCCTATTACACTAAAACTGTCCAATCAATCAATCAATCAAGTTTATTTTATATAGCCCTTCGTACATCAGCTAATATCTCGAAGTGCTGTACAGAAACCCAGCCTAAAACCCCAAACAGCAAGCAATGCAGGTGTAGAAGCACGGTGGCTAGGAAAAACTCCCTAGAAAGGAAAAAATCTGTCCAGTTGTGATGACATTCTTACAATGTTCGTATCAGGGTGCACAAAACATTCCCTCAATGTTTATAGAATGTTCCCAGAATGATACAAATCTAGTTGTCCCCAGTCCATGTGTTCATGTGTTATCTTACTGTTGAGGAAGTTAGTTGTACAACAATCTATGCACACACACGAATGGCAATTATTTGGAATCACATGACAATTTATCTGAAATGTTATTGTACAAACATAGTTTTACCATATTTTGTTGACCGACCCCAGGAGCATTGGAGTGTTATCCCTGGAATCAATCCACTGAGCCACTGGGACTAACACAAATATAAAGCTGTTTATACCTTTACTCTGACTTCCAGGTTGTGGTCTTTGTCTTTGCAAAAGTGAAGATGACTAAATGTAGAAAAATAAGTATTGTCTATTATTTCCTACTCTACTAATCTTCTTCATATACTGTAAAGTTGGATGTTTTGGATTTTATTTCTCCTACAAACTTGATTTCAGAAATCATGTCAAATTATTGCCTGTCAGTTTGTGGTGAGGTTTACATAGATGTGCATATGTACTAAGACATATAGCCATAGTTTGGATTATGATTTAAGGATTTCAGTACAAAGGGAAATCCACTAGAAACATTAGGATCCTGGTGGCGAAGCCGACTAAGTAGCCTGCAGATCGAAGGTTCAAATCTGTCTTTAAAAAGGATATAGCTATGTTTGGACAAAACTCTAATAACATATAATGATGTAAGAAGACTGAAATGCCATGTTTAAAAGTTTGGAAACTTCATTTAATAATGATACATTACACATCAATATTAGCAGAACATTGCCGCAATGTTATACAGTAGGTGTCTCGTATGTCATCTCCATTAATGTTAGCGGGATGTTCCAGTAATGTCAGAACTAATTTAATGGAATCCAGACATGATTTCTGAAGAATGTTGAGGGAACATTATTGGAACAATCATGTCATGACGTCACACTATAACTTCATGAGAGCATTGTGGGGATATTCCCTGCTTCTTGTTATGGGTGTTTTTAATCTCCATCAACATTAGCAGAATGTTCCAGTAATGTTTTCTCAGAACCATTTCTATTGCGTTCACATTTTGTTGCAGCAGTATGTTGTAAAATTATTACTGGTACATTGTGTTATTACATTACAGTACCTGGAAACCTAATGAGAACGTTTGGGGAATGTTCTGTGGTTACAAATGTTGTGCACAACATTTTAGTGAACATTAGGAGAATATCAAGGATTTTTCATTTAAAACATTTTCTGAAGAAAAAAACATTTTGTTATGAAAAACATTCTATTGAATGTTTTTGGGATGTTACTGTATCATCATCATGTTAGATAAAATCCTAACTAGAACTTAATGGGAATGTTAGGTAATGTTCTGGGAATGTTCCCAGTTTGCTGGGAGCCCTCATCTATTGGCGGCCATGGAGCATAGTGATGGAGGGAGAGATGGGGAGAGGGGAAAAGACGGAGAGAGAGCTGTGTTTGGGATTTTCCCTCTTAACATGCATCTCTCCCCCTCTCTGTCTAGAGAATGCTGGGTTAGAAATCTGGGTCTGAAGCATACCATACTGCTTATAAACAGGCCACTCAACAGGAAATGTTGTCAGTGCATGTTTAGTGGGAAAAAAATCCAAGCTCAGCTTTTTGGTTCTCTGCATACTTCCACATGTAAACAACAGTCTGAGATCGTACGACCACAGTTTTTTCTAAATGTAATTCTGTTTTGTTTATTGGTTCCACTTTCTATGTAATTGGCTGAAATAAACAATGTCGTATCGACATTGAACTTCCTGTTTTGACGCTCAGTGTGTGTGTGTTTGTGTGTCCAAAGCAACTCCAAATAAAGGATCCAGGACACCACAATAACAGCAAACAGAGTTATTCGGAAAGTATTCAGACCCCTTCACTCTTTCCACATTTTGTTACATTACAGCCTTATTCTAAAATGGATTACATCGTTTTTTCCCCCCCTCCTCAATCTACACACAATACCCCATAATGACAAAGCAAACAGTACTTTTCGAGTTTTTTGCAAATGTATTAAACATAAAAAATGGAACTATCACATTTACATAGGTATTCAGACCCTTTACTCAGTACTTTGTCGAAGCACTTTAGCAGCGATTACAGCCTTGAGTCTTCTTGGGTATGATGCTACAAGCTTGGCACACCTGTATTTGGGGAGTTTCTCCCCATTCTTTTCTGCAGATCCTCTCAAGCTCTGTCAGGTTGGATGGGGAGCTTTGTTGCACAGCTATTTCCTCTGGTCTCTCCAGAGACATTCAATCGGGTTCAAGTCCAGGCTCTAGCTGGGCCACTCAAGGACAATCAAAGATTAGTCCCGAAGCCACTCCTGCATTGTCTTTGCTGTCTGCTTAGGGTTGTTTTTCTGTTGGAAGGTGAACCTTCTCCCCAGTATGAKATCCTGAGTGCTCTGGAGCAGGTTTTCATCAAGRATCTCTCTGTACTGTGCTCCGTTCATCTTTCCCTCGATCCTCAACAGTCTCTTCTGACCAGTTTCCCAGTCCATACCACTGAAAAACATCCCCACAGCATGATGCTGTCACCACCATGCATCACTGTAGGGATGGTGCCAGGTTTCCTCCAGACATGACACTTGGCATTCAGGCCAAATATTTCCATCTTGGTCTTATCAGACCAGACCATGTTTCTCATGGTCAGAGTCTTTTAGGTGCCTTTTGGCAAACTCCAAGCGGGCTGTCATGTGCATTTTACTGAGGACTGGATTCCGTCTGGCCACTCCACCATAAAGGCCTGATCGGTGGAGTGCTGCAGAGATGGTTGTCCTTCTGGAAGGTTCTCTCATCTCCCACAGAGGAACTCTGGAGCTCTGTCAGAGTGACCATCGGGTTCTTGGTCACCTCCCTGACCAAGGCCGTTCTCCCCCAATTGCTCTCTGGACGGGAAGCCAGCTCTAGGAAGAATCTTGGTGGTTCCAAACTTCTTCCATTTAAGAATGATGGAGGCCACAGTGTTCTTGGGGACCTTTAAAGCTGCATGCATTTTTTGGTACACTTCCCCAGATCTGTGCCTCGAGACAATCCTGTCTCGGAGCTCTATGGACAATTCCTTTGACCTCATGGCTTSGTTTTTGCTCTGACATGCATGAATTTACCACAGGTGGACCCAATCAAGTTGTAGAAACATCTCAAGGATGATCAATGGTAACAGGACGAACCTGAGCTCAATTTTGAGTGTCATAGCAAAGGGTCTGAATGCTTTTGTAAATACATAAATAATACATTTGCATAAATTTCTAAAAACCTGTTTTCGCTTTGTCCTTATGGGGTATTGTGTGCAGATTCATGAGACTTTTGTTATTTAATCCATTTTAGAATAAGTGAAGGGGTCGGTATACTTTCCGAATGCATTGTAAACAGATACATTCCCAATTAAATAATCGGGCTTCATCAACAAAATACCTAAATGTTAATACTATAAAGTACATTGAAATGTACGATCTGTATATAGGTTGAAACCACATGATTCATTGATCTGTTCCTTCCATGTCATGTGTTAATCTTGTAATAAGGTCCAGTGTAAATAGTTTGTAAACACTCAAAAAGAAAATCCTGATCCTCCCTCTCTCCATTTTTCCCCTGTGCCTGGAGACTGAGAGAGAGAACATCTCTCTACGATTGGAGTGTGGTGGTCGGTCTGGAGGTGAGGCAGGGGCTGGTGAAAGAGTGCACATGTGCAGTGCAATAAGAGGTTCCTGAAGTGCAGGCTGGGTTTTGGTGTATTGTTGGTTGTATGGAACTCACGCACCCACCCACCCATGCACGCACATGCACACACACCACACCCACACGCAAGCACACACAAACAGACACACTCAACTGCTCCTTCCCCATCACTCACAGGTCCAGGTGAAGACTCTACCCCAGCCATCTCCAACCAGCAGAGTAGCATGGGTCCTGTAAACACAGAGGCATACATTGAATGGTTTATCATAGCTGTGCGTGCATCAAGGCCATGCACAGACCTTTTGGAGGGCATATGCTCAAACTAAAAAAGKGGCACCCCCCCAAAAACAATCCCGCAAACGGGTTCACAGAGTCGTTGAGCAATTATTACAAGAATAGGGGACAGCAGCACAATCTGAGGAGTTAAGTATTTTCCAAAACTATTTTGAGCTGGAATAAATGCTGCATTTATTTACAATGACCAACACAATTCCAATCAAAAAATAAGATTATAAGAAATGCTGTAGGCTACCATTACTATATTCAATCCAACTCCATTTGTTGCCACTATCCTTTATCCCAGTGGTTTTCAAACCTTTTGACCTGTGACCCCCAAAAAGGAGTGGTACAAAACGCACGCACATGAACATACAGTGGCTTGCGAAAGTATTCACCCCCCTTGGCATTTTTCCAATTTTATTGCCTTACAACCTGGAATTAGAATTGATTTTTGGGGGGTTTGTATCATTGGATTTACACAACATGCCTACCACTTTGAAGATGCAAAATATTTTTTATTGTGAAACAAACAAGAAATAAGACAAAAAAAACAGAACTTGAGCGTGCATAACTACTCACCCCCCCAAAGTCAATACTTTGTAGAGCTACCTTTTGCACCAATTACAGCTGCAAGTCTCTTGGGGTATGTCTCTATAAACTTGGCACATCTAGTCACTGGGAGTTTTGCCCATTCTTCAAGGGAAAACTGCTCCATCTCCTTCAAGTTGGACAGGTTCTGCTGGTGTACAGCAATTCTCAATTGGATTGAGGTCTGGGCTTTGACTAGGTCATTCCAAGACATTTAAATGTTTCCCCTTAATGGTGCCCCTTGCTTAACGGTGTTGCAGACTCTGGGGCCTTTCAGAACAGGTATATATACTGAGATCATATGACACTCAGATTGCACACAGGTGGACTTTATTTAACTCATTATGTGACTTCCAAAGGTAATTGGTTGCACCAGATCTTATTTAGGGGTTTCATAGCAAAGGSGGTGAATACATATGAATGCACCACTTTTCYGTTTWAWTWTTWTTTWTTTTTTATTCTTTTAAACAAGTTATTATTTTCATTTCACTTCACCAATTTGGACTATTTTGTGTATGTCCATTACATGAAATCCAAATAAAAATCTATTTAAATTACAGGTTGTAATGCAACAAAATAGGAAAAACGCCAAGGGGATGAATACTTTTGCAAGGCACTGTATGCACACCAAACTTACTCGCACAATCGCTGCACAAATATAACCTGTCATTACATCCAGAAACGGTGATGAATTTTCAAAACGCAAGATAGGCTACAAAAATAAACTGTGTTTTACACCTGTATTTGGAGCTGAAAATCGTTAATGTTRGCAGCCAATATCAACTGGGGATATATCATGTCACTTCTCTGGTCCAGAGCAAGAATTTGGACTACTTGTAACAGCGGTAGCAGGATCTGATGGAAAGCATGTTCTTTCTGCACCGCGCCATCAGTTTGGAGGGCAGCCTGCCTGACGAGTGTTCGTTGCCAGCCGGGCAGCCCTGTTCTTCCTCACAAATATAGTAATAAATTCACCAAAATATGTTACATCTTCATCTCATAATATTGAAGGCAGTGCGATGTTACAGCTGCTTATAATTAGACATATAGCCAGCAACCACCCAAACTAGGCCTATCCGAAATAGGAAAATTATCAATCTGGCAAAGATGAGTCAGTAGTATATTGTATTTTATATGGATGATATAAACGTAGGCCTCATCTGTTTTTGCCAGGCAGTTATTTGGTCACTAAACTGGATATGCGCGCCCGCCTTTGCTCTCCAATGCTGATGATTGGTCAATGCTCAACAATCAAGATGCGTTCTGAACCATGAGAATAGACGACTTGGGTTCAGAACAATTTTTTTTTTTTTTTTTAAGTATAATTTTTCTGGAAATTATGCCACCACCGAAAAGGGAGACTGAAAGGGGTAAGGGGAATGTGCTTTGCACAGGTAGAGCCCTATCTGTACACGTGCCGGACATGTGTGCGTGTGTGCGTGCGTGTGTGCATGCAGTACCTGGACATGGCTATAGCAGTGACTGCAGGGTTGTTTTTGTAGCGCCGTCTGGACACTGCTTCACTCCTGTTTAGCGGCCGACACAACACCAGGTGTCTCTCCCAGCTCTGACTCGGAACCGACATTCCTACACAGCAATTAACAATATTACAACAGTATAAAATCAGTCCTGCACTAATAGACCTACAGTACAAGGGATCTCCTGTTATACTGTATAACAACAACACAAGAGGTCTCTCTCAGACCTGACCTGCTAGACCTATAGTACAGGATACAACAAAAATATAACATAACAACACAGACAAACGGGTCTCCACGCTTTCACCTATCTAATCATGTCAGAGTTATTCGAGGAGGGAAGGATATCTTTTTAAAGTAGTCAATCAGGGTCTTTTTCAACCTCTGACCCTGACAAACTTTAAAGGAACAAAAAACCTTCAGAGGCATCACCAGAGGCTGTATTTACAGTAGTGTATATTACATGGTCAGCAGGCTGTTAGTGGGAAGAATAAACAATAAACAGGTCTAAACAAATAACAACTGGGTATTATTGCTTTCTAAATTACACACGCTCACGCACGCATGCGCGCCCGAACACACACATCAGCAGAATTGCTCATCAGTGTTAACTGTCGGTATCTTTAATAATTGTAAATTCTGGAAGCTAACAGTCAGACTAAGAGATGGGTGGCTCAGAATGATCTGCTCACACTAAACACCATATACAAACAGATATCTATGAAAGATTTCTCTGAAATATATGTTGTTATTTGAGTCTCCCTCATAGATCACTTCTATCACAGTATCACTTCCCTGCGTATTTATTTCGACAGTGAAGTTAAAAGTTTTAATTTGGCTATATACTCCAGCATTTTGGAGATCAAATGTTTCATATGAGGCAACAGTACAGAATGTCACATTGTATTTGAGGGTATATTTAAACATATCTGATTTACCGTTTTAAAATGAAAGCACTTTATGTAAAAGTAACAGAATTATGTAATAACCAAAAATGTATTAAACAAATCAAAATATATGATATATTTGAGATTCTTCAAAGTAGCCACCCTTTGCCTTGATGACACCTTTGCACACTCTTGGTATTCTCTCAACCAGCTTCATGAGGTAGTCACCTGGAATGCATTTCAATTATCAGGTGCGCCTTGTTAAAAATGTATTTGTGGAATTTCTTTCCCTCTTAATGCGTTTGAGCCAATCAGTTGTGTTTTGACAATTTAAGGGTGGGTATACAGAAGATTTGGTAAAAGTGAAAGACTAAGTCCATATTATGGCAAGAACAGCTCAAATAGTGGATATGCATGCCTGCGCATAGTCCAAATTGGTGAAGTGAAATTCAAATAATAACTTGTTTAAAAAATTTCAAAAAAACTAAAAACGGAAAAGTGGTGCATGCATATGTATTCCCCCCTTTACTATGAAGTCCCTAAAAAAGATCTGATGCAACCAATTACCTTCAGAAGTCACATAATTAGTTAAATGAAGTCCACCTGTGTGCAATCTAAGTGTCACATGATCTGTCACATGATCTCAATATATATACACCTATTCTGAAAGGCCCCAAAGTCTGCAACACCACAAACAGGTCAGGGACAAAGTTGTGGAGAAGTATAGATCAAGGTTGGGTTATAAAAAAATATCCGGAACTTTGAACATCCCACGAAGCACCATTAAATCTGTTAAAAAAATGAAAGAATATGGCACCACAACAAACCTGCCAAAAGAGGGCCGCCCACCAAAACTCATGGCCCAGGCAAGGAGGACATTATTCAGAGATGCAATAAAGAGACCAAAGATAACCCTGAAGAAGCTGCAAAGCTCCATAGCGGAGATTAGAGTATCTGTCCATAGGACTACTTAAAGCCGTACGCTCCACAGAGCTGGGCTTTACGGAAGAGTGGCCAGAGAAAAAAGATATTGCTTAAAGAAAAAAATATGCAAACACATTTGGTGTTCGCCAAAGGCATGTGGGAGACTCCCCAAACATATGGAAGAAGGTAATCTGGTCTGATGAAACTAAAAGGAGCTTTTTGGCCATCAAGGAAAACGCTATGTCTGGTGCAAACCCCCGAGACGACCACAGTGAAGCACGGTGGCGCACGGTGGTGGCAGCATCATGCTGTGGGGATGTTTTTCCATCGGCAGGGACTGGGAAACTGGTCAGAATTGAAGAAATGATGGATGGCGCTAAATACAGGGAAAATCTGGAGGGAAACCTGTTTTAGTCTTCCAGAGATTTGAGACTGGGATGGAGGTTCACCTTCCAGCAGGATAATGACCCTAAGCATACTGCTAAAGCAACACTCGAGTGGTTTAAGGGAAACATTTAAATGTATTGGAATGGCCTAGTCAAAGCCCAGACCTCAATCCAATTGAGAATCTGTGGTATTCGCCTATCGAATACACAGTGGGATATGGGTCATTTTGCATGTCCTACGGCTTCCACTAGATGTCAACAGTCTTTAGAACCTTGTCTGATGCTTCTACTGTGAAGGGGTGCCGAATGAGAGGGGATTGAGTAAGGTCTACCATGACCTGAACATGCGCTGACCATGCACGTGTGAGAGTGAGCTCTGTTCCATCGCACTTCTGAAGACAAAGGAATTCTCCGGTTGGAACATTATTGAAGATTTATGTTAAAAACATCCTAAAGATTGATTCAATACATCGTTTGAAATGTTTCTACTGACTGTTACGGAACTTTTTGACATTTCGTCTGCTTTTAGTGAATGCGCTTCGTGACTTTGGATGTGTTTACCAAACGCGCTAACAAAAGTAGCTATTTGGACATAAATGATGGACATTACCGAACAAATCAAACATTTATTGTGGAACTGGGATTCCTGGGASTGCATTCTGATGAAGWTCATCAAAGGTAAGKRAAYATTTATMATGTWWTTTCTGGTTTCTGTTGACTCCAACATGGCGGCTAATTTGACTCTTGTTCTGAGCTCCGTCTCAGATTATTGCATGATTTGCTTTTTCCGTAAAGTTTTTTTGAAATCTGACACAGCGGTTACATTAAGGAGAGGTATATCTATAATTCCATGTGTATAACTTGTATTATCATCTACATTTATGATGAGTATTTCTGTTGAAACGATGTGGCTATGCACTATCACTGGATGTTTTTGGAACTAGTGAATGTAACGCGCTAATGTAAACTCAGATTTGTTTTATATAAATATGAACTTTATCAAACAAAACATGCATGTATTGTGTAACATGAAGTCCTATGAGTGTCATGTGATGAAGATCATCAAAGGTTAGTGATTAATTTTAGCTATATTTCTGCTTTTTGTGACTGCYATCTTTCGCTGGAAAAATGGCTGTGCTTATTGTGGTTTGGTGTGACCTAACATAATTGTTTGTAGTGCTTTCGCTGAAAAGCATATTTGAAATCGGACACTTTGGTGGGATTAACAACAAGATTACCTTTAAAATGGTATAATAAACATGTATGTCTGAGTAATTTTAATTATGAGATTTCTGTTGTTTTGAATTTGGCGCCCTGCACTTTCACTGGCTGTTGTCATATCATTCCGTTACCAGGATTGCAGCCATAAGAAGTTAAGGAAATCATTTCCACAAATTCACTTTTAACACATCACGCCTGTTAATTGAAAGGCATTCCAGGTGACTACCTCATGAAGCTGGTTGAGAGAATGCCAAGTGTGCAAAGCTGTCATCAAGGCAAAGGGAGGCTACTTTGAAGAATTTAAATATAAAATCTATTTAGATTTTTTTCAACTTTTTTTGGTTACTACATGATTCCATATATGTTATTTCATAGGTTTGATGTCCTCACTATTATTCTACAATGTAGCAAAAGGCAAAAATAAAGAAAAACCTGGAATGATGCAAAGAATACACTGCTTCCTCGGGAACAGGCCCTGATCCCTGTGATCTGAGTGAAGAGGCGGAGAAAGAGGGGACGAAGGTCCGGCTGCCTTCTGAGAATTCGCAGGCAGCCGAATAAACCCACACTTCCCTCCATTCTGCTAGCCAACTTGCAATCTTTGGACAATAAAATCGACGAGTTATGTGGAAGATTAAACTACCAACAGGACATTAAAAACTGTAACACCTTATGCTTCAAGGGGTCATGGCTGAACAACGACAACATCAACATACAGCTAGCTGGCTGGCTAAACAATGTACCGGCAGGATAGAACAGCGGCGTCTGGTAAGACAAGGGGCGGCGATCTATGTATTTTGTAAACAACAGCTGGTGCACGATATCTAAGGAAGTCTCGAGCTATTGCTCGCCTGAGGTAGAGTTTCTCATGATAAGCTGTAGACCACACTACCTCCCGAGAGAGTTTTCATCTGTATTCTTTGTAGCTGTTTACATACCACCACAGTCAGAGGCTGGCACTTAGACAGCACTGAATGAGCTGTATTCCGCCATAAGCAAACAAGAAAACGCACACCCAGAGTAGGAAGCACCAGTGACTAGATCAATAAAAAAGTGGTCAGATGAAGCAGATGCTAAGCTACAGGACGGTTTTGCTAGCACAGACTGGAATATGTTCCGCGATTCCTCCAATGGCATTGAGGAGTACACCACATCAGTCATTGGCTTCATCAATAAGTGCATCAATGACGTCATCCCCACAGTGACCGCACGTACATACCCCAACCAGAAGCCATGGATTATAGGCAGCATCCGCACTGAGCTAAAGGCTAGAGCTWCCGCTTTCAAGGAGCGGGACTCTAACCCGAAAGCTTATAAGAAATCCAACAATCCCCTCCAACGAACCATCAAACAGGCAAAGCTTCAATACAGGACTGAGATCGAATGGTACTACACTGGCTCTGACACTCGTCGGATGTGGCAGGGCTTGCAAACCATTACAGACTACAAAGGGAAGCACAGCTGAGAGCTTCCATCAGACACAAGCCTACCAGACAAGCTAAACTACTCTGATGCTCGCATCGAGGTAAATAACACTGAAACATACAGTACATGAGAGCACCAGCTGTTCCGGAAGACTGTGTGATCACGCTTTCCACAGCCGAGTAAGACCTCTAAACAGGTCAACATTCACAAGGCCGCAGGGCCAGACGGATTACCAGGACGTGTACTGCGAGCATGCACTGACCAACTGGCAAGTGTCTTCACTGACATTTTCAACCTCTCCCTTTCCGAGTCTGTAATACCAACATGTTTTAAGCAGACCACCATAGTCCTTGTGCCCAAAAACACTAAGGTAACCTGCCTAAACGACTACCGACCCGTAGCACTCACATCTGTAGCCATGAAGTGCCTTGAAAGGCTGGTCATGGCTCACATTAACACCATCATCCCAGAAACCCTAGACCCACTCCAATTTGCCTACCCCCCCCAACAGATCCACAGATTATGCAATCACCATTACACTCCACACTGCCCTTTCCCACCTGGACGAACAAGCACCTATGTGAGAATGCCATTCATTGACTACAGCGTTCAACACCATAGTGTTCTCAAAGCTCATCAATAAGCTAAGGACCCTGGGACTAAACACCTCCCTCTGCAACTGGATTCTGGACTTCTTGACGGGCCGCCCCCGGGTGGTAAGGGTAGGTAACAACACATCCACCACGCTRATCCTTAACACAGGAGCCCCCCAGGGGTGCATGCTCAGTCCCCTCCTGTACTCCCTGTTACCTCATGACTGCACTGCCAGGCACGACTCCAACCCATCATTAAATTTGCCGATGAAACAACAGTGGCAGGCCTGATCACCGACAACGATGAGACAGCCTATAGGGAGGAGGTCAGAGACCTGGCCGTGTGGTGCCAGGATAACAACCTCTCCCTCAACTTGATCAAGACAAAGTAGATGATTGTGGACTACAGGAAAAAGAGGACTGAGCACGCCCCCATTCTCATCGACGGGGCTGCAGTGGAGCAGGTTGAGAGCTTCAAGTTCCTTGGTGTCCACATCAACAACAAASTAACATGGTACAAGCACACCAAGTCAGTCGTGAAGAGGGCACGACAACACCTATTCCCCCTCAGGAGACTGAAAAGATTTGGCATGGGTCCTCAGATCCTCAAAAGATTCTACAGCTGCACCATTGAGAGCATCCTGACTGGTTGCATCACTGCCTGGTATGGCAACTGCTCTTTCTCCAACCGCAAGGCACTTCAGAGGGTGGTTAGGCCGGCCCAGTAATTGTGGCCAAGCTTCCTGCCATCCAGGACCTCTATACCAGACGGTGTCAAAGACTCTAGCCACCCTAGTCATAGACTGTTCTCTCTGCTATTGCACGGCAAGCGGTCCCGGAGCGCCAAGTCTAGGTCCAAGAGGCTTCTAAACAGCTTCTACCTCCAAGCCACAAGACTCCTGAACATCTAGTCAAATTGCTATCCAGACTATTTGCAGTCCACATTGTTGTAATTGCTTCAATATGGAAATCCATTGTTAAACATAGGCTATAGCGTTCATACTGATATAGGGGCTAGGCCGACTGTACATTGCAGTCTGAACATAGGACGAGGCAAACATAGTCAATAAGCAAGATTAAATTCACTAGGCTATCGATAAGGCCTAAAAAGACATGTATAATTCAAATAAAATTCTGATAAAAATGAAACAACAACTTCTTTGAAATAGGTATGTCTAAAAACAGTTACAGGCACCATAATTGCTCCCTGTGGGCATATAATACAGACAAGGCAATTTAGACTATGGAGKGTTTAATGCACGTCCAAACGTTACACAGGAGCTGGATAAAGATCCAATATAAAGAGAAAATGGGAATGTCCACTCATCGCAAATGTAATGTTTTATAAACATCACGGAACCATCTTACAGATCTTATTTGCACTTCTCCAGAAATACCAGACATTGCATTCAAGCCATGTACGTTCTCACCATAAACCCATGGATGGTGAATCTTTCTAATAAGTTTGGTTTTTAATTAAATTAAACAAAAAACAATCCATCTGTTTTTTTAAACAACAATATTTCTAAATAGGAAGGGGTTCAAGAAGCATGATATTATAAATAACTTCCCTTGTTCCATGGCACTGTGTGCACACGTAGGCCTAAATGCCTTTATGCATAAAATTCAAACGTCTTTACAAAATACTAGGCTCCTGTCAATTGCATCGTTGCTGATGTGCAAGGCAGATTCTCAAAAAAAATGGCATCATAGGAGGACTGAATAGTTTGGAATGGTAATCGGACGAGGGGCGCTCTTTGAAAATGTAGCCTACGTGAACAAGCGAAATACAGGTATGTGAATTGTAAATAATGAAAAAGCATGAGGGCAAAAACCTCTCAGTAGACCATTTAAACAGCACCCTCAGTAGACCATTTTAAACCTCTTTATTCTTAGTCTACTTTTGGTTTATGGCAAGGATAAAATAGACGCACCTATGCAATGCTGCTAAACCAGCCTTGATTAGCCTATGCTTTGTTTTTACTCAAATTAAACAAAATGGGGGAAACCAAGAGATTCACGAGATTCACTGGCACAAAGGGCACATCTCTCCTTCCATGAGCACTGTGCATCATGGCTGGATAGGCTGCACTTCCGCTCTCAAAATCCATGCCATTATAAACTGCGATACCGTTAAGACCTGCTTTTTGTGTGTCTTAAAACTTCCCATTAGCGCTACATGAAATTGTCACTTTTGCACTTGTTTTAAAGGACACACTTCAAATAGTGCCACCCCTCCCACCTCAGCGCAAGCGAGCTGTGTTAGACAGGTATATTGCCAAACATAGCGTTAGGGCTGAAAAATGGCAGTGCGCCAGTTTCTACATGACGAAATGCAAACTAACGTGTGTTTGACACTAGTACCACCCAAAAATAGAGCCCTTTAAGTGAGTTGTCCAAATTCTTATGACACCTTCAAATGGGGGTACTAGATACATAAAGTGCTTTAATTTAAAAACGCTAAAACAAATATGTATAAAAATAACCTCAAATAAAATGTGACATTCTGTTCTGTCGCCTCATATGAAACATTTGATCTCAAATCCAAAATTCTGAAGTATAGAGCCAAATTAAAAGTTTTAGCTTCACTGTCCAAATGAATATGTGGGGGAGTATAAAAGCACTTATTTGATTATGAACCAGAAGTGTTAAAAAAAAAAATCTTATTCTTCTCATTTGAGGAATATTTATGTCTTGTTGTTATTAGCATGAAATTAGCATTAGCATTACCGTCTATGGTCATTGCTGGCTGATCCTGTCCTGGGGACGTGGGCTGCTGTGGAGGATCAGGTGATGTTCTAGTGTACTCCGTCCTCCAGATCTGTTACACACAAACAATTCAACATAACTGAACGCATTAAGCACAGACACACATGCACATAGGCACGTACATACACACACACAAACCTCCCACAACACCCTGATGCACATGCACACACACAAATAATCAGGCTGTGTCCGAATACTCGTACTTGTGTTCTAAGTAGTAGGCTGATTAGCTGTGCGATAATATAAGGTTTTATATTATATGAAATCTCAAAATTCGATATGATTTAAATGCCAGGATGTCAAACACATCTCTGCCTTTCATTTAGTAGATTACGCTGCACACTAGTGAGAAAATAAAGTATTTTCAAACCCACGTGTGTTTGACAAAAGCTGATAATTAACTGATAATCATATAAGGGGACGCATTGTACAAAATGAACGAATGGTAGGAAACAATGCAATTTTGCATTATATGACGCATTCTCATTATGGGTTAGCCTAGGATGTTGATATTTGATGCTTACTGCATACATTTCTACTAAACACTAAGTTCTAAATAGTATTTAGTATGATTGGTACACATTAGGTAGTTTTAGTAAGTAGTAGGCAAGACACACATACACAGCTGTCGAATAAGAACTAGCAAACACACACGCTCACTCTCTTACCCTCACTATCCCGTCAGCACAGCCAGTTACTATAACGTTTCGTGGATCCCACTCGTGTCTCTGAGTGAAGCAGACAGACAGGATGTCCCCATCTGAGCTGCAGGAAGTGACATCAGAGCCACAGGATGTGTCGAGCCAGGTGAGTAACTGACCCTTCATACTCCACAGGTACAGGACCGGCCCTGCACACGATGCTATCTCACCCTGAAGGAGAGAGGAGAGGGTTAACATACACACATACACAGGTAAAAGGCGTTGGCCACGCAACAAATCCCCAAGTGCAGAACAGACTATGGGAGGCACACCGTACTACATAGAGCCATGACTACATGGGACTCTATTACACATCAAGTAACTGTTGCAAGCAGTAAAATTAGATATAAAAAACAGATTAAAAAAACACCTTATGGAACAGCGGGACTGTGAAGCAACACAAACATTGGCACAGACACATGCGCACACACACACACACACGGTTTTGGCAGCAGCTAACGGGAATCCATAATAAATACAAATACAAACAATTGAGGGAATGAACGGAAACGTGTCTCTATCAGTGACCACACACATGGTAGGCCTATGAGCACCGAGCATAGTAGAGGATGTGTGTGCAGCCAGAAAAGGGAATCCTCCCTTCCTCATTCTGAGTTCCAGGAATGCTCGTGCAATAGACTAGCTAAACGACGATGGTCCCTATGTACTTGTGTTGTACTTTTTTTTTTACATGTTTATCAGTCAGCAGGCAGGGTCCAACAGGATCCCACTAAAGAGAGAAATAGAAAGTGGAAAGAAAAGCGATAGACGGATACAAAAGGAGGTATAGAAAGAGGTCAACTCTCAGATGTTGTTGATAGTTAGCACATGGATTCTGGCCTTGTGGGGGGAGAAAAAKAGGAAAAAAGAGAGAGAGAGAGGGAGAGATAATGATGTGAAAGAGGTAAAAGAGAGTGTAGACTCACCGTGAGGTCATTGATAGCAAGTGCTGTGATGCTAGCCTTGTGTCCAGGTAGCTGAGTGATGTAGTTGAGTTCCTCAAGGTCCCACAGTATACAGGTGAGGTCACGAGAACCGCTGACTATCACTCCATGAACCTCAGACACCGCCAGACACGTTACTGCATCGGTATGACCATACAGCGCCTGGGAGACCAATATGAGATTCACTTTATCAAACACACACACATTTTACTGTGTATTGGGCTAGATACATACTCACACCACATCACTCTCACACCACATCACACACACCTGTCTGAGTTTCATGTGAGTGAGTTTGTCCTTGCTGATGGAAACATCCCAAACACACACCACTGAGCTGGTCCCAGCAGTGACTATGGTAGTTTGGTTGGGACACGCTGCACACAGCATCTCCCCCCAGTCACACACACTCTCGCATACAGCAAAGGTCTAGGAAAGGGAAATAGAAATACACACACAAATGTTAGCCATTGTCTATGTTGGAAATGGTTTGGCCAACGTTAAAGCTTCATGTCATGTTGCTACCTCATGATGGATGGATGGCAATCTAATTGAACCTTTGTTAGTGTGAGTAAGTGAATAAAAGGCCTCCATAGTGTACATACTTTCTCAGTGGTGTAGTGTCCGAAGGAGCAGGAGTTATCAGGGAAGCCCCAGGAGAAGTAGACATTCCACAGAGGAGGGATCAGTAGTCTGTTCTTCTCTACGACCAAAACCTCTTTGTCCACACAAACCACCTGGCCTACTGGACCACGAAGGAGCTCTGAAGGGGAGGAAGAGGAGAGAGGGAAAGGGTGAGGAGAAGAAGAGATCGAGATATGAATAGAAGGAGGTAAAAGAAGTCCAGATCCTCTTTATCCACACAAACCACCTGGCTTAATGCACCACAAAGGAGTTCTGGGGGGGAGGAAGAGACGAGAGGGAAAGGGTGAGGAGAGGAAAAGATGGAGAGAATAGAGGGACATAGGAGAAGTTTGTTGTTCTCTGGGATAAGAACCTCTCTGTCCACAAAAACTATCTGGCCTACTGATTAAAAGGGGGGTATGATGTTCTGTGTGTACGAGTTACAATGTGTCTCTTGTGCTGTTTGACCAGCACCTTTTCACACCTGGTTCATACCCTTATCTCATAGTTAGGAAATCACCAGAGGCAACCTGAGTGGATACACCTGTAGCCACTAATCGCCACTGCAAGTTAGCTACCAATCYAACAGAACCAGCGACGAAGCAAGCACAGATGAGAAGTAGACTCTGGGAAACTAATAATAACGTTAGCCAGCCAGCTAACGTTAGCTAGTTAAACAACAATGAACAAAGTGCCAACAATGCCTAACATTAGGCTCTAACTAGAAAAGCAAACAGAGRCTTCCGGTACGACGCAGAGCTGATCAGTCACATCCTTTTTAGCTCCGCTACAAATTTGAAATAAATCCTGAAATAAGTTTACCCTTAACCCTCCTGCTGTGTTCCGGTCGAATTGGACCGATTTACAAGTTTTCTCTCTGAAAAATGTAGTTAATTTAATCTGATTGTCATAAGGTTCCATGACTTTGTTCACACAGGGCATCTGAACACACAAAATACATTTTGATGATTTTCAGAAAATGTTGGGTGTTTAATGTAACTTTTGTACACCTGTGACCGGTCATTAGAAATTAATGGGTGAGACTACAATTCGTTTTTTTTTTTATTGTTCAGGTACATGCCCATTCATCAGATGGACACTCTTCCTCTCCTAGACCCCCACATGCATGTGTTTTTGAGCACACACACACACCTCACTCCTGTACACACACCTGCACCTGTACACAGCCCATCTGTAAATAGCCCACCCAACTMCCTCATCCCCATATTGTTATTTWTTTTTTTGCTYCTTTGCACCCCAGTATCTCTACTTGCACATTCATCTTCTGCACATCTATCACTTCAGTGTTTAATTGCTAAATTGTAATTATTTCGCCACTATGGCCTATTTATGGCCTTACCTCCMTAATCTTACTACATTTGCACACACTGTATATTGATTTTTATATTGTGTTATTGACTGTACGTTTGTTTATCCCATGTGTAACTCTGTGTTCTTTGTGTCGCACTGCTTTACTTTATCTTGTCCAGGTCGCAGTTGTAAATGAGAACTTGTTCTCAACTGGCTTACCTGGTTAAATAAAGKTGAAATACATTTATTTTTTTAAATCCCCTTTTTGGCTTCCATGGCAACCTCCACGGGAACCTTTCCCCAATAGAATCTTTGCCCCATGGGAACCACWCCTGTTGGCATTCTCACAAACAATCGCAACATTGTTTCAATAATATATATAACTTTTCTTGCAGCTCTGGTATATAAAGCTTTTTTGAGGCCTTGCTCACAATGACCAAACGATATACTGTATGTGAGGCTCTTGATCATATCTTTGATCATGACACTGGTAAGGAGGAGAAAGACCTTGTTAAACTTTGACACAAAGTAGTCTGTGATAAATAGCACAATAGGTTTCATCTGAGTATTTGTTATAGTCAAAATAATCCATACATTATGCTATTTTTACTCAAAAACGAGTTGTATGAGCTCAGGTCAATGAGGCTTACAGGCCATGAATAGCAAATAGAAATTCAAAACGTGTAATGTTCACAAGAACTTAAGTTGATAAAAAGATCTAACAAAACATTAGGCGATAATATATTTATTATTGTGGATTTATAATCACCTATAACGGGGCGGTCATTTTGGACCGGGAACACAGTGTTCCCTTTATAATCACCTATAACGGGGCGGTCATTTTGGACCGGGAACACAGTGTTCCCGGTCCAAAATGACCGCCCCATTATAGGTGATTATAAATTAACATGAAAGGAACACAACAGGAGGTTTAAGCTTAATGTACCAGGAAAGGCAGTAATAGATTATTAGCTTCCAAAACCCACAATGCCAACAAGGAAAAGTCACACCTAAAAGCCAGACTTAACGAGTGAAAGTTTAGTGGGTCTGAGGACGAAGACGCCGTGCTAGCTTCATGTGCTAGTGGTGGAAGCAGGACTGAGGCGATGAACACGTGCAGTTAGCTCCGAAATCCTCAAAGCCATCAAAGATATTAATGTATAATTCTATATMAAATTTGAAAATGTACTGTCTGCAGTGGACAACGTTAACATTGAAGTCAAAGAATGTGCTGGGCAAATCTCTCAGGCTAAGGTACGCATCTCTGGAACCGAAGAGAACGTTATAGCCCACACGTGCAGTAAGCTCCGAAATCCTCAAGGCCATCATCTTGTGGAAAAGGTTGAATCGCTTACCTGTAAACTAGTTGATTTGGAGGGCCGCAGCAGGAGATCGAACTTGAGACTAGTACATCTCCCTGAAGGCGCTGAGGGGAGCGATGCTTGCTCATTCCTAGAGCGGTGGCTTCCCGAGGCTCTGGAGATGGAGCCACTCCGCTCTACTTTTATCATTGAGAGAGCTCATCGGAATTCTGGCCCACGATACGACCCCAAGGGCTCTGATAATGAAGTTCTTAAACTATAAAGATACGATGCGCGTGGTGAATGCAGCCAGGGCGAAAGGGAGAGTACTCTACAAGAATCGGCAAGTTATGTTCTTCCCAGATCTCTCCATGGAAGTCATTCCACAAGCAGCTGAAATGCTTCGACAGTGTCAAGCAGTGGCTAATGGGCTAAGGCTATCCGGTATGGAATCATCTTTCCAGCGCGCCTAGGGGTCTCCCACGGCGATCGTTCCTACATTTTTGAAACACCAGCCGAGGCGGAGAAGTTTYTTGAGAAGCTAGGCAGGTTGGTGGAAGCGGAGCAACGCTGAAGAAGTGGTAATAGCAATGTAAAGTTAAACTTTTACCTATTTTTCGGAWWTTTTTCAAACTGTTGCTTTCGGTTTTGTCTAAACAGGTATTTAAAGTTTGAGCCAGTCAACCGAATCATCTGCGCAAAAACGGAACTCTTGGAAGGAAGATATTTGTGAGGACATAGTCTTGGACGAATGGAGTAGTATATATGTACTCAGGCTCAGACACAGACTGTGAATACTCGGCTAAAACTATTGCAATACAATTGGTTGAATCGAACATATGTAAGTCCTGCTAAGTTAAATAAGTTAAATAGTACAGTTCCAGATATATGCTACAAGTGCAATCACTCTAAAGCAACTCTGTATCATTGTCTGTGGGACTGTGAGAAAATTCAAGATTTTTGGAAGGAGGTATCACATATTATATCCCAAATAGTATCAGTAAAATTGCCTCTCCAGCCCAAAGTGTTTATCCTGGGGTTGTACCGAATCAATCCTCATCTAAAGAACCAAGTACAAACATTTATAGATATGTGCTTGTTGCAAGCAAAACGCTTGATAGCTCTTGCCTGGAAAAATGTGAACAGGCCTATTATTGCCCAATGGCTAATGTCGTCTTGCCTAACAATGGAAAATATAACATTTACGGTTAAGGGTAAACGAAACACTTTTGAAAAGGTTTGGGGACAATTTTKGGATTTTGTTGAGCAGAGTGATTGGGTGGGTAAAATATTGGCTAATGAAGGGAACTCTGGGTAGTGTACTATGCTTTGTGTGGATATGGGGTGGTGGTGAGATATTCGATTGGCTTGTGGCGCTGTGCTTCAACTGAAATTTGTCCCAAATATGTTCTATCCTATTGGATCAGACCACTTTAAAATGTACTTTTGGTGGTTTTATGCTTCTGTAACACGTTTGATTTGTCTTAGATGTTTCACTATTWAATTTTTATTTATATTGTTGTTGCTGTTAACTTTTGATGTGGTTTTTGCTGTTATTTTTTWAATGTAATATTTCTGCTTATATGGGTCTTGTTAAAGAAGAAAAATCTACAAACATATTGTTAAAAAAAAGAAATAAAACCAAACAGGTAAACAACGTTTAAGTTCACACACGTCATGTAACGTTAGCCAAAGAGCCAGCTAACGAGCCAAACAACAATGAATAATGTGCCAACAATGCCACAGTGCTGGGAGCTAACCAACCAGGCCCATTGTTATCTAGCTAACGTTAATTTGTCCTATTTAGCTAGCTTGCTTTTGCTAGCTAATTTGTCCTGGGACATAAACATTGAGTTGTTATWTTACCTGAAATGCACAAGGACCTCTACTCCGACAATTAATACACACATAAAACGGCCAACCGAATCGTTTCTAGTCATCTCTCCTCCTTCCAGGCTTTTTCATCTTTGAACTTATATGGTGATCGCATCTAAACTTTCATAGTATTACCACGACAACCGGCAACAAAGTTCGTCTTTCAATCACCCACGTGGGTATAACCAATGAAGAGATGGCACGTGGGTACCTGCTTCTATAAACCAATGAGGAGATGGGGGAGGCAGGACTTGCAGCGCGATCTGCGTCAGAAATAGAAAGGAGTTCTATTTTAGCCCTTGGCATCGCAGAMGCTCGTTGGCGCGTGCGAGCAGTGTGGGTGCAATAGTTGAATAACATGAATTTCAAAATTTATTTTGAGACGCTCGCGCACGYGACGTGGCCGGTCTGGTCAGCATGTAACTAGAAAAACAAACATCTCTGGGAAACAGATAATAACGTCAGCTAGGGAGCCACCCAGCTAACGTTAGTTAGCTAGCTAACACTACACTTTAGCTTGAAATGAAACCACTTTCTGTCAAAATTAGAAATGTGTAATACCTGAAAATGTAGCTAGCTAGCGTTAGACTATCTTACCTGTATATATCAACATGCATCATGGACGCATCTCCGTTTCAGGATTGCAATACCACAGGTAACCTTAGTTTGAAGATGTAATCCGGAGACAAGTGTTTTCTCCATCTCTTTAGCTATCATGTTAATCAGGCCCAGAAGCCAGGATATGTATATAATTGGTAGCATTGGATAGAAAAAACTTTGAAGTTTCTATAAATGTTAAAATAATGTCTGAGACTATAACACAATTGATATGGCAGGCAAAAGTCCAAAGAAAAACCAACTGGATTTTGTTTGTTTGAGCTCCCAGGCTCTTATAATGGAAAGCTATGTGTTYTATGTAATTCCAGCTMCCAGATAGCGGGACGCCTATCCCAAATACGTTTTTAACCAACAAGTCTCATAATTTACGGATGTCATATACGTTTGTTAATAAAGCACATGAAAGTTCACATGTTCGAAAAGGCATCTCTGCCAAAAAAACGCATTTTGATAAATTAAAATGTGTTTATGTTCAAACGGCTCTCCTGTGAAGTCATGACTTGCGACATACGCCTAGTTTCCTGAATCGAGTCACATATATAATTTCGATATCTCATTATGGGGATTCACTCTATCCGATTCTCTAACTAAGGTACCAATCACAGCGTCTGTTGGAGACAGACAGGTCGAATAGCAAATTAGTTGAGCCCCTCTCCTCTTCATAAGACGCGACTCTGGTCATTCTCGCCTCTCTTCCTTGCAAAGAGTTCTCGAATGCTCCTGAAGCTCTCCTCAGAATGATTCCTGTCTCCTACTGAACTGTTCTCTGGCAAACCGCGAGGTTGACACTACCGAATGTGGTCGGTACTGACCAAAAGGAATGTTTTGCTTCGAGTAKAATTAATTTTCAGTCTCTGGTGGTGCCGAGAGTCACAGGCTAGCTATCGAGACTTGGTTAGCCCTCACCGAACTAACTTGCCTAGCTAGCTGGAAAGCTAACTAACAACACCAGCATTTCTACCTGCAACACKATACTATTGCTTCCTCCCTTTTCTCATCTAATTTTCACCTACATTTACTTGTTTGTGTTATTTATACCAACTTGTTGCCTAACGGCTCTACGTAATGGGAGTATATCTACACGAAAGAGAACTTCCCCTACAAGGTTCCCTTCGGCTAGCACTGTACTAGCTACAGCACACCTTGGCCACAAGGTAACTGCTAGCTAGCTAACACATTACTAGCCTCGTGGCTTAGCGTTCAGACGGTGCTAACCCTAGCAAGGCTTGTAACTAGCTAGCTCACACCTAATAGGTGTCTTCATATCTGCAAGCCCTGCCCTGTACAATGGTTACTGCTGCCCCATCCCAGGGTGAACGTAGCAAGGCACTTGAAACCCCACATTCTTGAGCTTGCGGTTCTATGATTGCTGGGAAGGATTTTCCCCTTCTATGCATCGATTGCCTGGGACGGGAACATGATCAGGCAGCACTCGACGTCCCGAGTCCTGCAAGCATTGTAAAGTAATGACTAGAGCGGGTTTGAGAAGGAGGCTCAAATGCTACACTTTCTCTAACCCCTTCATCGCTTCTAAGCCTCCGGCTGAGGTGGAGTCTCAGTCTCACACAGCCAAGCCCAGTTGGGGCGAGGTTATGGATAGCCTTGATTCCACCCCCTCACTGTCTGATGACTTGGTGCCAAGGGATGGCGAGCTAGGGGATGACAAGGACAATGATGGGATTAATCTTGTGGGTATCCTCAACTTTGAAACTGAGATGGTGGGTGAAAACACCTCTCTTTCACCACCTCTAATCCCTGCCCCCAGGACAGAGGAGTTGCAAATCTCCCCTCCTGGAATTTAGTCTCTTTGATGTTTTCAAGTGAGCCACAGCCGGCATCGAGTGGCCGGCTGCCTTGTGGTACCAGAATTGCTTAAGGAATCTGTACAATGGGAAGAGACTTCCATTCGCTTCGGCCCCTGTCATGCAACTGCTTCCCAAGATACCAGCTTGTCTCAGGGAGGCCAAGAGCTCATGGTACAAGGCCCTCTCCAGCAAGATCCAGGTAAGGGTCYGGTGGAGCCATCTCTGCCTGACCACCTCATCCCAACACGGATGAGATCCATATGATTACAGACCTTAACCGCCGTGCCTCTCGTAGCGCCATCCAAGGCTTTGGTCGAACCATGAGCCTGGTGGTAGTGGGAGAGAGGGCACTTCGGTTAAGCCTGTATAGCCCCTGGATGCCCCTGTGACACCCAAGGAGTTGTCCGGGCACTCTGTCGTTGCCATGCGGCAGAAGTGTGACATGCGTAAGAAAGAAGGTGAAGTGGGTGTGTTGGAAGATGGGATGGCTGTGTGTTTTGAGTAAGGAAAATGGTTGCAAATGCCAGAACCCATGTGTGTCTGCGAGCAGGAGTTGTGACAGAGCGAGAGTCTTCACTTTTGTGCTGATATGGAACATACATTTTCAAATTAAAATACAACTGTACAGTTTGTTTATTTTTGTCCTATCATATCCTAGACACCCACCTGGGTGACCCAACCACTAAGGAGAAGTCCTTATCTGTTTTATAGGGCTATGCAGCCATGACAGAAAGGTTAATGCAGAGACCCACTAAAGCAACACCGCCCCCTCAAGAGTCTGAGCCTGCCTGGCAGGGTAGGTCCAAAAACCAAAGCCCTCTGATGGCTGAGCATAATATTCAAGGATTTTCTCAAAGCTGCTAATGAGAACCTTGATGACCTTGTACCTAGCCGGTGGGAATTCCAGTGGAGTACCCCCACCCAGGTAGTGGCAGTGCTGGCAACACTGCCTGCAGAAACCCATGGGGAGGGAGTCACACTCGGACAATAAGAGATTGGGCATATTATTGGAGAGTGGAGAGTGATGGAGTGATGCATCAGATGACCTGCCCTCCACAATCACCCAACCTCAACCCAATTGCTTTGGTGGAGGAGTGAAGGAAAAGCAGCCAACAGGTGCTCAGCATATGTGGGAACTCCTTCAAGACTGTTGGAAAAGTGTTCCAGGTAAAGCTACTTTGAAGAATCTCATATAAAATATATTTTGATTTGTTTAACACTTTTTTGGTTACTACATGATTCCATATGTGTTATTTCATAGTTTTGATGTCTTCACTATTATTCTACAATGTAGAAAAACCCTTGAATGAGAAGGCGTGTCCAAACTTTTGACTGGTACTGTATATTGCTGCAAAGAGACCGAATTATTACATCACTTGTTTTGGTACTGCCCATATGTAGCTTGTTTTTGGTCGCAGGTTCGGGAATGGCTGAAAAACAGTTACTTGAAGCTGACTGCAAATAGGATTGCTGGGTGATTTACAATCTGTAGAAACTATGAGAATAGAAAGCTTCAGCACAGCACAGTGGAAAAATATATGGCAGCTAGAAATTAAAATTGGATGTTCTTCAGAAATAAATGGGATGGGTTGAGGGTAGCTGAACGCTTGGACTAAAAACAAACAAAAGATATCTAATGTAAAATATACTGTGTCCGTAAAATGTATATAGTATAAAKAAGCTAGAAATAGAAGCTTAAGTATTGTTGTACATTAGTTTACTCCAATTAGGGTAGGGGTGGTAGGGTTAGGTGAAAATAACAAAGGAAATATATATTTAAAATAATATATATATAGATATATTTCCAAAATAATATATATGGGGGATTGGAAATGATGCAAACAATTACATTGATAGAAGTCACAATCTATCTGCAAAATTATAACTGATCTACCCCCTGCATACCTAAGGACCTATCATGGTCCAAACACACCAACACAGTCATGAAGTGGGCACACCTATGCCTCTTCTCCCTCTCCCTGAAAAAGTGGCATTGGCCCTTTAGATCCTCAAAAMGTTATAGAGCTGCACCATTGAGAGCATCTTGACTGGCTTCATCACCACTTGGTATGGCAGCTGCTCGTCATCCGACCGCAAGGCAAAGGGCAGTGTGCACGGCCCAGTACATCACTGGGGCCGAACTCCCTGCCGTCCAGGACCTCTATACCAGATGGTGTCAGAGGAAGGCCCTAAACATTTTCAAAGACTTCAGCCACCCATGTCCTAGACTGTTCTTTTTGCTACCGTATAGTAAAYGGTACCGGAGCGCTAAGTCAGGGACCAAAAGGCTTCTGAACAGATTATATCCCCAAGCCATAAGTCTGCTAAATATACTGAACAAAATATAAACAGTACATGTAAAGGGTYGGTCCCATGTTTCATGAGCTGAAATAAAAGATCCCAGAAATGTCCATTATTTCACTCACATTTTGTGCACAAATTTGTTTATATCCCTGTTAGTGAGTATTTCTCGTTTGCCGAGAAAATCCATCCACCTGACAGGTGTGGCATATTAAGAAGCTAATTAAACAGTATGATCATTACACAGGTGCACCTGGACATTAAAAGGCCACTCTAAAATGTGCAGTTTTGTCACACAACACAATGCCACATACAGTCGGAAGTTTACATACACTTAGGTAGGAGTCATTAAAACTCGTTTTTCAACCACTCCACAAATTTCTTGTTAACGAACTATAGTTTTGGCAAGTCGGTTAGGACATCTACTTTGTGTATGACACAATACATTTTTCCAACAATTGTTTACGGACAGATTATTTACTTATAATTCACTGTATCACAATTCCAGTGGTCAGAAGTTTACATACACTAAGTTGACTGTGCCTTTAAACAGCTTGGAAAATTCCAGAAATTATGTCATGGCTTTAGAAGCTTCTGATAGGCTAATTGACATCATTTCAGTCAATTGGAGGTGTACCTGTGGATGTTTCAAGGCCTACCTTCAAACTCAGTGCCTCTTCGCTTAACATCATAGGAAACTCAAAAGAAATCAGCCAGACTCCCCAAAGTCTCGTTTATCCTTGGAGCAATTTCCAAATGCCTGCAGGTACCACATTCATCTTTACAAACAATAGTACGCAAGTATAAACACCATGGGACCACGCAGCCGCATACCGCTCAGGAAGGGAGCCGCGTTCTGTCTCCTAGAGATGAACGTTACTTTGGGTGAAAAGTGCAAAATCAATCCAGAACACAGCAAAGGACCTTGTGAAGATGCTGGAGGAAACAGGTACAGAAGTATCTATGTCCACAGTAAAACGAGTCTATATCGACATAACTGAAAGGCCGCTCAGCAAGGAAGAAGCCACTGCTCCAAAACCTCCAAAGAAAAGACAGACTACGGTTTGCAACTGAACAGGGACAAAGATCGTACTTTTTGGGAGAAATGTCCTCTGGTCTAAAGAAACAAAAATTGAACTGTTTGACCATAATGACCATTGTTATGTTTGGAGGAAAAAGGGGGAGGCTTTCAGGCCGAAGAACACCATTCCACCGTGAAGCATGGGTTGGCAGCTCATGTTGTGGGGGTGCTTTGCTGCAGGGGGACTGGTGCACTTCACAAATAGATGGCATCATGAGGTAGGAAAAGTATGTGGATATATTGAAGCAACATCTCAAGACATCAGTCAGGAAATTAAAGCTTGGTCGCAAATGGGTCTTCCAAATGGACAATGACGCCAAGCATACTTCCAAAGTTGTGGCAAAATGGCTTAAGGACAACAAAGTCAAGGTATTGGCCATCACAAAGCCCTGACCTCAAACCTATAGAAAAATTGTGGGCAGAACTGAAAAAGCGTGTGCGAGCAAGGAGGCCTACAAACCTGACTCAGTTACACCAGCTCTGTCAGGAGGAATGGGACAAAATTCTCCCAACTTATTGTGGGAAGCTTGTGGAAGTTACCCGAAACGTTTGACCCAAGTTAAACAATTTAAAGGCAAGGTTACCAAATACTAATTGAGTGTATGTAAACTTCTGACCCACTGGGAACGTGATGAATAAAATAAAAGCTGAAGTAAATCATTCTCTCTACTATTATTCTGACATTTCACATTCTTAAAATAAAGCGGTGACCCTAACTGATCTAARACAGGATTTTTACTAGGATTAAATGTCAGGAATTATGAAAAACTGAGTTTAAATGTATTTGGCTAAGGTGTATGTAAACTTCCGACTTCAACTGTATCTCTCAAGTTTTGAGGGAGCGTGCAATTGGCATGTTTACTACAGTGGGATAGTCTGAGACCAGCCACCCRGATAGCTGATGAAACTGAGTCTTTCTCTCTGTCATAAAGCCCTTTTGTGGGGGACAATTTATTCTGATTGGCTCCCTTGTGTGTGAGACTGGCTGGGAGCCAGACGTTGGAGCCAGACCTTTGGAGGCATCTTATGGTAGAGAAATTAACATTCTCAGGTAACAGCTCTGGGGGATATTCCAGCAGTCAGCATGCAAATTGCATGCTCCTTCAAAACTTGAGACATCTGTGACGTTACGTTGTGTGATAAAATTGCACATTTTGAGTGGCCTTTTATTGTCCCCAGCAAATAAAATAAACGCATTTGTCACATGCACCGAATGCAGGTGTAGTACTGTGAAAGACTTACTTCGTCTTTAACCAACAATGCAGTTCAAGAAATAGAGTTCAGAAAATATTAACAAAATAAACTAAAGTAAAACATTTTATAAAAAGTAACACAATAAAATAACAATAATGAGGCTATATAAAAAAGAGCCGGTGTAGTACGATTCAATCTCAGTCCTGTATACCGGCTCTGCAAGCTCATCGATGTTGCAGGGCTTGCAAACAATTACAGAATACAATGGGAATAGATGAGCACCAGCTGTTACGGACGATTGTGTGTGATCACGCTCTCCGTAGCCAATGTGAGCAAGATCTTTAAACAGGTCAAATTTCACAAGGCCTTGGGGCCAGATATGATGCAATACAGAGTTTAGTGCGTATTGCCCAGTACATCACTGGTTCCAAGCTTCTTGCCAGTCAGACCGTATACTAGTAGTACTAGGCTGTAGTCAGAGAATGCCCAAAAAAATTGTTCTCAGACTACCTACAGTCACCCAATCGATCGGAATGTTTCTCTCTGCTACCGCACGGCAATGACCAACGCATCAAGTATAGGTCAAAAGGCTCCTTAACAGCTTCCACCCTAAAGCCATAAGATGTATGGCTTTAGGTGTAAAAAAATGTACAAATGGCCACCCGGACTATTTACATTGACACCCCCCCCCCCCTTTGATTTTACACTGCTGCTACTCAGTGTTTATTATCTATGCATAGTCACTTTACCGCTACCTACATGTACAAATTACATGAACAACCTGTACACCCGCAACATTGACTTGGATACTTTATATAGCCTCATTATTGTTATTTTTATTGTGTTACTTTTTATAAAATGTTTTACTTTAGTTTATTTTGTTAATATTTTCTGAACTCTATTTCTTGAACTGCATTGTTGGTTAAGACGAAGTAAGTCTTTCACAGTACTACACCTGCATTCGGTGCATGTGACAAATGCGTTTATTTTATTTGCTGGGGACAATAAAAGGCCACTCAAAATGTGCAATTTTATCACACAACGTAACGTCACAGATGTCTCAAGTTTTGAGGAGCATGCAATTTGCATGCTGACTGCTGGAATATCCCCAGAGCTGTTACCTGAGAATGTTAATTTCTCTACCATAAGATGCCTCCAAAGGTCTGGCTCCAACGTCTGGCTCCCAGCCAGTCTCACACACAAGGGAGCCAATCAGAATAAATTGTCCCCCACAAAAGGGCTTTATGACAGAGAGAAAGACTCAGTTTCATCAGCTATCTGGGTGGCTGGTCTCAGACTATCCCACTGTAGTAAACATGCCAATTGCACGCTCCCTCAAACTTGAGAGATACAGTTGAAGTCGAAGTTTACATACACCTTAGCCAAATACATTTAAACTCAGTTTTTCATAATTCCTGACATTTAATCCTAGTAAAAATCCTGTTTTAGATCAGTTAGGGTCACCGCTTTATTTTAAGAATGTGAAATGTCAGAATAATAGTAGAGAGAATGATTTACTTCAGCTTTTATTTTATTCATCACGTTCCCAGTGGGTCAGAAGTTTACATACACTCAATTAGTATTTTGGTAACCTTGCCTTTTAAAATTGTTTAACTTGGGTCAAACGTTTCGGTAACTTCCACAAGCTTCCCACAATAAGTTGGGAGAATTTTGTCCCATTCCTCCTGACAGAGCTGGTGTAAACTGAGTCAGGTTTGTAGGCCTCCTTGCTCGCACACGCTTTTTCAGTTCTGCCCACAATTTTTCTATAGGTTTGAGGTCAGGGCTTTTGATGGTCCAATACCTTGACTTTGTTGTCCTTAAGCCATTTTTGCCACAACTTTGGAAGTATGCTTGGCGTCATTGTCCATTTGGAAGACCCATTTGCCGACCAAGCTTTAATTTCCTGACTGATGTCTTGAAGATGTTGCTTCAATATATCCACATACTTTTCCTACCTCATGATGCCATCTATTTTGTGAAGTGCACCAGTCCCCCTGCAGCAAAGCACCCCCACAACATGATGCTGCCAACCCATGCTTCACGGTTGGAATGGTGTTCTTCGGCTTGAAAGCCTCCCCCTTTTTCCTCCAAACATAACAATGGTCATTATGGTCAAACAGTTCAATTTTGTTTCTTTAGACCAGAGGACATTTCTCCAAAAAGTACGATCTTTGTCCCCATGTTCAGTTGCAAACCGTAGTCTGTGCTTTTTCTTGGCAGGTTTTGGAGCAGTGGCTTCTTCCTTGCTGAGCGGCCTTTCAGTTATGTCGATATAGGACTCGTTTTACTGTGGACATAGATACTTCTGTACCTGTTTCCTCCAGCATCTTCACAAGGTCCTTTGTGTTTCTGGGATTGATTTGCCACTTTTCACACCAAAGTACGTTCATACTCTAGGAGACAGAACGCGTCTCCTTCCTGAGCGGTATGGCGGCTTGCGTGGTCCCATGGTGTTTATACTTGCGTACTATTGTTTGTTAAAGATGAATGTGGTACCTGCAGGCATTTGGAAATTGCTCCCAAGGATAAACGAGACTTGTTGGAGGTCTGCTGATTTCTTTTGAGTTTCCTTGATGTTAAGCGAAGAGGCCACTGAGTTTGAAGGTGGCCTTGAAATACATCCACAGGTACACCCTCCAATTGACTGAAATGATGTCAATTAGCCTATCAGAAGCTTCTTAAAGCCATGACATAATTTTCTGGAATTTTTCCAAGCGTGTTTAAAGGCACAGTCAACTTAGTGTAGTAAACTTCTGACCACTGGAATTGTGATACAGTGAATTATAAGTCAAATAATCTGTCCCGTAAACAATTGTTGGAAAAAATGTATTGTGTCATACAACAAAGTAGATGTCCTAACCGACTTGCCAAAAACTATAGTTCGTTACACAAGAAAATTGTGGAGTGGTTGAAAAACGAGTTTTAATGACTCTACCTAAGTGTATGTAAACTTCCGACTTGTATGTGGCATTGTGTTGTGTACAAAACTGCACATTTTAGAGTGGCCTTTTAATGTCCAGGTGCACCTGTGTAATGATCATACTGTTTAATTAGCTTCTTAATATGCCCACACCTGTCAGGTGGATGGATTTCTCGGCAAACGAGAAATACTCACAACAGGGATATAAACAAATTTTGTGCACAAAATGTGAGTGAAATAATGGACATTCTGGGATCTTTATTTCAGCTCATGAAACATGGGACAAACCCTTTACATGTACTGGTTATATTTTGTTCAGTATAATTTAGCAGACTTATGGCTTGGGGATATATCTGTTCAGAAGCCTTTTGGTCCCTGACTTAGCGCTCCGGTACCATTTACTATACGGTAGCAAAAAGAACAGTCTAGGACATGGTGGGGCTGAAGTCTTTTGAAAATGGTTAGGGCCTTCCTCTGACACCATCTGGTATAGAGGTCCTGGACCGGCAGGAGTTCGGCCCCAGTGATGTACTGGGGCCGTGCACACTGCCCTTTGCCTTGCGGTCGGATGACGAGCACTGCCATACCAAGTGGTGATGAAGCCAGTCAAGATGCTCTCAATGGTGCAGCTCTATAACGTTTGAGGATCTAAAGGGCCAATGCCACTTTTTCAGGGAGAGGGAGAAGAGGCATAGGTGTGCCCACTTCAGACTGTGTTGGTGTTGTTTGGCCATGATGGTCCTTAGGTATGCAGGGGGTAGACAGTTATTAATTTGCAGATAGATTGTGACTTCTATCAATGTAATTGTTTGCATCATTTCCAATCCCCATATATATTATTTTGGAAATATATCTATATATATATTATTTTAAAATATATATTTCCTTTGTTATTTTCACCTAACCCCTACCACCCCTACCCTAATTGGAGTAAAACTAATGTACAACAATACTTAAAGCTTCTATTTCTAGCTTATTATATACTATATACATTTTACGGACACAGTATATTTTACATTAGATATCTTTTGTTTGTTTTTAGTCCAAGCGTTCAGCTACCCTCAACCCATCCCATTTATTTCTGAAGAACATCCAATTTTAATTTCTAGCTGCCATATATTTTTCCACTGTGCTGTGCTGAAGCTTTCTATTCTCATAGTTCACAGATTGTAAATCACCCAGCAACCTTTTGCAGTCAGCTTCAAGTAACTGTTTTCAGCCATTCCGAACCTGCGACCAAAAAAAAGCTACATATGGGCAGTACCCAAAACAAGTGATGTAATAATTCGGTCTCTTTGCAGCAATATACACGTACCAGTCAAAAGTTTGGACACGCCTTCTCATTCAAGGGGTTTTCTACATTGTAGAATAATAGTGAAGACATCAAAACTATGAAAATACACATATGGAATCATGTAGTAACCAAAAAAGTGTTAAAACAATCAAAATATATTTATATGAGATCTTCAAAGTAGCTTTACCTGGAACACTTTTCCAACAGTCTTGAAGGAGTTCCCACAATATGCTGAGCACCTGTTTGGCTGCTTTTCCTTCACTCCTCCACCAAAGCAATTGGGTGAGGTTGGGTGATTGTGGAGGGCAGGGGCATCTGATGCATCACTCCATCACTCTCACTTCTCCAATAATATGCCCCATCTCTTATTGTGCGAGTATGTGCTCCCTCCCCATGGGTTCTGCTAGCAGTGTTGCCAGCACTGCCACTACTGGGTCGGGGGTACTCCCAACTGGAATTGCCCACCCGGCAGGTACAAGGTCATCAAGGTTTCTTTAGCACTTTGAAAATCCTTGATATTATGCTCAGCCATTCAGCAGGGTTTGGTTTTTGGACCTACCTCTGCCCCAGGCAGGCTCAAGACTCTTAGGGGGCGGTGTTGCTTTAAGGTGGGTCTCTGCATTAACTTCTGTCATGCTGCAAGCCCGTATAAAACAGATAAGGACTTCTCTTAGGGTTGGGTCACCCAGGTGGGTTGTCCTAGGACTATGATAGGACAAAAATAAAACAAACTGTACAGTGTATTTTAATTTTGAAAATGTAATGTTCCATATCAGCACAAAATGAACGACTCTCGCTCTGGTCGACAACTCCTGCTCGCAGACAACACATGGGTTTCTGGCATTTGCAAACATTTTCCTTTACTCAAAACACACAGAACGCCATCCCATCTCCAACACACCCCACTTCACCTTCTTTCTTACGCATGTCACATCTTCTGCGCATGGCAACGACAGAGTGCCCGGGACAACTCCTTGGCGTTCACAGGGCATCCAGGGCCTACATACAGGCTTAACCGCAGTGCCTCTCTCCCACTACCAACCAGGCTCATGGTTCGACCAAAGCCTTGGATGGCGCTTACACGGAGCACGGCGGTTAAGGTGTAATCATTATGGATCTCATCCGTGTTGGGAATGACGGTGGTCAGGCAAGATGGCTCCACCAGACCTTACCTGGATCTTGCTGGAGAGGGAACTCTGGTACCATGAGCTCTTGGCCTTCCTGAGACAAGCTGGGTATCTTTTGGAAGCAGTTGCATGACAGGGCCGAAGGAATGGGAAGTCTCTTCCCATTGTACAGATTCCTTACAGCAATTCTGGTACGCACAAGGCAGCCGGTCCACTCGATGCCGGCTGTGGGCTCACTTGAAAAACATCAAAGAGGACTAAATTCCAGGAGGGGAGATTTTGCAACTCCTCTGTCCTGGGGGCAGGGATTAAGGTGGTGAAAGAGAGTGTTTGTCACCCACCAATCTCAGTTTCAAAAAGTTGAGGATACCACAAGATTAATCCCATCATTGTCCTTGTCCATCCCCTAGCTCGCCATCCCTTGGCCCAAGTCATCAGACCAGTGAGGGGGGTGGCAATCTGGATCAAGGCTATCCATAACCTCGCCCCAACTGGGCTTGGCTGTGTGCGACTGAGACTCCACCTCGCCGGAGGCTTAGAAGCGATGACCAGGGAGTTAGAGAAAGTGTAGCATTTGAGCCTCCTTCCTCAACCGCTCTAGTCCATACCTTTACAAATGCTTGCCAGGACTCGGGACAGTCGAGTGCTGCCTGATCATGTTCCGTCCCAGGCAATCGATGCATAGGAAGGGGAAAATCCTTCCCAAGCAATCATAGAACCGCAAGCTCAAAGAACCTGGGGTGTTCCAAAGTGCCCTTGTACGTTCACCTGGATGGGGCACAGTAACCTTGTACCAGGGCAGGCTGCCGAGATATGAAGACACCTATTAGGTGTGAGCTAGCTAGTTTACAAGCCTTGCTAGCGTGGTAGCACCGTCTGAACGCTAAGCCACGAGGCTAGTAATTGTGTTAGCTAGCTAGCAGTTAACCTTGGTGGCAAGGTGTGCTGACGCTTAGTACGTGCTAGCCGAAAGGGAACCTTGTAGGGGAAGTTCTCTTTCGTGTAGATATATACTCCCATTACGCTAGAGCCGTTAGGCACAAGTGGTATAAATAACACAAACAAGTAAATGTAGGGTGAAAAATTAGATGGAGAAAAGGGAGAAGCAATGTATCCGTGTTGCAAGGTGAAGAAATGGCTGGTTGTTCGTTAGCTTTCCAGCTAGCTACGGCAGAGTTGTTCAGGTTTGAGGGCTAACCAAGTCTCGATAGCTAGGCCTGGTGGACTCTCGGCACCACCAGAGACCTGAAAATTAATTATACTCGAAGCCAAAACATTCCTTTTGGTCATACCGACACCATTCGGTAAGTGTCAACCTCGCGGGTTTGCCAGCGAAACAGTTCGAGGAGACCAAGGAATCATTTCTGAGGAGAGCTTCAGGAGCATTCAGAGAACTCTTTGGCAAGGAAGAGAGCGAGGATGACCAGAAGTCGCGTCTTATGAAGAGGAGAGGGGCTCAACTTAATTTGCCTATTCGACCTGTCCCTGGTCTCAACAGACGCTGTGATTGGTACCTTTAGTTAGAGAATCGGATAGAGTGAGAATCCCCATAATGAGAATATCGAAATTAGTATAGTGACTCGATTCAGGAAACTAGGCGTATGTCGCAGAGTCCATGACCTTCACAGGAGAGCCGTTTGAACATCAAACAACATGTTTTAATTTATCCAAAATGCGTTTTTTGGCAGAGATGCCTTTATCGAAACATGTGAACCTTTCATGTGCTTTTATTAACAAACGTATATGACATCGTAAATTATGAGACTTGTTGGTTAAAACGTATTTGGGCATAAGGCGTCCCGCTATCTGGAGTGGAATTACATAAAACACATAGCTTTCCCGTTATAAGAGCCTGGGAGCTCAAACAAAACAAAATCCGTTGGTTTTTCTTTGGACTTTTGCCTGCCATATCAATTGTGTTATAGTCTCAGACATTATTTAAACATTTATAGAAACTTCCAAAGGTTTTTTCTATCCAATGCTACCCAATTAATATACAATATCCTGCTTCTTGGGCCTGATTAACATGATGGCTAAAGAGATGGAGAAACACTTGTCTCCCGGATACATCTTCAAACTAGGTTACCTGTGGTCTTGCAATCCTGAAAACGGAGATGCGTCCATGATTGCATGTTTGATATACTACAGGTAAGATAGTCTACGCTAGCTAGCACTACATTTTCAGGTATTACACATTTCTAATTTTGACAGAAAGTGGTTTCATTTCAGCTTAAAGTGTAGTGTTAGCTCAGCTAACTAAACGTTAGCTGGGTGGCCTCCCTATGCTGACGTTTATTATCTGTTTCCCAGAGATGTTTGTTTTTCTATGTTACAATGTCTGACCAGACGCGGCCACGTCGCGTGCGCGAGCGTCTCAAAATTAAAATTTTGAAATTCATGTTATTCAAGCTATTGGCACCCACACTGCTCGCACGCGCCAACGAGCGGTCTGGTCGCAAGGGCTAAATAGAACTTCCTTTCTATTCTGACGCAGATCGCGCTGCAAGTCCTGCCCTCCCCATCTCCTCATTGGTTATAGAAGACAGTACCCACGTGCCATCTCTTCATTGGTTAATCCCACGGGCGTGATTGAACGACGAACTTTGTTGCGGTTGTCGGTGGTAATACTATGAAAGTCTTAGATGCCGATCACCATATAAGTTCAAAGATGAAAAAGCCTGAAGGAGGGAGAGATGACTAGAACGATTCCGAGTTTGCGTTTTAATGTTGATCTCTCCTTTTT
>NC_036858.1:24880816-25055985 GCF_002910315.2 Salvelinus sp. IW2-2015
AGAGCCGGTGTAGTACGATTCAATCTCAGTCCTGTATTGACGCTTTGCCTGTTTGATGGTTCGTCTCAGGGCATAGCAGGATTTCTTATAAGCGTCCAGATTAGTGTCCCACTCCTTGAAAGTAGCAGCTCTAGCCTTTAGCTCAGTACAGATGTTGCCTGTAATCCATGGCTTCTGGTTGGGATATGTRCATACAGTCACTGTGGGGACGACGTCGTCCATGCAGTTATTGATGAAGCCGGTGACTGAGGTGACATACTCCTCAATGCCATTGGATGAATCCCGGAACATATTCCAGTCTATGCTAGCAAAACAGTCCTGTGGCGTAGCATCCGCATCATATGACCACTTCCGTATTGAGCGCGTCACTGGTACTTCCTGCTTTAGTTTTTGCTTGTAAGCAGGAATCAGGAGGATATAATTATGGTCAGATTTACCAAATGGAGGGCGAGGGAGAGCTTTGTATGCGTCTCTGTGTGTGGAGTGAAGGTGGTCTAGAGTTTTGTTTCCTCTGGTTGCACATGTGACGTGCTGGTAGAAATGAGCTAAAACAGATTTAAGTTTGCCTACATTAATGTCCCCGGCCACTAGGAGCGCCTCTTCTGGATGAGCTTTTTCTTGTTTGCTTATGGCCTTATACAGCTCGTTGAGTGTGGTCTTAGCGCCAGCATCGGTTTGTGGTGGTAAATATACTGCGATGAAAAATACAGATGAAAACTCTCCTGGTAAATAGTATGGTCATCGCGCACCAGTCTGTGTTGACAAAAACATTTGCACAATAAGCACTTGTTATCTCTCAAATACATTGTTACAGTTGTTGGTTAGCTAGCTAGCGAATTTTAGCCATATTAGCATTGACATGAAATCACTCAGAACAAGACATGATATCAATAACAAGATGAAACAAGCTGAAATGAGCCACTTACGATTCCCCACATGGTAGGTTCTCGTCATTCTTGCTAGCAATCTGGCCATCCAGAATGACAATAACATGCTCACTTCTGTTGCACATCGTTTTTGTGACGTTGCAACTAACCACCCATCTATACAGATTGACTCCACAGTCTGTTAGAACCGACTACTCTATGAGGGTTGTAAACAAACACCTTCATGGTAGCAGAGTGAGGTAACAGGCTTATCCCTCATCTTCAAGCCCCCTCGGTGATGGAGATGGTTGGTGGATATCACTCTCTTGCTTACAACCATCCCTGGCRGTTGCCATTACGCAAGGATCGTCGGTCCCATGCACACAGAAAAATGTACCACCCTCACCTAGCACTATRACCTTCTGAGTGTGGCCCATGAGAGGTAAAGACTGAATGCGACAAACCTGCCACTTGAGATCATCAAAGCGCCACTCTTTACACTCACTGTGGAAATTAGTAATGCTCTTCTGAGAAGTGACATGACCTGAACAGATCATTTCTGCCAAAGTCCGTTTAAACCACCATCTTGGCCTGTCATGCAGGCTCTGATAGTTACACAGTATGGTTATATCAAATCAAATYRWATTGTATTGGTCACATACACATATTTAGCAGATGTTACTGCARGTGTAGTGAGATGCTTGTGTTCCTAGCTTCAATAGTGCAGTAATATCTAACAATTCACAACAATACACACAAGTCTAAAGGTAAAGAACRGAGTTAAGAAATATATAAATATTAGGACGAGCAATGTCGACGTGGCATTGACTAAAATACAGTAGAATAGAATACAGTATATACATTAGTAAAGCAGTATGTAAACATTATTAAAGTGACTAGTGTTCCATTTATAAAGTGACCAGTGATTCCATGTCAATGTATATAGGGCAGGAGCCTCTAAGGTGCAGGCTAGTGATGGCTATTTAACAGTCTGATGGCCTTGTGATAGAAGCTGTTTTTTAGTCTCTTGGTCCCAGCTTTAATTCATCTGTACTGACCTCGCCTTCTGGATGGTAGGGGGATGAACAGGCCGTGGCTCGGGTGGTTGATGTCCTTGATGATATTTTTGGTTGTCCTGTGATATCGGGTGCTGTAGGTGTCCTGGAGGGCAGGCAGTGTGCCCCCGGTGATGTGTTGGGGAGACCGCACCACCCTCTGGAGAGCCCTGCGGTTGTGGGCAGTGCTGTTGCCGTACCAGGCGGCGATACAACTCGACAGGATGCTCTCAATTGTGCATCTGTAAAAGTTTGTGAGGATCTTAGGGGCCAAGCCGAATTTCTTCAGCCTCCTGAGGTTGAAGAGATGCTGTTGCGCCTTCTTCACCACACTGTCTGTGTGCAGAGGAACTTTAAGCTTTTCACCTTCTCCACTGCGCTCTCTGCTGTTTCCTGAAGTCCACGATCAGCTCTTTCATTTTGTTGACGTTGAGGGAGAGGTTATTTTCCTGGCACCACTCCGCCAGGGTCCTCACCTCCTCCCTATAGTCTTTCCCATCATTGTTGATAATCAGGCCTACAACTGTTGTGTCGTCTGCAAACGTAATGATTGAAATGGAGGCATGCGTGGCCACGCAGTCATGGGTGAGCAAGGAGTACAGGAGGGGGCTGAGCACGCACCCTTGTGGGGTCCCTGTGTTGAGGATCAGCGAAGTGGGGGTGTTGTTTCCTACCTTCACCACCTGGGGCTGGCCCGTCAGGAAGTCCAGGACCCAGTTGCACAGGGCAGGGTTCAGACCCAGGGCCCCAAGCTTAATGATGAGCTTGGAGGGTACTATGGTATTGAAGGCTGAGCTATAGTCAATGACAAGCATTCTTACATAGGTATTCCTCTTGTCCAGATGGGATAGGGCAGTGTGCAGTATGGGGACAATTGCATCGTCTGTRGACCTATTAGGGCTATATGCAAATTAAAGTGGGTCTAGGGTATCAGGTAAGGTAGAGGTGATATGATCCTTAACTAGCCTCTCAAAGCACTTTATGATGACAGAAGTGAGTGCTAAAGGCCGATAGTCATTTAGTTCAGTTACCTTTGCTTTCATGGGTACAGGAACAATGGTGGACATCTTGAATCATGTGGGGACAGAAGACTGGGATAGGGAGAGATTGAACACTCCAGCCAGCTGGTCTGCGCATGTCGTTGATAGAGTATGCGCATCGCTTGCGCCTAGTCTCCAGCCCTTTAGCCCAGACTTGGGACTTTTCTATTGCGCTTGAGGCTTCCTGACAGCCGTTGGAAAGTGCGGAGAGGTAACACCTCTCCTTCTGTGCTGCTTTACCGTCTGCAAGCGAGTGAGCTGCACGACATATCAGTCCACAATTCGTGCCTACAGTTGCCCCGGGTTCTCCTAGGTTACCTTGTTACCCTACCCCACCTTTTATGCACAAGGTTAGCAACAACTATGCTTTTTTTGCCTTAAGAGCTTGTGGTTTCCCACAAGGCGCTCTTCCTGTTTAAAAGGAACAGGAGCGTCTCCTCTGTTTGTGTCTAGTATGTGCTTTTACTTGGATGGAGCGAGAGTATTGGAGAAGAGCTAGAACTACCTCTTTGTTTCTTGGGCACCTACCTGCAAGGGGAGGCCTCTCTCTCACTTTCCTTTTGGGTARAGGAGGATGTTATGTTGGAAAGAATGACAGCAAGGGTTGCGGCCCGGAAGGGCTCATTCCATCAGAAGTATGACCACTTCTTGGGCACTATTCGAAACCCTAGAGGTTGGTGGCACCTTAATTGGGGAGGACAGGCTCATGGTAATGCCTGCAGCGGAATTAGTGGAATGGTATCAAATACAACAAACACATGCTTTCCATGTGCTGATGCCATTCCATTAATTCTGTTCCATTATTATGAGCCGTCCTCACCTCAGCAGCCTCCGCTGGTCCAAAAGCATCTCCTTCAACAATAGATTTTCACTATGGCTATTTGAACCACACCTGATACATTTATGAGRTTTTTACCTGCTGGATGTCACTGCACTTTTGTTGGTGCATACTTCCTTAGTGTCAGAGCTTCTGAAGGGTGATAGTGTTGGAAATAGTCTGGCTTTGGAGAGCATGTCTCGATACGGGGGTAGTCTATATCCCCATAGTGAGATATCGAAACAATATATTTCAAATAGAATTTAGCTTTACTTGCATAACCATGGTTCTATGATAATATGAGTGAGATATTTCACTGTGTTTCCTTGCTCTGCTAGAGCGCAATGAAGATAGGCATGATAGAGAATGATCAGTCTGTCTGTCTCCAACAGACTGTGATTGGTACTTCAGTTATAGAATCCACTAAAGCAAATCCCCATAGTGAGATATCTCACACATATTATCAGAACCAGGGTTACGCAAATAACAGTACAGTTTAAATTTAGCTATTGATTTGAATTGTTTTTTCTTTAGTATTTGGCACCATTTTGATTTGAGTAGGTTTAGTCCTTGAGCCGATTGAATTGCTGTTATTCCTRACGATATAATATAGACTGATAGACCGAGTTATTCAGTGATTCAGACAATCATACTGTCACCCGTTTTCTTTGTCTTGCAGTTATGTGGATGTTATGGGTGGCCTTTATACGACTCCCCTAAAACTCGTTTCAGGCAGCAGGTAACCTATTGGTTAGAGGTTGGACTAAAAATATGTCGTTCTGCCCCTGAACAAGGCAGTTAACCCACTGTTCCTAGGCAGCCGTCATTGAAAATAAGAATTTGTTCTTAATAAATAAAGGTATTTTTTTTTTTAACTCCATAGAATCTCCTCAAGTTATTTCAGTCTCAGCCTCCAGTCTGTGTGAACCAGGTTGCAAGCTCCCACCAGATTGTTTGTATCTGTGCTATATTTTTATGGAAAGATTTCCTTCGTAAACTTAGGTGGCGTAGTATCGGCTACACTTATTCTCTGCCACCTACCACCAAGTACATGGATCAAATTACCTGGGAAAATAATAATAACAGTCCTACTTCAAAACCATCACATTAAAGAGTTCCCCAACTTCTGCTGAATTTCATTAAATTAAATTAATATCCCATATTGCATTGCAGACCATACACTGCCAACCTGCCCTAGGGGATACACATACACTTTCATAAGGATCAGGATGTTTGTGTATCTGGCTTCCTGTAATTGTGCCTTTAATTGATCTGCTCCAACCTGGATGGGAAAAATATTTATTTTCCTATCGCCACCTTTACCTTCCAAATCCCCTGGAAGCAGAAAGAGCCTGGAGAATGTTTCAGSATTACCCTTAATAATATCCTTGAATATCACCTTCTCTCTATTCATCTCTACATGCTACTTGATCAGACAACACTCTGAGATGTAATATGCAGGAAGGTATGCAWCGCCTCAACATACACACACATTCATCTCATCTCCTTYAGAATGGCTATTTCAATTATTATGCAAGGCTTCACTGGTGGGTCCRTCTCCATACTGTAGGTCCTTAGTAGCAGATCTGTGTGTGTGTGTGTGTGTGCTGTTTCTAAGTCCGTCTGGGTAAATTACCCTATGAAGAGTGTCTAGCCAGCCTCTTCCTATTGCTCCCTATGGACCTGGCCCATCTAGTATATAAAATAATTGAGGAACGCTGTTAGATAAAATAATTGAGGTACAAAAACGTTATTTTGAAATAATAAGGTGAATGAAAATGATTAAATACAGGAGTCTTTCTTGCGTACACACACTGCTTACGCTYGCGCTTCTGTATACAAGTCTAGTTCTTTGTAACGCCTTTTAAATATTAACAACAGGAGATTGGTGGCACCTTAATTGGGGAGGACGGGCTCATAGCAATGGCTGGAACTGAATTTTTGGGATGGTGATCGAACTCATCAAGCACATGGTTTCCATGGGTTTGATACCATTCCATTCATTATTATGAGACGTCCTCCTCTCAGCAGCCTTCTGTGATTTCCACATAGTACTGCAAACTATTTTTCCCCACAGGGACAATAAAGTCAGAAAAGTAAAGCACAGCACTTCTGATTCTACTGTTTTGGGGTATTGTTAGGGAAGTGCTTGGATACGGTTTGTGTGGGATTGAATAGTGCTAGACAGTGTTGAGAGTGGTACAGAGGGTTTGAGTAATGTTATGATAGTGTTATAGTTGGAACGTTACCTTTGAATGGTTGAATGGAGGGTTTGAGCTTGTCCAGTCTGAAGAAAAAAGGGGTTGGCTGGGCGGGTGCTGATCCCTCCTTTTTGGAGCCGGCACGAGGAGGGTGGGGCTTGTTGAACAGCTGAGGGTCAAAGGGTAGATGTCATTCATAGAGACAACCCTCACTTTGGCCATCACTGGCTAAATCTGGCACAAACCAAGAGCCAACTGAAATATACCCAATTTCTACAACCAGTAACTCCAAGATATGTGTAATGGTAGATTGTCAAGGCTTCTATCCTTCCTACCTGTTTGGGAACCTGTCCAAAGTTATTGACGTATCCCTGGATGGTGCTCTTGATAAGGGGGTCTCTGAGTGCATCCTGCCCCCCTGTCCTTTTCCCTCTCTGTGCGTAGAAGTAGGGGTGGAATGTGTTGAGGGACTCTACAGCGGCTGCTCCCTGCTGGCAGTGCCCAAAGATCAGGTCGATCCACAGGTGGAGGTGGGAGCTAACATATTCACTCTCCAGAGCCTGGGGGACAGAGCAAAATAGTAAGATACAACACAAACGCACATGCATTTACATTTTACATTTAAGTCATTTAGCAGACGCTCTTATCCAGAGCGACTTACAAATTGCACCCATGCACCCACGTACAGTGGTTCTTCCTGTAAAATTTGTGTCATACTGCAACACACCTTGCGGGCTGCCGCAGAATTCTATGGCACGTTATTTAATTGTCAGCCATTGTTGCCATTAATGCTAGTTAGTGCTAGTTTGACCACGAGAGGGCATCTTTGAGAAGCATGACTTTTTGTAATATTGGCTGTACTAGAGAATTTAAAAACTTTTTTGTAAGAACATAGTATATGGGATTGATTTGAAATTTAACTTAAAAAGTTTGATTAACATTATAGTGTTTCTATTCCAAGAAAAATGAAAAACGAAACCCTGGCACTGTACAACATGACCGTTTCCACACCGTAATTGTAGGCTAACCAATACCCAAACAGCGATTCAGTGAAAATAAAAATCTCATTGATTTATCAAGACAAGTCCCATGCTTGTCTCAGAGCAGCGTGAAACGGTGCTAAAACAGTTACCCGGTAGGCTATTGCTTCAAATCCTATTATAACAATTGGATGATGGCGGGCCAGAACATAATAAGTATATAATATTAGCACAATTATTTGGCCTACCCTACAAATGTAGCATGTTCAACAYATATGATTAGTGCATAATAAATTCAGTGACAATAAGTTAATAATTTTGATCCGATTACGCTCATAAAATCACTGTCTCTATTCAATTATTATTATTTCTCTGTGCATTGATTGGTGGGGAAAAACAGGTCTACGTAGACTACTGTAGGCTACACAATTTTTTTAACGTCCACATTTGTTCAGAACAATTTGCTTGATAGCAAGATAAAATGTTGCTCTCAAAAAGTATCAAGAAGAAAGGGGGATAATGAAAATCTAAGTTCCAGAGAAGAATGTACGCATTCATCTCTCCATCTTTTCCCAATGCCAAGCCAGTGTGTCTTATTTCTAATGAAAATATWGCTTTTTGCAAATAATTCAATCTCAGACGAATTATGAATCTAAGCATAGAACTTTCAGTGGTCTTTCCAACCCATATAGAGGCCCGACGCAGAAACATTGAAATGTTAACCGCAAGCTGCACACACAGCTTTTTTTGCGGATATATTCTGTAACTTAAACGGGTTAAATCTGCAGCTACAAGGAAGAGGGAAACAGTCGTGGACATGGTGGAGAAATTTGAGGCCTTTACTAAGAAGCTTGAGTTGTTCGATTTGGACTCGTCATCTGGAAGGCTACTGCACTTCAGCACACTGAAGAAACGACAGAAAGAGGGACCAGGCCGCAGCATTGTCACAGAGGTGATGGAAGATTTAATCAAGCAGCTGAGGGACAACTTATAGCAATATTTTGTTATGTTTAGGCCTATTTACATAGGCCTAAACATAACTAAATATTTATATTTATATTATTGTACCTAATGTTGGCTGTTAGGCTAAATTAATTTTTTTCTTCTCCAAATGCAGACAATGACCCAAAACACACTGCCGCCCGGGTTTGCATTGCAAATGAGGGCATAAACTAGCTCAAGACGCCAGCAGAGTAAGTAGACCTTTATGTTGTAAAATATAAATAAATAAAAGACCTACAACACCTACGGTAGGCCTACAGTATATCTCAAAATATGTATTTCATCTCTACATGTGTAGGTCTCCTGATTTAAATCAAATCAGCATCAGCTGATTCAGCATCAGCTGAAAACATGAGTCCGTAACTCTGCCAAGCCTACAGTACAAGCAAAGATGAACTGGTTTTATTTTATATTTATTTAACTAGGCAAGTCAGTTAAGAACAAATCCGTATTTACAATGACAGCCTAGGAACAGTGGGTTACCTGCCTTGTTCAGGGGCAGAATGACAGATTTTTACCTTGTCAGCTCGGGGATTCGATCTAGCAACTTTTTGGTTACTGGCCCAATGCTCTAACCACTAGGGTACCTGCCGCCCCAACTGGTGAAGACCATCAAGATGTTTTGGCTTGAGAAATTGCCGATACAACAATGCAACAAATACATTGATCATCTCAGCAAGGTTTGACCTGGGGTCGTGGAGCTGGGGGGGGAAGTGCAACTAAAATGTAGTTTGAATAAACATCTGCTTTTTGAATGTATTTTTTCTCTTTATTTTATTAATGAAAGCATAAAGATGTTGATGAAGAACTGTTGGGGGATTTTCGCACCTACAGCAGCTGGGCTATGAAGAGTTGTGTGTCAATTCATAAACCATGTGAGTTGGTATCTCTTCCCATCTATTTTGCAATCTATATGGTTCTCCGACATTTTGTGGTTGCATGAGGTCTTGAGTTAGAAATGTAACACTTTAGAGTACTTAAGCATCGAATACATTGCAAATTGGGGGATTTTCACACCTACAGTAGCCGGGCTATGAAGAGTCTATTGTCCTGCTAATAGGAAACATTGTTTGCATGATGGGCTACACTTGCTACAGTACTACAGTACACTTGCTACAGTACTACAGTACATGTGAAAAACAGGCGTTCGGAAACCTGTTTTCAAAATGCCTCCAGCTGTCCATCACTACTGTAAATAAAAACACAGCATCTTGTTTACATTCTTTATTGTAACCACAATGTCACAAATAATTTGCATCTACCTTTCCAATTACTTTTAGAGTTTGGGGTTTACAAATGTGCACTGTGAGAATATCTAATAATAATAATCGCTTCGTAAATAAGGATGCATTATAAAAAAGGAAAATGACATGCGCAAGAGACTGTGGTAATATTTTTCCTTTTAGAGACTATAATACTGTACATGGCATCCAGGTCCAGGTCATTTTCGTTTCTCTTAGAATTAAAACCTTAGTGTTACAACAGTTTTASTAAGTAATACGCTACAATCCAGTAACAGCTTGTTCTGATCAAGTAGGGGGRAAAAACTAGGTGTCTTTTTTTGGGTGTGCGTGCAAGACAGAGGACAAGGAATTCTTACACTATTGTTCAGGGGGAACGGAAAATGTTGTGTCAATTCATAAAACGTGCCATTGAAAATCTCTTCCCAATTATTTTGCAATCTATATGGTTCTCAGCCTTGGGACCCAAAAGCATAATCAGTGCTCTAACTCCCCCTTGCGGTGGTCTGGAGCATTGAAGCAGTGACGCAKGGTATTGTACTAAACCACAAATTACCTCTATGTCCCGCAGCATAATCTCAAAAGTTTTAGTTGAGCAACCACTGTATGAACATACGGATGGATGGACGGACGGACAGACACACGCACACACAAGCGCACACACACACAGTAATATAAATGCACTCAAGAAACATCCAATTCTTTGTTGACTGGCATTTACAGTATAGTTGAATATATGAAAATGTACGAGGAGGACCTTCTAGCCACATACAAACCAGGAGCAACTCAGATAGGAGAGTTAACCCTGAAACCATCATTCATCTGCAACAGTATGAGACACAAACAAATCTAAGCCTTTTACAACCTCTGAATTACAACTCAAAGTGTGAAAAAGGAAACAGAAACTCGTTAGAAAGCCCAGTATCTATCAGATTACTCAGGTGTGATTTCCTACATAAATCCATTTAAAAGTGAGGAGCAGGAGAATGTTGTGAGCTAATACTCTCATCACGACCGAATCACAGAATTACAGAATCATTTGCCTAGAATTAGCTTGAATTAGAGACATGTTTTGAACATTAGAAATAGTGGACATTATGACCAGAAGTCTCCGTTAAGGAGACCTTAATAACAACAGATCTCAGTCTCATTACTGCTTTCTATTGTTCATATTGTTCCATATGGAGTTCATTTGCATATCAGGAAGGAAAAAACATGCAGCTAAAACAGCTAATTTGGTGGGAATTGGAGGCAATATGAGATTTTCTGAGATTACAGGCTGATAAAGACCATACAGGCCTGGAGTGGAGGGGAGGGGGAGGAAATATAGCGAGAGTGAAAGGAGAGAAAAAGAGAGAGAGAGAATGAGAGAGAGAGAGAGAGRGAGACAGAGAGCAGGCATTCATCCCGAGTGTCAGGCAGTAGTAACAGAGTTATGAGAGAGTGTATTGTGTGTGTTCTTAATGGCTCTGAAAAGCCTGTTATCCTGTAATGCCAGTGGTTTTAAACACAGTAAAACAAGCCTTTAACCTATTTATAATAGGCATTTCTTGATGAGCACAACAAGAGCTGATTATCTATTTAAGTGCAGAAAATAATTCCACTCTTTCTGGTTCAACCCCGAGCCCAACTTAACGGGACAGCATGAATGTTTACCCCTTTCTTTAACATTGTTAAGAAGTGACTGGGCCTAAAGAATAAGGGATGTCTCCACTAAGATGGATAACAGCTAAAACACTAGCACACTGAGAGCAGTCAGTCCTAAAAATATAGAATTAGAATGACAAGAACTGACATCCCCCATCCCTGTGCTATCTCCAGCCATTGTGCTCTCAAGAAAGGGACTTAACCCCTAAACTTCTCCAGGGGTGATGCACTGTGGGTATTTGTGGGAATGTTTCTCAGGTGAAAAATACAAAAAATATAAATGTAACAGTAAATGTTTCATCTTACTGTACTTGTATTCATGGCAACTTTACATGGTCGGCAGACTATCAGATATGTTTGGTGTACAACTAACAGCATGCGTGAAAGCCAACTGACCTCTCGGTGAACTCTGATGAACTCCCGGGGGTCTCCCTTAGCCCAGGGAGGGAGGACAACGTCCCCTAGAGTGGTACCGTCCTGCATACAGCCTGGAGACACACACACAACCATCTTCAGAATACATATTCACCGATCAAATACACACACACACACACACACACACACACACACACACACACACACACACACACACACACACCACACACACACACACACACACACACACCCACACACACACACACACACACACAATACACACACAATACACACACACACACAATACACACCTAGTTTGAAGTGGTTTGTGTTAACCAGGAAGTCAGGTAGGTAGTAGAACTCTGGGATCAGCTCTCTGACATCACTCATGTTGTCTCTGGAGGCAGAGTCCCAGTCCTTCTTCACGCTATGGAACATCCTCTCTGCTATGTCATACCCTCCCTGAGAGAAAGAGAGACAGGGAGAGAGACAGAGAGAGAGACACAGAGAGAGAGAGAGACATCAACTTTAGCTGTCACTCACACAGGCATGTCATTGTTACTTAAGCTACCTGTACCTTTGTGTGGCTGGATTGACATAAGTGGGTAAGAATGTACAGTATGTCCGCGTGCTCTTGCGTGCACACATGCGTGCACTTGTGTGCGTAATGGCAGAAGATGCAGCGTTTTTCATTGCAAACCAAACTTTGGAATAGAAACATTTAATAAAGTAACCTAAACCATATTAAACACATTTAATTMTATTACGTTGAAGAGAGGAAATATCTGCCAGACGCTGACTGAAGCTTTTAATTTTTCCATAAAATCCTCTAACCTCCTGATAGAGATGCCATGAGGAGGAATGTAATTTACTGCAAAACAATTACCTTCATTCAATGAGAATAACACCCATACTGGCTAAACTCTGTTAGGGACATAAATCAAGTTATAGATATTACTGCAACTGCACATACTAGTCTGGGGTTGGAAGGAAAAAGTGAGCACTGTGTTTTCAACAAGCTAATATCTTGATTGTTTTATTGTTTGATGATGACTATCAAATATGCAGACCTTCTCATTAGCATCAATTGGATTCCTAGACTGGAAATCAGCAGCTTTTACAACCAAATGGGATTCTTCTTTTGTTTTGTAATGTTACCACATTTATTTGCTTAATATATACTGAACAAATATATAAACACAACATATAAAGTGTTGGTCCCATGTTTAATGAGCTGAAAAAAAAGATCCCAGAAAAGTTCCATAGGCACAAAAATATTATTTCTCTCACATTTTGTCCACAAATTTGTTTACATCCCTGTTAGTGAGCATTTCTCCGTTGCCAAGATAATCCATCCACCTGACAGGTGTGGCATATCAAGAAGCTGATTAAATATATCAAGGCATATCAAGAAGCTGATTAAACAGCACCTTGTGCTGGGGACAATAAAAGGCCACTCTGAAATGTGCCGTTTTGTCACACCACACAATGCCACAGATGTCTCAAGTTTTGAGGGCATGCTGACTGCAGGAATGTTAACCAGAGCTTTTGCAAGATCATTTAATGTTAATTTCTCTACCATAAGCCGACTCCAAAGTCGCTTTAGAGAATTTGGCAGTACGTCCAACCGGCGCCGTGTGTGCGAGCAGTTTGCTGATGTCAACATTGTGAATAGAGTGCCCCATGGTGGAGGTTGGGTTATGGTTGGGCAGGCATAAGCTACGGACAATGAACACAATTGCATTTTATCAATGGCAATTTCCTGTGGCCCGTTGTTGTGCCATTCATCCGCTGTCATCACCTCATGTTTAAGCATGATAATGCACGGCCCCATGTCGCAAGGATCTGTACACAAATCCTGAAAGCTGAAAATGTCCCAGTTCTTCCATGGCCTACATACTCACCAGACATGACACCCATTGAGCACGTTTGGGATGCTCTGGATTGACGTGTACGACAGTGTGTGTCAGTTCCGGCCAATATCCAGCAACTTCGCACAGCCATTGAAAAGGAGTGGGAGAACATTCCACAATCAACAGTGTGGTGGTCACACCAGATACTGACCAACAGATGCATATCTATATTCCCAGTCATGTGAAATCCATCGGGTTTAATGGGTCTGATTTATTTATTTCAATGGACTGATTTCCTTATACGAACTGTAACTCAGTAAAATCGTTGAAATTGTTGCATATTTTTGCTCAGTATTTATTGAAATCTMATTTAAATTATATGTTTCTAAATTAAAAAGTTGATATGGAATTCAGCGAGTCCAAAATAAGGAGGCAGTCATTAAAGACATGCTCCGCAACTTTGGTAGTTCATACATAATTATTGTTTTACCTCAATTAGCCACAAAATCTCTAGTTTAAAAGCGACTGTTTTTCTGGAAGCTGTGCTGCACCATTTTCCCTACATTTTCCCCAACATGGGCCAGCCCCCTTGCAATTCCAGTTCTAGYCAATGAGCTTCAGCGCCTTGCCATTTGAGTGACAGCTAGCAAGATGTACATACAGCAGTGCGAAAGAGAGAGAGAGCAATGACGTGGTGCACATATGTGACGTAGTACGCAATTTTCAGGAACCACTTTTTGCTTGTGAGCGCTACTTTCAGAACTACTGGCTAAAAAGTATACAAAAGTACCGGACAATCTTTTTTAGAAGGATTATTCGTTTTATGACATCTACAGAAAAGCCAGAAATACTATTTCGACATTTTCTGGTAAAATATTTGTTGTATTTAATGTACTGTGCTTGCTCTTTAGCTCAGCATACACCAATAAAACAGTACTATGGAAAAAAGAGCTACAGTATGTACAGGCCTCTGTTCCAGCCTAGCACGAATACAACTTCAACTGACCAACTGGCTGAATCAGGTGTGTTAGGGTTGGTCTGGAAAAAAAGCCTGCACACCCTGTAGCTCTCCAGGACCTTGGTTGAAAAACACTGGCCAATGGGGGCACATGCCAAGATGTAATGAGCCAATCAGAGCAGCTGACCCTTGACCTCTCACCTGTAGGGTCAGAAAGGTGTGTGAGAAGGGTTCCATCCGAACGAGGAAGGACGACACGATGATGGCCGAAGAATAGTGGGTACAGTAGTGACACCTCACTGCCAGGTCACCTAGAATAGCCAAAATACTCAGCCATGAATCACCAATACAACACAAAATGCATCCTGTAATGAACTATGAGAAAATCATGTGATTTGACACTGTATTGCTTCAGATTGTAGGCCTCACATGTTAAATATCAGTGATGTTAGAACTGTGGGCAGTGTAATGTGAAATTAAAGTGTTGAGTTGTTGCAGTAGGGGTATGTATTAGTACAACATCAGCACATGGTATGGTACACTACCGTCACTATTTTCCACTTCATTAAATCTCTGAATAAACATGTCTCTCCTCTTCTCTGTCTGGGCTCCCATTGGTTTCGAGAGGTCACGAAATGTCGCCGGTTTGGTCAGATCCAGGGTCTATCAATAAATAGTACATGACATGTAAATATGCAATCAATAATATAACAATTCACCCTTCGCTAAGCCCTGTCCCCTTGGTTACTGCTGCAACCTCGATCAAAGTTTTCCCAGGAAGCCCAATAGCCGTTTCAAACCACTGGAGAAAACCCCTCACAATGATAGTAAACTATGTTTTTAATACACAATGAAATTAAACAGACTACCCCTTGCTAATCAGGAGCCTCTCGAGCATGTTGTGGTGGACTGTCATTATAATTGCTTCACATGAACCTGGTAAAATAAAGTTTGTAGGGCGGTGAGCCACTGGATGGCTCTGAATGCACGGTCAGCTGACCACTTTTGGAGCCAACTAGTGCTCTCAAATCGTATCCTCCTGATGTCGACAGCATAACTACCATAAAGAGCCGGGTCATTCCACGAATAGAGAGCCTATCATGTCCTTCAAACATTATTTGTGTAAATACTGATAAAACACTTGGATCACATACATCTATGCTCTAACTAAACCATGTTAGAAATTCCAATAGCAGTGTGTTTTCATTAAAAAAAATCCCATTATTGGCATGTCCCACATCCTGTTTGTCCAACTTCTAGAAAGATTTTAAATCCGTTAACCCCAAGATTTTCCCTACGTTTTCACCATCATTGTAAAGCCCTAGTTATTTACTTATTTAAAGATACACTATATAGAAATCGCTCTGCCATTTCCTGGTTGCTAAAATGTGAATATTTAGCCTAATTTCAGTTTGTGACAAAACAAGCAAGTATAATGCAGAGAATCATTGTACCATCTAAACCGCTGGGAAATACATTTTCCATAACCCAAAATATTATATTTTCAGCTGTTTGAAGCTGGTGTACAAAACTGAAAGTAAAAGTTGCACAAACAAAACTTAAGAATGGGAAGCATAGAAATAGCACAAATAGAACAGTTCTACCACTTCTTAGACTTTCTTTCAATGAGAGTGATAGATTTATAACAAAAATGTCTATGTCAATTTGGTTGGGTCGCCCAAAAAGTTAGATATTGCAGCTTTAATGTGAATAGTGATTAATTTACATTTGTCCCTCAGGTTTAAGGTCATCCCTGTAAAGTGAACTGAACTCTTGTTTCAATTTGGTAAAACTTGAATTTTGTACACTATTTGGCCATTTTCTGGTGTTTTATGTTGGAAAACTGAGTGCGTCGGAGCATAACACTATTACATATAGATAGATAGGCTAGGAATGTTTTAACAAGTTCATATTTTTGGTTAAACTTGCATTCAATTGCCCCTCCCTGATGCACACAAGCTTCCATATAGTCCTTTTTCTTAATTTAAGTTCTTGAGATTGGAAATCATGCTTGTTATTAAGTTGAACATGTGCTCTTTATGACAAAATTAGGTTAAATAAGTAGTTACACAGCCAGTATTATTACAGATATGAGACATACAGAGACAGAGATGGACACAGAGAGAAAGACAGACAGACAGGCAGTATTACTCCTCACCTCCGACTTGTAGTCAGCTAGGACCCAGGGGAAGACGGGGTACTGCATGAGGTCACTATAGGTTCTACCAGCCAGAGTGTTCAAATGCATCAGGTACTCAAAATTACTAATGTCCCCACGCTGTCAGAGTAAAAGAACACAGACAAACACCATCTGTATTTAGATAATACTGCGCTGTCAGAGAGAACACACACATGCATGATATATCATGTTGATAATACTAGAAGATATTAAGAATATCAAAATATGATGTGTTTGCCACAATGTTCACAATAAATACAAAAGTTCTGTCAGTCATAGAAAAACAACTGAAGTTCTCAGTAGATCACTATCAATGATGTCAAACAGTACAGTACCTGCCATTTCACCTGAGTAGTCTTCTCCATCACTGGAGTCTTCCTGAACAACACAACAACAACAACAGAACATCAGAATATCAACTGTCAACTGCATTAAGCCACATCCACCAGTTTACATAAGCTACTCGACATGCTCATGTTAGTCATGACCTACAGTACCATTCAAAAGTTTGGACACACCTACTCATTCCAAGGTCTTTCTTTATTTGTACTATTTTCTACATTGTAGAATAATAGTGAAGACATCACAACTATGAAATAACACATATGGTATCATGTAGTAACCGACAAAGTGTTAAACAAATCAACAAATATTTTATATTAGAGATTCTTCAAAGTAGCCACCCTTCCCTTGATGACAGCTTTGCACACTCTTGGCATTCTCTCAACCAGCTTCACCTGGAATGCTTTTCCAACAGTCTTGAAGGAGTTCCCACATATTCTGTGAACTTGTTGACTGATTTTCCTTCATTCTGCGGTCCAACTCATCCCAAACCATCTCAATAGGGTTGAGGTCTTGTGATTGTGGAGGCCAAGTAATCTGGTGCAGCACTCCATCATTCTCATTCTTGGTCAAATAGCCCTTACATAGCCTGGAGGTGTGTTGGGTCATTTTCATGTTGAAAAACAAATGATAGTCCCACTAAGTGCAAAGCAGATGGAATGGAGTATCGCTGCAGAATGCTGTGGTAGCCATGCTGGTTAAATGTGCCTTGAATTCTAAATAAATCACAAACAGTGTCACCAGCAAAGCACCTCCACACCTCCTCCTCCATGCTTCACGGTGGGAACCACACGTGGAAATCATAAGTTCACCTACTCTGCGTCTCACAAAGACACGGCAGTTGGAACCAAAAATCTAAAATTTGGACTCATCAGACCAAAGGACAGATTTCCACCGGTCTAATGTCCATTGCTTGTGTTTCTTGGCCCAAGCAAGTCTCTTCTTATTATTGGTGTCCTTTCGTAGTGGTTTCTTTGCAGCAATTCGACCACAAAGGCCGGATTCACGCAGTCTCCTCTGAACAGTTCATGTTGAGACGTATCTGTTACTTTAACTCTCTGAAGAATTTATTTGGGCTGCAATTTCCGAGGATGTTAACTCTAATGAACCTATCCTCTGCAGCAGAGGTAACTCTGGGTCTTTCATTCCTGTGGCGGTCCTCATGAGAGCCAGTTTCATCATACCGCTTGATGGTTTTTGCGACTGCACTTGAAGAAACTTTCAAAGTTCTTGAAATTTTCAGGATTGACTGACCATCATGTCTTAAAGTAATGATGGACTGTCATTGGACTTGGTCTTATACCAAATAGGGCTATCTTCTGTTTACCACCCATACCTTGTCACAACAACTGATTGGCCCAAACACATTTAAAGTAAGAATTTAACTAGGATTAATTTAAAACTATATTTAAACCAGTTTAAGAGTTAATCCATGTTGGTGCAACCCACCCTGAGAGTTAAACTTCAAACTTCAGAGCAGAGCAGTGGTGAGTGGGGAGAGGAGAGTTTGTGTGTGAGAGATAGTGTGTGTAAGAGAGTGTGTGTTACTGTATGTTAAAAAAAAAAAAAAGGAGACCCAGCTGTAAGCATCTTTTAGGGTGTGTTAGGTGAGTTCTCAGAGTAGTGTATGTATCACGTTTCAGGTATGATCCAGATGCAGACCGTGTCGAAGAAACAAAAGTTTATTTCTAATGCGGAGCAGGCAAACGACAGGTCAAAGGCAAGCGGGGGTCAGTAATCCAGAGAGGGTGCAAAGGGTCCAGAACGCCAGGCGGTCTCAGGGTCAGGGCAGCCAGGGGTCAATAATCCAGTGAGGTGGGACAAGGTATAGAACGGCAGGCAAGCTCAGGGTCACGGCAGGCAGAAAGGTCAAAACAGGACCAAGAAACAGACAGGAGCAGGGGAATAAACGCTGGTAGGTTTCACGAAGAAAACAAACTGGCGACAGACAAACAGAGAAGACAGGTATAAATACACAGTGGATAATGGGGAAGATGGGCGACACCCGGAGGCGGGTGGAGACAAGCGCCAAGACATGTGAAACAGATCAGGGTGTGACAGAATGGTGTAGTGTAGTGGAGTAGTGTATTGTGCCATCTATGGGTTTACAGGGAATTTGTTTTTTTTGTACCCCAAGAATACACAAATCTTACATAGAATATGATCAGATCATAGAAGTTTCCTCTCCCACTGTTTTCTAATTCAACTGTAATATCATGATCATTAAGCCAGCGTTTAAAAGAGGGGGGGGAGACCTGTCAACTACTGAGCACTACTCACACTAAATATCTCATTTTAACAACGAAAGCCTGAAATATAATCATTGTGATTAAGCTACACTGTGTCTATGGCAATCTGATTTGGGAGAACATTACATTTGAACTGTTGCTGAAATTTCCAGGCTGTAACACACGTGTCTGTCTCTGTCTCTGTCTCTGTCTCTGTCTCTGTCTCTGTCTCTGTCTCTGTCTCTGTCTCTGTCTCTGTCTCTGTCTCTGTCTCTGGGGCAGTAACATGGCTATAAAGTCAGTTGCTTAGTAACATCATTAAACAAGAGAAACCTTTTCCTGCCCTCCTCTGTAGAGGGATGGTGCGACTGGGGCGTTGAGAGAGACAGTGTGCATATTTCAGGACTTGACTCTACTCGAAATCTATTTATCCGCATACAAAAGGTGTTTTCAGGTTTGATACTACTATAAACTATACTCTGATGTAGGACACAAAGCATAACAACAGTAGGCCTACAGTGATTTGCAATTGCAAGATGCAGTGCAAGATGCATTTTCTAGGATTGTTAGGAACAGAAAGGGGAATGTTTTAAAAGGTGGAGATTGAGGCTGTGGCAGTCACAAATTTTAGTCAGCCTGTGTCAAGCAAATAACTGGTAATTGACCATTAATTAACATAAACACATTTAGCATCTCCTGGCTTCCACACATTGCCTACAAGCCACTGATGAATCCATGTAATATAGCCTACACCTTCACAATAAATTCATTACTTATTTTAGACAGGTCTAAAGAAAAATTATATGAAGAAAATGTAGTCTATTTCAGGACTCTGAGTTGTCCTTATGTTAGGTCCTGGCCTGGCTATGCCATAAAGCTGTGGGCAACACTAGTTAATTTAGCAGACAAGATTTGCTTAGAATTCCTTGGCATTATTTTATATTATTTTATAGTATGAAGAATACAACTGAACAAATCTGAAAAAAATAGAAAGTATATTTTCTCCAAACGATTTGAGAGAGTGTGCACATGCGGCTATTCTGTGTTGAGCGGTTAACAAATAATTAGGTACTCCTATATGCTTACTTTAGAGTTATTAATGTAACTTTAGTTGTTCTACAAATGTTGGGCTACATGTTTTGATTTTTAATACATTGTAAGTCGCTGCCTGATGCAGACTCTAATGATGATTTGAAAAAAGTAGCTTGAAAGGCATAAACAGGCTTTACACACTTCATCAGTCTATCATTCACAATTTGACAACCACTTGATAATGCCTCACATTTCCCGGCGGAATCCCCTGCGTGTGCCCGTAATGCACCCTAAAAAAATCCATGCCTCTCCCTGAGTGCTGCGTAATCCAAAGTACCTCTCACTCACATAGCACTCCATCACGTGATCAGGTCTCTCTCATAAGCTATAAGTGAATACAGACACATCCGGGACACAACTACGCGCATCGTATTCCAACTCCGAGGTGCATATTGACAATTTTGGAAGAACTGTCCACATTTCCTTTTCGTCAGCCAACAAGATGAGTAGGCTTAACGAACACTAGCCTATGCCAATCTACTATCCCCCGTATTACAAAAGTTGACCTATTCTATTCTGTGCGAGAAATAAATATTCCAAACATAGTCTGGGACAGTTGTGGGGTGCAATAGATCCCAAGTTAATACAACCACTCGCATCAATGTTCCAAGATGGCGTAGCAGTGCAGACGAGGTTTGTCGTTCTCTCGTGTACTTTTTTGTATTTTTCGTCTTTTTTTGTATATATTTCTATTTATTTTCAATCTCTTTTCCATTTTTAAATTAAATATACCTTCCGGTAACCCGCCTCACCCAACGTGATACGGATCCTCTATTTTTTTTAGACCTTATAGTCAGAACCGCCATCAGAAGCTAACCAGCTAATTAGCTATTTAGTCATTGTCAGCCACTGCTAGCGGCCTTTACCTTCAACACAGACACCAGCCGTTTTTTAGCCTGGATAATACTTGCCAGCCTGCCAGTATCGGACTGTTTTCTCCACTACAAYGCCGGATTCCTGCAGTAAGCCCTGGACCATTACTCCTGATCATCACAGCTAGCTAGCTGCCACCGAGTGACCCAGCCCCGAAGCTAGCTCTGAGCCAGGCCCACCTCCCGGCCTACTCAGTGATTACTCAGCTACACAGCTGTTGCCTCCCGGACTCTACCCCAACATGGCTAGAATCCACTACTCCACCAGATCCTTGCCATACGCTCTGGACCTTAACATCGGATCATCGCTGCTAGCTAGCTGCTACCGAGTGGCTATAGTGGCTAATGCCCCTGCCCCGAAGCTAGCACCAGTTAGCCACGAGACAGGCGCATCTCCCGGCTAGCAAACAAAATTACTACAACTACAATACCTCTTTCGCCATCGGACCTGGACCCTTTGTCGACACGGCGCCCTGCCGTACCACCACGACTGGTCTGCCGACGGAACTCCATCCACTGTGCCCTCAACCGGCCTTTGCCGGACGTCGGAGCAGATGCTTCTCCTAGCCCCGGCCTGCTAACTTTAAACGCTGTGTCTCCCGTGTGCTAGTGTAGTAACGACTACTGTTCCATCTATTGCTGTTCACTGGACCCTATGATCACTTGGCTACGTASCTGATGCCTGCTGGACTGTTCATTAATCACGGTACTCCATGTTGTCTATTTTTTTGTTTATCTGTTGGCCCCAGCCTCGAACTCAGGCCCTGTGTATAGTTAACCGACCCTCTCTGCCCATTCATCACCATTTTACCTGTTGTTGTCTTAGCTGATTTGCTGTTGTTGTCTTACCCGTTGTTGTCTTAGCTAGCTCTCCCAATCAACACCTGTGATTGCTTTATGCCTCGCTTTATGTCTCTCTCAAATGTCAATATGCCTTGTATACTGTTGTTTAGGATAGTTATCATTGTTTTAGTTTACTGCGGTGCCCCTAGTCCCACTCAACATGCCTCAGATACCTCCTTTGCCCCACATCCCACACATGCGGTGTCCTCACCCAGCATAACTAGCGTGTCCAGAGATGCAACCTCTCTTATCATCACTCGGTGCCTGGGTTTACCTCCACTGTACCCGCACCCCACCATAACCCTGTCTGTATATTATGCCCTGAATCTATTCCACCATGTCCAGAAATCTGCTCCTTTTATTCTCTGTCCCCAACGCACTAGACGACCAGTTTTGATAGCCTTTAGCCGTACCCTCAACCTACTCCTCCTCTGTTCCTCGAGTGATGTGGAGGTTAACCCAGGCTCTGCATGTCCCCAGKCACCCTCATTTGTTGACTTCTGTAAAAGCCTTGGTTCCATGCATGTTAACATCAGAAGCCTACTCCCTAAGTTTGTTTTACTCACTGATTTAGCACAATCCGCCAAACCTAATGTCCTTGCCGTGTCTGAATCCTGGCTTAAGAAGGCCACCAAAAATTTGGAGATTTCCATACCCAACTACAAMATTTTCCATCAAGAGAGAACTGCCAAAGGGGGAGGAGTTGCAATCTACTGCAGAGATAGCCTGCAAAGTTCTGTCATACTTTCCAGGTCTATGCCCAAACAGTTTGAGCTTCTACTTTTAAAAATGAATCTCTCCAGAAATAAGTCTCTCTTTGTTGCCGCCTGTTATAGACCCCCCTCAGCTCCCAGCTGTGCCCTGGACACCATATGTGAATTGATTGCCCCCCATCTATCTTCACAGTTCGTTCTGTTAGGTGACCTAAACTGGGATATGCTTAACACCCCGACAGTCCTACAATCTAAGCTAGATTACCTCAATTTCACACAAATTATCAAGGAACCCACCATGTACAACCCTAAATCCGTAAACTTGGGCACCCTCATAGATATCATCCTGACCAACTTACCCTCCAAATACACCTCTGCTGTTTTCAATCAGGATCTCAGCGATCACTGCCTCATTGCCTGCATCCGCTTTGGGTCCGCGATCAAACGACCACCCTTCATCACTGTCAAACGCTTCCTAAAACACTTCTGCAAGCAGGCCTTTCTAATCGACCTGGCCCAAGTATCCTGGAAGGATATTGACTTCATCCCGTAAGTCGAGGATGCCTGGTCGTTCTTTAAAAGTAATTTCCTCACCATCTTAAATACGCATGCCCCTTTCAAAAAATGTAGAACTAAGAACAGATATAGTCCTTGGTTCACTCCAGACCTGACTGCCCTCAACCAGCACAAAAACATCCTGTGGTGGACGCACTAGCATCGAATAGTCCCCGCAGGAAAGCAAAGACTAGCTTTTTCAAACAGAAATTTGCATCCTGTAGCACTAACTCCAAAACGTTTTGGGACACTGTAAAGTCCATGGAGAATAAGAGCACCTCCTCCCTGCTGCCCACTGCACTGGGGCTAGGTAACACTGTCACCACCAATAAATCCACTATAATTGAGAATTTCAATAAGCATTTCTCTACGGCTGGCCATGCTTTCCTCCTGGCTACCCCAACCCCGGCCAACAGCTCCGCACCCGCCGCAGCTACTTGCCCAAGCCTCCCCAGCTTCTCCTTCATCCAAATCCAGATAGCAGATGTTCTGAAAGAGCTGCAAAACCTGGACCCGTACAAATCAGCTGGACTAGACAATCTGGACCCTCTCGTTCTAAAATTATCCACTGCCGTTGTTGCAACCCCTATTACCAATCTGTTCAACCTCTCGTATCGTCCGAGATCCCTAAAGATTGGAAAGCTGCCGATGTCATCCCCCTCTTCAAAGGGGGTGACACTCTAGACCCAAACTGTTATAGACCTATATCCATCCTGCCCTGCCTTTCTAAAGTCTTCGAAAGCCAAGTTAATAAACAGATCACTGACCATTTCGAATCTCACTGTACCTTCTCCGCTGTGCAATCCGGTTTCCGAGCTGGTCACGGGTGCACCTCAGCCACGCTCAAAGTACTAAACGATATCATAACCGGCATCGATAAAAGACAGTATTGTGCAGCCGTCTTCATCGACCTGGCCAAGGCTTTCGACTCTGTCAATCACCGTATTCGTATCGGCAGACTCAACAGACTTGGTTTCTCAAATGAATGCCTCACCTGGTTCACCAACTACTTCTCAGACAGAGCAGTGTGTCAAATTGGAGGGCCTGTTGTCCGGACCTCTGGCAGTCTATATGGGGTACCACAGGGTTCAATTCTCGGGCCGACTCTTTTCTCTGTATATATCAACGATGTCGCTCTTGCTGCTGGGGATTCCCTGATCCACCTCTACGCAGAAGACACCATTCTGTATACATCTGGCCCTTGTTTGGACACTGTGTTAACTAACCTCCAAACGACCTTCAATGCCATACAACTCTCCTTCCGTGGCCTCCAACTGCTCTTAAACGCTAGTAAAACCAAATGCATGCTATTCAACCGTTCGCTGCCTACACCCCCCGCACGACTAGCACCACTATTCTGGACGGTTCTGACTTAGAATATGTGGACAACTACAAATACCTAGGTGTCTGGCTAGACTGTAAACTCTCCTTCCAGACTCATATTAAACATCTCCAATCCAAAATGAAATCTAGAATCGGCTTCCTATTTCGCAACAAAGCCTCCTTCACTCACGCCACCAAACATACCCTTGTAAAACTGACCACCCTACCGATCCTCAACTTCGGCGATGTCATTTACAAAATAGCTTCCAATACTCTACTCAGCAAACTGGATGCAGTCTATCACAGTGCCATCCGTTTGTCACCAAAGCCCCTTATACCACCTACCACTGCGACCTGTATGCTCTCGTCGCCAGACCCACTGGCTCCATGTCATCTATAAGTCTATGCTAGGTAAAGCTCTGCCTTATCTCAGCTCACTGGTCACGATAACAACACCCACCCGTAGCACGCGCTCCAGCAGGTATATCTCACTGGTCATCCCCAAAGCCAACACCTTCCTTTGGCCGCCTTTCCTTCCAGTTCTCTGCTGCCAATGACTGGAATGAATTGCAAACATCGCTGAAGCTGGATACTTATATTTCCCTCACTAACTTTAAACATCAGCTATCTGAGCAGCTAACCAGTCGCTGCAGCTGTACATAGCCCACCCAATCTACCTACCTCATCCCCATATTGTTTTTATTTACTTCTCTGCTCTTTTGCACACCAGTATTTCTACTTGCACATCATCATCTGCTCATCTATCACTCCAGTGTTAATTTACTAAATTGTAATTACTCTGCTACTATGGCCTACTTATTGCCTTACCTCCTCATGCCATTTGCACACACTGTATATAGACTTTCTTTTTTTCTATTGTGTTATTGACTGTACACTTGTTTATTCCATATGTAACTCTGTGTTGTTGTTTGTGTCGCACTGCTTTGCTTTATCTTGGCCATGTCGCAGTTGTAAATGAGAACTTGTTCTCAACTAGCCTACCTGGTTAAATAAAGGTGAAATAAAAAAATAAAAAACTATTTTTACGCAATGAGGCTGACACAACAGATCAGAATGTTTAGCTTAACATGTTGATAAAATATTAGACTATGTCTTAACATTATAAGCGCAGCAATGCGCACACAGCAGTAGGCTATAAGCGCGAATGTTCCATTAGCTGGACAACACCATTATCAAAAGTGACCGCAAATGCAATTGTGCATGTAATCTTTAATTATTAAGGTGTATTTTTATGGTGAAAATTATCTTCCCAAAAACTCAGGTGCTGCTTATGTATGCCAGTTAGGCTCTACACCCCTTGTAAAGCAGATTAAGGTGCTTAATTTTAAGAAGTTATTTGGCTACTTTATAGGCTACATGAGGTGTGCGACCAGAATTAGAAAAAGTTGCAAAAAAGGCTTTGTTTCTTGCCTTATGCTGGGCATCATACACAAGTGATAACATTTATTTTACAAGTGATAGGCTAATATTGTCACCCATCAGACTATTCCTGATTTAATATTGTCTTTACATATACAAATAAAATATATGTGTGAAATTTGTTTTGATTTAGAATGGACCATTATCGTGCATGCACCTGTCTCGAAACAGGGGAAGGGGAAAAAATAAATGTTATCTATGCACTTAAATAGCAAATTGAGGACACTTTTCCTATGGTTCATGCCAGCCAGGTAGGCTATACTCCTGTTGTAAAGACAAGCAATGTGCTTAATATTAGGAAAGTTGAGAAGTACTGTAAATATAGTTGGCCTAGCTTATAGAAAGCGGATGAGATCCTACTTTTTTAAATAGAGGCCATCACTCTGTTTTCTCATKCAATTGCACAGCCTATAGAAATGTTGCACAACATGATTAGATTTTCGTTGACATTTGCATTAATGTCAGAGTGATTAGAGGGACAATAGAGAGCTGAGTACCAGGCAGTTAGCACGTTTGGTAGGCTACTAATGACCATCAGCAGTATCAGAGCTTGGAGTAGCCTAAATACCATGACTAAACGGTWGCTAGATCAAATCCCCAAGCTGACAAGGTAATAATCTGTTGTTCTGCCCCTGAACAAGCAGTTAACCCACTGTTCCTAGGCCGTCATTGTAAATAAGAATTTGTTCTTAACTGACTTGCCTAGTTAAATAAAGGTTACATTTTTTTTTAAATGACTCGTGACCAACGGTCACCACAACAGCCCTAGTGGAGATGAGTGTGTGTAATATGTACCCAGCAAAAAAAAAATTGGTTCTGTGCAAGTTCCCAGAACATTTGTTCGAACACGGCAAATGTTCTCATAGAATGTTTGTATAAAACATTTGCCTGATGTTGCAAGAACRTTCCTAGAACACATTTAATCTGTTCTATAAAGGTTCCCAGAATGTTTCATTAGGTTGTGGGAACAGTCTGGTGAGAACATTTACATTTTACATTTAAGTCATTTAGCAGACGCTCTTATCCAGAGCGACTTACAAATTGGTGATATCATTGTAAGCATGTCACACACACACACTATACGATACATTTATTAAACATAAGAATGAGTGTAAGTTTTTGTCACAACCCGGCTTGTGGGAAGTGACAAAGAGCTCTTTTAGGACCAGGGCACAAATAATAATAATAATCAATCATTTTGCTCTTTATTTAACCATCTTACATATAAAACCTTATTTGTTCATCGAAAATTGKGAAAAACTCACCAAAGTTTAATGAGAAGGGTGTGCTTGAAAGGATGCACATACGTCTGCAATGTTGGGTTGTATTGGAGAGAGTCTCAGTCTTAAAACATTTTCCAAAAACAGTCTGTGCCTGTATTTAGGTTTCATGCTAGTGAGGGCCGAGAATCGACTCTCACATAGGTACGTGGTTGCAAAGGGCATCAGTGTCTAAACAGCACGATTTGCCAAGTCAGGATACTCTGAGCGCAGCCCAATCCAGAAATCTGGCAGTGGCTTCTGATTAAATACAATTTTCACAGAACCGCTTGTTGCAACTTCGATGAGGCTCTGTTGTTCAGATATTGGTAAGTGGACTGGAGGCAGGGCATGAAAGGATAATGATTCCAGTTGTTTGTGTCATCCATTTCGGGAACCCAACTCACTCAGGTGCTTCGCTATATCACATTTGACATTGTCCGTAAGCTTGAGTTCATTTGCACACAAAAAATCATACAATGATGGAAAGACCTGTGTGTTATCCTTGTTAATGCAGACAGAGTAGGCTCCAACTTTTTAATCATAGCCTCAATTTTGTCCCGCACATTGAATATAGTTGCGGAGAGTCCCTGTAATCCTAGATTCAGATCATTCAGGCAGAAAAAACATCACCCAGATAGGCCGGTTTGCTGGGTAGTGAACCAATGGAAGAGCTCTCAGGTGGTATGGAATGGCCAGTTAACTGGAGCTGCTGACAGACTACACTGCTACCTAACTTTGCAGGCCATATCAACTGGTTGAACCTCTTCACTCTACTGTAAATAGAAAACGGTATGTACTTATCGTCATATATTACTACAGTACATAACTGTTTTGTACATAACAGTACAAACTATGCAGACTTGGTTTCCACGACTATGGTTGATGTGTATGTAAACAGGCGGCCTCAGTGCAGCTTGCTTTGACTCAGCTTGCTTCAGCTCAGTCGTGTGAAAAGCCCCCAAATTACATCTAATAATGGACATGGGCTTAATCCGAACAGGTTGCTTAACTAAGCTCAGAAACAGCAGTAATATTGAGTTATTTCTCACTCATAAGGCCCAGAAATAAAGTCGAAACAGCAGACTTGTAGTAAATGTTCTCGTTCCAATTTRCAGAAATATCTCTGGGTTATATGATACTCATCCAAAATCATACACTTGATTTCACAAATCAAGAGCCATCTGAAGTATATCCAATTTCTATCCCCAGTAACTCCTTACCACATTATTTTGTAGAAAGCAGCCTAAATCAATCATTGCATTTGTCCCGCTGTACAATATAGTATAATTGCAGGTAGTAATTGCAAGCAATAATTTCCTATAGGAGGTTGTAGTGGAAACAAGCGATGGTGAATCACTTCTCTGTTCTCTGTGATCCTCAATATGATTAATGAGGTGATAGAGGGCCTTAGGGCTTTAATACAGACACACTCTGCTCTCTGAGAGCACAGGCACACGCACACGCACACAAACACACACACACACACTCTGCTCTCTGTGAGAGGAGCAGAGCCCTAACTGTAATTTTTCAAAGTCCTGATTTGACTCAGTCTCTTTTCACACAAGCACACACACTCCCCACCTGGGAGAGGCTTCCCAGTTCAACAAGCTGGATCTTGTGGGCCTCCCGAGTGGCGCAGTGGTCTAAGGCACTGCATCACGGTGCTAGCTGTGCCACTAGAGATCCTGGTTGGAGTCCAGTCTCTGTCACAGCTGGCCGTGACCGGGAGACCCATGGGGTGGCACACAATTGGCCCAGCGTCGTCCGGGGTAGGGGAGGATTTGGCTGGCAGGGATGTTCTTGTCCCATTGCGCACTAGTGACTCCTGTGGTGGGCCAGGCACAATGCATGCTGACACAGTCGCCAGGTGTACGGTGTTTCATCTGACACATTGGTGCGGCTGACTTCTGTGTTAAAACTTCTTCAGGCTAGGGTCTATTTTTCTCCACTTCCTGTCTGACTGACGTGCCCAAATTAAACTGCCTGTTACTCAGGCCCAGAAGCCAGGATATGCATATAATTGGTACCATTGAAAACACTTTGAATTTTGTAGAAATGTTAAAATAATGTATGAGACTATAACACAATTGATATGGTAGAAGAAAATCAAAAAGAAAACAACCAGAAAATGTTGTTATATATATATAACACACACACACACACACACACACACACACACACACACACACACACACACACACACACACACACACACACACACACACACACACACACACACACACACCACACACACACACACACACACACACACACACACACCACAGGTCTACATTTCTGGATGGATCCCTCACTCCCCCCCTCCAGGCCAGACATGAGCCACTGGTGTTCCTGTGTAAATAACATCAGCCCTCTCGTTTTACTCTCACTCTTTCTCTCTCACGCACACACGTACACACGCACRCACACAAACACAAACAGCTCAATATGGTTTGGTAATCAGTTACTTTGCAGGGAGGATTCACACGACACACGCACGCCCCAGCTGGGCACCTTTGGTACTGAAACAAGCTACCCAGTCTTGGATGCCGTTGACCGCTGTATGATCAATGATAAATGTGATTGATTGTTTTTACCGTGTCTCCCTGCAGTACCAATAGTAAAGTCGTAAAAAAGGGAGGAGGTGCTAARAGGAAGAAAGTGACTCTGAAGATGGCCAAGAACGCTGTGCGTGTGACCGCTGAAGGCTGCCGTAGACTGGACCTCAGTAATATGGGCATCGCCATCTTCCCCAAGTGTCTCCTCAAAACTACCAGTCCTTGAAGAGCTGTACCTCAGCCACAACCAACTCAAGTAGCTACCAGACTTAATCTGCATTTATTTACTTTATTTTGTTCGCTTGACATCAGACTAGCACAATAATATCATAATACACAGTGGAGGGAAAGAATTCAAATAAAGGTGAAATAAAAATTAAAAATTACAAAAATCGGCAAATAATTGATGCATTCTTGAGGCATCGTTCAACACCATAGTGCCATCAAAGCTCAACACTAAGCTAAGGATCCTGGGACTAAACACCTCCCTCTGCAACTGGATCCTGGACTTCCTGACGGGCCGCCCCCAGGTGGTAAGGGTAGGTAACAACACATCTGCCATGCTGATCCTCAACACGGGGGCTCCTGAGGGGTGCATGCTCAGTCCCCTACTGTACTCCCTGTTCACCCATGACTGCATGGCAAAGCATGACTCCAACACCATCATTAAGTTTGCCGACGACACAACAGACACTACCACTTTGTGTCGTCGGCAAACTTAATGATGGTGTTGGAGTCGTGATTGGCCTGATCACCGACAATGATGAGACAGCCTATAGGGAGGAGGTMAGAGACCTGGCAGTGTGGTGTCAAGATAACAACCTCTCCCTAAACRTGATCAAGACAAAGGAGATGATTGTGGATTACAGCAAAAGGAGGACAGATCACACGATCACGCCCCATTCTCATCGACGGKGGTGTAGTGGAGCAGGATGAGAGCTTCAAGTTCCTTGGTGTCCACATCACCAACAAACTATCATGGTCTAAACACACCAAGACAGTCGTGCAGAGGGCATGACAATGCATATTCTTCCTCAGGAGACTGAAAATATTTGGTATGGGTCCTCAGATCCTCAAAAAGTTCTACAGCTGCATCATCGATAGCAACCTGACTGGTTGCATCACCACCTGGTATGACAACTACTCAGCCTCTGACCGCAAGGCACTACAGAGGGTACTGAGTACGGCCCAGTACATCACTGGGGCTATCCAGGACCTCTATACCAGGTGATGTCAAAGGAAGGCCCTAAAAATTGCCAAAGACTCCAGCCACCCTAGTCATAGACTGTTCTCTCTGCTACCGCACGGCAAGCGGTACTGGAGCGCCGAGTCTAGGTCCAAAAAGCTTCTTAACAGCTTCTACTCTCAAGCCATAAGAYTCCTGAACGGCTAATCAAATGGATGGCTACCCAGACTATTTGCATTGTTGCCCTCCCCCCTCCTGCATATGTACATATTACCTCAATTACCTCAACAAACCTGTGCCTCCGCACATTGACTCTGTACCGGTACCCCCTGTATATAGCCACGCTACTGTTATTTTATTGTTGCTCCTTAATTATTTGTTATTTTTCTTCTGTATTTTTATTTATACATTTTTTACCTCAGTTCATTTTAGTAAATACCTTCTTAACACTTATTTTTCTTAAAACTGCATTGTTGGTTAAGGGCTTGTAAGTAAGCATTTCACTGTAAGGTCTACCTACAGTATTCGGTGCATGTGACAAATAAAACATGTATTTGATTGGAAGGAGCCAATCGTACCAGTCCTGGCAGATTTAGATTCTGTTGTTGTTGATGTCTGTCACCCCGCTGTGTATGATTGCCATATTGCTGAGTCTACCTTTTAAAAAAAAGGACCAAGCACATGCCTACATGTAACAATCGAGTATGCCACAATTAAGTAAAATCTATTCCCTTTGTGGTCGTCCGGGTGACCTGGTCCCGCTCTGCTGGCGGAATATCCTTAGCAACCAGTGTTGCTCCTAGACGTTTCGACTTCAACAGTACAACACTTATAATAGACCGGGGAAATTCTAGCAGGGCAGAAATTTGACGAACTGACTTGTTGGAAAGATGGCATTTTATGACGGTGCCATGTTGAAAGTTACTGAGCACTTCCGTATGGCCATTCTACTGCCAATGTTTGTCTATGGAGATTGCATGACTGTGTGCTCGATTTTATACACCTGACAGCAGCGGGTGTGGCTGAAATAGCAGAGTCCACTAATTTGAAGGGGTGTCCACCTACTTTTGGCCATGTAGTGTATCTACAGKTGAAGTCGGAAGTTTACATACACTAACACGGAACCCAAACCGGCTGCGCGAGTGCGCCATCGTGCATACATTTATTTTGTTCCMCTACACCAAAAGCGATCACGACACGCAGGTTAAAATATCAAAACAAACTCTGAACCAATGATATTAATTTGGGGACAGGTCGAAAAGCATTAAACATGTATGGCAATTTAGCTAGTTAGCTTGCTGTTGCTAGCTAATTTGTCCTGGGATATAAACAGTGAGTTGTTATTTTACCTGAACTGCACAAGGTCCTCTACTCCGACAAATTAATCCACACATAAAACGGCCAACCGAATCGTTTCTAGTCATCTCTCCTCCTTCCAGGCTTTTTCATCTTTGAACTTATATGGTGATCGCATCTAAACTTTCATAGTATTACCACGACAACCGGCAAAACAGTTAGTCTTTCAATCACCCACGTGGGTATAACCAATGAGGAAATGGCACGTGGGTACCTGCTTCCATAAACCAATGACGAGATGGGAGAGGCAGGACTTTCAGCGCGATCTGCGTCAGAAATAGGAATGATTTCTATTTTAGCCCTTGGCAACGCAGACACTCGTTGGCGCGCGCGAGCAGTGTRGGTGCAATAATTGAATAACATGGATTTCTACATTTATTTTGCGATGCTCGCGCACGTGACGTGTMCGGTCTGGTCAGCATGTTAGGTTGGAGTCATTAAAACTCGTTTTTCAACCACTCCACAAATTTCTTGTTAACAAACTATAGTTTTGGCAAGTCGTTTAGGACATCTACTTTGTGCATGACACAAGTCATTTTTCCAACAATTGTTTACAGACAGATTATTTCCCTTATAATGCACTGTATCACAATTCCAGTGGGTCAGAAGTTTACATACACTAAGTTGACTGTGCCTTTAAACAGCTTGGAAAATTCCAGAAAATGATGTCATGGCTTTAGAAGCTTCTGATAGGCTAATTGATATAATTTGAGTCAATTGGAGGTGTACCTGTGGATGTATTTCAAGGCCTACCTTCATTCTGGTCTGATGAAACAAAAATATAACTGTTTTGCCATAAAGACCATCGTTATGTTTGGAGGAAAAAGGGGGAGGCTTGCAGGCCAAAGAACAGCATCCCAACCGTGAAGCACGGGGGTGGCAGCATCATGTTGTGGGGGTGCTTTGCTGCAGGAGGGTCTGGTGTACTTCACAAAATAGATGGTGTCATGAGGAAGGATAAGTATGTGGATATATTGAAAGCAACATCTCAAGACATCAGTCAGGAAGTTAAAGCTTGGTCGCAAATGGGTCTGACCCCAAGCATACTTCCAAAGTTGTGGCAAAATGGCTTAAGGACAACAAAGTCAAGGTATTGGAGTGGCCATCACAAAGCCCTGACCTCCATCCTATAGAACATTTGTGGGCAGAACTGAAAAAGTTTGTGCGAGCAAGGAAGCCTGCAAACCTTACTCAGTTACGCCAGCTCTGCCAGGAGTAATGGGCCAAAATTCACCCAACTTATTGTGGGAAGCTTGTGGAAGGCTACCCGAAACGTTTGACCCAAATTAAACAATTTAAAGGCAATGCTACCAAATACAAATTGAGAGTATGTAAACTTCTGACCCACTATGAATTTGATGAAAGAAATAAAAGCTGAAATAAATCATTCTCTCTACTATTATTCTGACATGTCACATTCTTAAAATAAAGTGGTGATCCTAACTGACCCAAGACGGGGAATTTTTACTTGGATTAAATGTCAGGAATTGTGAAAAACTGAGTTTAAATGTATTTGGCTAAGGTGTATGTAAACTTCCAATTTCAACTGTACCTGTTGTGTACGTGTCCACACTCACCTGGCATTAGTTATGACCTCAGCAACCCCTCTACCTATCAATGCTGGCACCACTGAACACAGCCTATAGAAAGTAGTAAGAATGGAAAACAGAGAGATCGAGAGAAAGAAAAAGTAAATCAAACCTGTCCCATAAAGCCACACTCTCCATCTCTCTCTCCATGTTTTTCTATCTCTCTCCATCTCTTACCTTTTAAAAGCAAACACATGGTCTTTGTTGAAGAAAACCAGGAAAGTAGAGTATCCGTTCTGCATAAAGATCTCCAGCGCATTTTCCTGAGGTGTCAGAAAACGGGAAACGTTTCTTCAACATTGCAACAACTTTCTAATAGACACATGAAACACACCAACATGCAGACGGAGAAATATATAAGTTTTAACATTTTACTCCAAAAAGTAGACTATATAGGGAATTAGGTGCCGTGTAAGTTCACCTCTAGAAGGAAACGCATAAAGCGGACATCTCTTATGTCCTGGTAGGGCCATCGTTTGCAGCTGGGGCTGGATGAAGATATGTCTTTAGTCAACATACTGGAAACGAACGCGTCACGCACACTGGGGGAAAGAGAGACACGGGGTGTGAACAACAGTTCATAATGATTCATATTCAATAGTATAGTATGTAACCTCCCTATATGTAAGTACACACAGACATTKTCCAACTCATCTCTCTCTCTCACAAACACAGCCACACGTACGGACGCACGCACACACAGTACCCAGTGGGGTGGTGTTTTCTGCAGCAGACGTCTCCTGCGGGGGTTAGGGTGAAGCCCTCACACATGTACAGGCTGTCTGTCCCAAACAACAGAATCCCCTCTGTTACAGACAGCCCACTGACCACCACCACACACACCTTCGCTTTAACCTTGGGGGAGAGCGGACACAACAGATCATAATTGTAAATGAAAAGTCAAGGTTATATTGTTAAATAAAGGTTATATTCACAATCAGTGTTACATCATGATAGTTCTGAAGTGTCTGTCCTATATCTGAAAGATACAAGAAAGATCAGGAAACTTCTATATATTTTTTTACATGTATTTAACCCTTTATTTTTGGCACYAAACATGTATATACAGTACTTCTATTCATTTTTTCAACTGGTACCAGGGGACCTTCAGACAAGTCTTGTGAGGCCTGTGGGTGTCCTAGAGCAAAACAACTGACATGTATGTGTTCATGAGAGTCGTATTAGTGTATAGCCCAAACTGTATGTACGTCCCAAGACGCTTGTGGGGGTCATAGAGCAAAATGGAGAACACCATTGTGTTCGTGAGAGTCTCATCTTTCCATAGAGGAGTAATAGTTTGTCAAAACATTTGGATGCTACAGATGATTTTGTGAGAAGACCGATTTTCGGGATGTCTAATGGTCTGACAAACATTGCTCTAGCTCTGTCACCTTTCACCGCAGATGCGGAAGTGTGACCTAGGAGGATGTGGTTGATTGAGACGCATCCAATGCAAAATAGATATCTCTAGCTTAAACTGAAATTTCTATGGGGATTTTTTTTGTTATGCTAATTCGATTTCCATGGGGGCGCAGACATCGACCTTAGGGGGTTAATAGACAAGCACAGCACAAGGACAGAACTACATCAATTTAAAATAAGAATACACGCTTTCATACATTTATGCCTTAGCATTCCATGCCTCATGTACTCATTATAACGGCAACACTACAGCCATAAATTTGTTCATTATTGCGATCCTTTGCTCTACTGTTACAATTGCTTTGACCAAGCAGGTGCTGATATCCTACATCGCATAGCACCAGTCGATCTGTGAACATCAGAGAGAATCTCACAACATCACAAACCATCCGTGTCCTTGTTTGTTCAATTTGACGTCAATACTATGCATAATTATGTGATTCATAGACGAATGTAGCAACCTTGTTCGCTAAATTCTCCTGACATGAATACAGCTACCTTGTTTCTCTAAATTCTCCTGACGTAAATAAAGCAACCCTGTTTTGCTAAATTCCCCTGACGTGAATAAAGCTACCTTGTTTCGCTACATTTCCCCGAGATTAATGAAGCTACATGGTCATCTACAGTTATCGGCCTTAATAGGTAACATGGGGTAAAATATATACTTTTTACAGTACCACCCGCCATGGATTTCATTAGGTAAGATTCATACCTTGAATCGTGTGGAGTTTACTCCCACTAGAGTTTCAACTTAATCGTTTATTGACTGAGAGGCTAATGTCATACCATTGATTTCTCCCCAGAAACATTACCATCATAATCACACTATCGGCGGTGGAAGTCTAATCATGCTAAACATTGTGTGTGGGGGGGGGGGGGGGGGGGGGGGGGTGATGTGCTCCTGGATTAATAAGCGTGTAAATGCCTGTGTATCTGACAACAGCTCAGCAGGACACACACACGCCAACTAGCTAGGAGACAGTTGATACAACTATCTACTGTTTTTTTTTAAATTAATTTAATAACATTATTAAAACACTCTGCTGGTTGACTTTGCTTTAACATGACCTGTTAATATGGTTTMCACCTCAGCAACTTGTCTTACATTTCCATTGTAATTCCCCTATATCACATTCACACCCAGCAGCATCCACCAGTCACAAACATACACACATATCAGTACATATCACAAGAGGTTGGTAGCACCTTAATTGGGGAGAATGGGCTTATGTTAATGAATGAATTAGTGGAATGGTATAAATTATATCCAACACATTGTTTGATGCCATTCCATTTGCTCTGTTTCAGCCATTATTATGAGCCATCATCCCATCAGCAGCCTCCACTGGTACATACACTTAGGTTTACAAGTTATTTAGGTCAGTTAGAGGAGAGGTGTATGCATTAAGTAACCAGAGATGTTCCATTGTAAAGTTTCAAAAAGTAATGTGTAAACCATGAAACCCAGCCCATGTCTACCCTTATGCTCCCATGGGACGTAAAGACATCATCACCACTCCAGGCTGCACATGATTGATCATTTTAATCACACGTCTTCATCGTGATTAAAACGACACAGTCACCACTTCATTATTCAGATTATTAACATTGATTGATGGATAAGAGAGAAACTGTCCCCCTTTTCACCAAGATGGCGGTGCTCCAGCTAGACTCAGAGCCTGAATGGACCCTGATGCTTGTATTATGTGTGACTCTGAAGACAGTCACTGCTACGAGTGTGATTATGTGTGACTAATTCTATTGTCTCCCCTCATTTACCACTGTGCGTGTGTGTGTGCATGCATGTGTGTGTGCACCTGCCCCTCCCTGTCTCTCTCCCTCTCTCGGCCCCAAGGGACCCACCACCCAAAAACCATATGGGGCAACAACGCACCCACAGGCCTCTCAGAATTAATACTAATCAAATCACACACACTGGGAGAAAGAGGGGCCTAGTGATTATTAGGGAAATTAATCACTGCCACACACACAATAGGAAACCTGCTAAGTGATCAGAGCCTCTCGTCTGAACACACTGAACAAACGCACGCACACACACCACACACACGCTCACACAGTGTAATTGATGTAGAAAAAAACTTATATTTATTGCCAACAGAAAAACACCCCACAATAATATGCCTACAACCTACAGAGACCCTAACTAAAGTGACAATGAATTATCAAGCTGATGTGATTCAACTAATGGAGGGAGAGGAGGAAAAAGGGAAGAAAAGAGGAGGACATCAGGTGAACTGAGGAAAGGATGAGTGGAAAATAGAAGGGAAGAGAAGGAGAGGTGGATGAGTGGAGGAGAGAGAGAGAGAGCAGTGGAGGAGTGAAGTGGAGGATAGGAGGGTTCTTATTGATTGAGATGCTAATGTCACACCATTGATTTCTCCCAAGAAACATTACCATCATAATCACACTATCGGCAGTGGCAGTCTAATCATGCCAAAGATTGTGTGTGTGTGTGGGAGGGGGGTGGCTCTAAGAATAGTGCTCCTGGATTAATAAGCGTGTAAACGCCTGTGTATCTGACAACAGCTCATCAGGAAACACAGCCACATCAGCCAGCTAGCTGAGAGACAGTTGATACAACCTCCAACCTCCTTTCTGTTAATTCTTCTGTCAGAAACATTAGTAAAACACTCTGCTCGTTGTCTGAGCTTTAAACGGCCCTGGGTTACCACAGGGTTAACACTGACTAACACAAACACACACACTAAACTAAYTATAACAGATGAGATTCTGATAGCAGAATAGCAGATAGTCTATGGGATTCCAATACCTCTGCTATCTGGATGATAAAAAATATAGATCTCTCTCAAAGTGTGGGACTTTTCTGGTTGAGAAGACGTCATACTGGATTACAACCAACTGGTCTTTGTTACAACATGTTAAAGACGTCTTTTTTATGACAAGATCAAGACCTCATGGGAACGACGTCACATTTTGGTTGATATCTGGTCAAATCTGATTAAAACATGATAAATATGTATTTTTCTGGTTGCTAAAAATACATTATTTAACCAGTATACAACCTGACACACACAAACACACACACACTCACCTCTTCCTCAGGCTCCAGCTCCTGTAGTACGATGTGTGTGTGGCTGCAGGTGTGTGTATGTGAGCAGGGCTCAGGGGTGGTGGACGCTGGTGCGAAGGGCTCAGTGAGAGGTGCAGTAGTCTCAGTCAGGACAGGGAAAAAGGTTAGGCGGTTACAGTCCTCTCCAACATCCTCCTCTTCCTCTGTCCCTGGCTCAAACAGGATCCTTGACTCTGGAACACACACAGAGACACATGAGTGTGGGCACAGGTGCTAAGTTGGTAGAGCACGGCGCTTGCAATGCCCAGATTGTTGGTTCGATTTCCACTAGGGCCACCCATACGAAAAATGGATGCACGCATGACTAAGTTGCTTTGGATAAAATTGTCTGCTAAATGACATATTATATTATGTCAGGTGTGTGTCTGTGGTCTTACCTGAGTCAGTCTCTGTCCTTCCTTTGCTCTCCTCTGGCAGACCATTTCTCACACACATATCTGCCAACTACACAGCAAAACAGAGAGGACAGATGAAGCAATCACGATGGCGCCGTAGGGGAGGGCTGCCGTCTTATCGGCTCTCAACCAACCATGCTATTTTGTTTATTTTTTCGCGTTGTTCGTAACTTGTTTTGTACATAATGTTGCTGCTACCGTCTCTTATGACCGAAAAAAGCTTCTGGACATCAAACTGCGATTGCTCACCTCAAACTGGATGAAGATATATTATTCAATGAGTCGGAAGGGAGGGATATACTACTACAGACACCTGACCAGGCCCAGATCCCCGTGATTCGCTGGATAAGGAAACTGAGATTTTGTGGGAAAAGATCTGGGTGCCTTGTGAGGATCGGGCGACGAGTGGCTAATCTGCCCTTGCCTTCCGTCCCGCTAGCTAATGTTCAATCGCTGGAAAATAAATGGGGACGAGCTGAAAGCATGTATATTCTACCAACGAGTCGTGGCTGAACGACGACATTAAGAACACACAGCTGGTGGGTTATACACTCCATCGGCAGGACAGAACAGCAGCCTCTGGTAAGACACGGGGTGGGGGCCTATGCATATATGTGAACAACAGCTGGTGCACGATATCTAAGAAAGTCTCAAGGTTTTGCTCACCTGAGGTAGAGTATCTCATGACAAGCTGTAGACCGAACTATCTACCTAGAGAGTTTTCATCTGTATTTTTAGTAGCTGTCTACATACCACCACAGTCCGCTGCTGGCACTAAAACTGTGTTCAATGAGCTATAAACCGCCATTAGCAAATAGGAAAACGCTCATCCAGAGGCGGCGCTCCTAGTGGCCGGGAACTTTAATGCAGGGAAATTTAAATCACCTTTACCTAATTTCTATCAGCATGTTAAAAGTGCAACCAGAGGAACCAAAAATTCTAGACCACCTTTACTCCACACACAGAGACGCGTACAAAGCTCTCCCTCCATTTGGCATATCTGACCATAATTCTATCCTCCTGATTCCTGCTTACAAGCAAAAATAAAAGCAGGARGCACCAGTGACTCGGTCTATAAAAAGGTGGTCAGATGAAGCAGATGCTAAACTACAGGACTGCTTTGCTAGCACAGACTGGAATATGTTCCGGGATTCTTCCGATGGCATTAAGGAGTACACCACATCCGTCACTGGCTTTATCAATAAGTGCATCAAGGACGTCATCCCCACAGTGACTGTAMGTACATTTAACAAATATATATTTCACCTTTATTTAACCAGGTAGGCCAGTTAAGTACAAGTTCTCATTTACAACTGCGACCTGGCCAAGATAAAGCAACGCATTGCGACAAAAACAACAACACAGAGTTACACATAAACAAACGTACAGTCAATAACACAACAGAAAAATCGATGTACATTGTGTGCAAATGTAGAAGAGAATGGAGGTAAGGCAATAAATAGGCCATAGAGGCAAAATAATGACAATTTAACATTAACACTGGAGTGATAGATGTGCAGATGATGTGCAAGTAGAGACTCTGGGGTGCAAATGAGCAACAGGATAAGTAACAATATGGGGATGAGGTAGTTGGATGGGCTATTTACAGATTGGCTGTGTACAGGTACAGTGATCGGTAAGCTGCTCTGACAGCTGATGCTTAAAGTTAGAGAGGGAGATATAAGGCTTCAGTGATGTTTGCAATTCATTCCAGTCATTGGCAGCAGAGAACTGGAAGGAAAGGCGGCCAAAGGAAGAGTTGGCTTTGGGGATGACCAGTGAAATATACCTGTTGGCGCGAGTGCTAGGGGTGGGTGTTGCTATGGTGACCAGTGAGCTGAGATAAAGCTGGGCTTTACCTAGCAAAGACTTATAGATGACCTGGAGCCAGTGGGTCTGGCGATGAATATGTAGTGAGGGCCAGCCAACGAGAGCAAACAGGTCACAGTGGTGGGTAGTATATGGGGCTTTGGTGCCAAAACGGATGGCACTGTGATAGACCACATCCAGTTTGGTGAGTAGAGTGTTGGAGGCTATTTTGTAAATGACATCGCCCAAGTCAAGGATTGGCAGGATAGTCAGTTTTACGAGGGTATGTTTGGCAGCATGAGTGAAGGAGGCTTTGTTACAAAATAGGAAGCCAACTCTTGATTTAATTTTGGATTGGAGATGCTTAACGTGAGTCTGGAAGGAGAGTTTACAGTCTAACCAGACACCTAGGTATTTGTAGTTGTCCACATATTCAGTCAGAACCGTCCAGAGTAGTGATGCTAGTCGGGCGGGCAGGTGCAGGCAGCAATCAATTGAAGAGCATGCACTTAGTTTTACTAGCATTTAAAAGCAGTTGGAGGCCACGGAAGGAGTGTTGTATGGCGTTGAAGCTCGTTTGGAGGTTTGTTAGCACCGYGTTCAAAGAAGGGCCAGAAGTATACAGAATGGTGTCGTCTGCGAAGAGGTGGATCAGAGAATCACCAGCAGCAAGAGCGACATCATTGAGATATACAGAGAAAAGAGTCGGCCCGATAATTGAACCCTGTGGCACCCCCATAGAGAGACCGCCAGAGGTCCGGACAACAGACACTCCAATTTGACACACTGAACTCTATCTGAGAAGTAGTTAGCCTGAACCAGGCGAGGCAGTCATTTGAGAAGCCAAGGCTATTGAGTCTGCCAATAAGAATGTGGTGATTGACGAAAGCCTTGGCCAGGTTGATGAAGACGGCTGCACAATACTGTCTTTTATTGATGGTGGTTATGATATCGTTTAGGAGCTTGAGCGTGGCTAAGGTGCACCCATGACCAGCTCGGAAACCAGATTGCATAGTGGAGAAGGTACGGTGGGATTCGAAATGGTCGGTGATCTGTTTGTTAACTTGGCTTTCAAAGATTTTAGAAAGGCAGGGCAGGATGGATATAGGTCTATAACAGTTTGGTTCTAGATTGTCTCCCCCTTGAAGAGGGGGACCACGGCAGCTTTCCAATCTTTAGGGATCTCAGACGATACGAAAGAGGTACAATAGGCTACAATTTTGGCGGATAATTTTAGAAAGAGAGGGTCCAGATTGTCTAGCCCAGCTGATTTGTAGAGATCCAGATTTTGCAGCTCTTTCAGAACATCAGCTGTCTGGATTTGGGTGAAGGAGAAGCGGGGTGGGGGAGGGGGCTTGGGCAAGTTGCTGCAGGGGGTGCTGAGCTGTTGGCCGGGGTAGGGGTAGCCAGATGGAAAGCATGGCCAGCCATGGAAAAATGCTTATTGAAATGATTGATTATCGTAGATTTATCGGTGGTGGCAGAGTTTCCTATCCTTAGTGCAGTGGGCAGCTGGATGGAGGTGCTCTTATTCTCCATGGACTTTACAGTGTTCCAAAACTTTTTGAATTAGTTCTACAGGATGCAAATTATTGTTTGAAAAATCTAGCCTTAGCTTTCCTAACTGACTGAGTATATTGGTTCCTGACTTCCCTGAAAAGTTTCATATCGCGGGGGCTATTTGATGCAATTGCAGAACGCCACAGGATGTTTTTATGCTAGTCAAGAGCAGTCAAGTCTGGGGTGAACCAAGGGCTATATCTGTTCTAAGTTCTACATTTTTTGAATGGGGCATGCTTATTTAAGATGGTGAGAAAATCACTCTTGAAAAGCAAGCAGGCATCCTCTACTGACGGGATGAGGTCAATATCCTTCCAGGATACCCAGGCCAGGTCGATTAAAAAGGCCTGCTCGCTGAAGTGTTTTAAGGAGCGTTTGACCTTGATGAGGAGTGGTCGTTTGACCGCGGACCCATTACGGATGCAGGCAATGAGGCAGTGTTCGCTGAGATCCTGGTTGAAGACAGCAGAGGTGTATTTAGAGGGCAAGTTGGTCAGGATGATATCTAAGAGGATGCCCATGGTTACGGATTTAGGGTTGTACCTGGTAGGTTCCTTGATAATATGTGTGAGATTGAGGGCATCTAGTTTAGATTGTAGGATGGCCGCGATGTTAAGCATTTCCCAGTTTAGGTCACCTAACCGTACGAACTCTGAAGATAGATGGGGGCGATCAATTCACATATGGTGTCCAAGGCACAGCTGGGGGCTGAAGGGGGTCTATAACAATCGACAACGGTGAGACTTGTTTCTGGAAAGGTGGATTTTTAAAAGTAGAAGCTAAAATTGTTTGGGCACAGACCTGGATAGTATGACAGATCTCTGCAGGCTATCTCTGCTGTAGATTGCAGCTCCGCCCCCATTGGCAGTTCTATCTTGTCGGAAAATGTTGTAGTTAGGGATGGACATTTCAGGATTTTTAGTGACCTTCCTAAGCCAGGAATCAGATACGTCTAGGACATCCGGGTTGGCGGAGAGTGTTAAAGCAGTGAATAAAACAAAGTTAGGGAGGAGGCTTCTAATGTTAACATGCATGAATCCAAGGCTATTACGGTTACAGAAGTCAACAAATGAGAGCGCCTGGGGAATGGGAGTGATGCTGGGGGCTGCAGAGCTTGGGTTAACCTCCACATCACCAGAGGAACAGAGGAGGAGTAGGATAAGGGTACGGCTAAAGGCAATAAAAACTGGTCGTCTAGTGTGTTCGGAACAAAGAGTAAAAGGAGCATATTTCTCGGCGCGGAAGAATAGATTCAAGGCATRATGTACAGACAAGGGTATGGTTGGATGTGAGTACAGTGGAGGTAAACCTAGGCATTGAGTGACGATGAGAGGTTTTGTCTCTAGAGGCACCATTTAAACCAGGTGAAGTCATGTGTGGGGGGTGGAAGAAAAGGACAAGCTAAGGCATATTAAGCAGGGCTGGAGGCTCTACAGTGAAATAAGACAATAATCACTAACCAAAACAGCAATAGACAAGGCATATTGACATTAGGGAGAGGCATGTGTAGCCAACCTGGCCGGGTGGTTCTAGGATAACAACCTATCCCTCAACGTAACCAAGACTAAGGAGATGATTGTGGACTACATGAAAAGGATCACCGAGCACGTCCCCATTCTCATCGACGGGGCTGTAGTGGAGCAGGTTGAGAGCTTCAAATTCCTTGTCATCCACATCAACAACAAACAAGAATGGTCCACACACACCAAGACAGTCATGACGAGGGCACGACAAAGCCTATTCCCCCTCATGAAACTAAAAAGATTTGGCATGGGTCCTGAGATCCTCAAAAGGTTCTACAGCTGCAACATCGAGAGCATCCTGACCGGTTGCATCACTGCCTGGTACGGCAATTGCTCGGCCTCTGACCGCAAGGCACTTCAGAGGGTAGTGCGTACGGCCCAATACATCACCGGGGCAAAGCTGCCTGCCATCCAGGACCTCTACACCAGACGGTGTCAGAGGAAGGCCCTAAAAATTGTCAAAGACCCCAGCCACCCCAGTCATAGACTGTTCTCTCTACTACCGCATGGCAAGCGGTACCGGAGTGCYAAGTCTAGGACAAAAAGGCTTCTCAACAGTTTTTACCCCCAAGCCATAAGACTTCTGAACAGGTAACCAAAGGTTACCCAGACTATTTACATTGTGTACCCCCCCCCCAACCCCTCTTTTACGCTGCTGCTACGCTCTGTTTATCTTATATGCATAGTCACTTTAACCATACATCCATGTACATACTACCTCAATTGGCCTGACCAACCAGTGCTCCCGCACATTGACTAACAGGGCTATCTGCATTGTGTCCCACCTCCCGCCAACCCCTCCTTTTACGCTACTGCTACTCTCTGTTCATCATATATGCATAGACACTTTAACCATACCTACATGTACATACTACCTCAATAAGCCTGACTAATCGGTGTCTGTATATAGCCTGGCTACTCTTATTTTCAAATGTATTTTTACTGTTGTTTTATTTCTTTACTTACCTACACACACACACACACACATATACCTTTTTTTCCGCACTATTGGTTAGAGCCTGTAAGTAAGCATTTCACTGTAAGGTTGTATTCGGCGCACGTGACAAATAAACTTTGATTTGATTTGATCATAGGGTCCAGTGAGTAGCTAGGCGAACTGGAGACACGGCGAATTCAGACAGGTAGCAGGCCAGGGCTAGCAGGCTAGCAGATAGACCCCCGGGGGACGTCGCAACAGAAGAGCCTGTTGAAACCCCCTCGGACGGTTACGTCGGCAGACCAGTCGTGATGGATCGGCGGGGCTCTGTGTCGGCAGTAAAGGGTCCAGGCCAATTGGCAAAAGAGGTATTGTAGCCCAGGAATTGGCTGATGGATCTCTTCCGCTAGCCGGTAGATGGGCTAGCTCCAGGCTAGCTCCAGGCTAACTGGTGCTTGCTTCGGGACAGAGACATTAGCCAGGAGTAGCCACTCGGATAGCAGCTAGTTAGCTCTGATGATCCGGTGTAAAGGTTCAGAACTTGCGGTAGGAATCCGGAAATGTGGTAGAGAAAAAGCAGTCCGATATGCTCTGGGTTGATATTGCGCTGTGCAGACTGGCAGGAATTGACCGGGCTGAGATTGGCTGATGTCCGAGTTAACGGTGATGACCGCTAGCAGTGGCTAACTGACTACTAGCTAGTAGCTAGGTAGCTGGCTAGCTTCTGATGGGGGTTCCGGGTTCTAAAGAATAAAACAATAGCAGATCCGTACCACATTGGGTGAGGCGGGTTGCAGGACAGTATGTTCAGTCCGTAGATGGAAATTGAGAATATATATATTTTTTTTATATATGAAATATATGCGAAGAAAACGATATATACAAGGGACGGGACAAGCAAAACAGATGTCCGACAGCTACGCCATCTTGGAACGGGAGTGCATACCCCAACCAGAACCCAAGGATTACATGTAACATTCGCACTGAGCTAAAGGGTAGAGCTTCCGCTTCCAGGAGCGGGACTCTAACCCGGAAGCTTATAAGAAATCCCGCTCTGCCCTCCAATGAACCATCAAACAGGCAATGCGTCAATACAGGACTAAGATCAAATCGTATTACACCGGCTCCGATGCTCATCGGATGTGGCAGGGCTGGCAAACTATTACAGACTACAAAGGGAAGCACAGCCGAGAGCTGCCCAGTGACACAAGCCAACCAGATGAGCTAAATAACTTATTTAGCTCATAAATATGTTAAATATGTTCACTTTGAAGCAAGTAACACTGAAACATGCATGAGAGCATCAGCTGGTCCGGACGACTGTGTGATCACACTCTCCGCAGCCGATGTGATTAAGAATATCAAAAAGGTCAACACTCACAAAGCCGCAGGGCCAGACGGATTACCAGGACGTGTACTCCACAGATGATGCAATCTCTATTGCACTCCACACTGCCCTTTCATACCTGGACAAAAAGAACACCTATGTGAGAATGCTATTGATTGACTACAGCTCAGCGTTCAACACCATAGTGCCCTCAAAGCATGCACTGACCAACTGGCAAGTGTCTTCACTGACATTTTCAACTTTCCGAGTCTGTAATACCAACATGTTTTAAAAACACCACCATAGTCCTGTGCCCAAAACCACTAAGGTAACCTGCCTAAACGACTACCGACCCGTAGCACTCACATCTGTAGCCATGAAGTGCCTTGAAAGGCTGGTCATGGCTCACATTAACACCATCATCCCAGAAACCCTAGACCCACTCCAATTTGCATACCTCCCCAACAGATCCACAGATGATGCAATCGCCATTGCAATCCACACTGCCCTTTCCCACCTGGACGAAGGAACACCTATGTGAGAATGCCATTCATTGACTACAGCTCAGCATTCAACACCATAGTGCCCTCAAAGCTCATTCAATAAGCTAAGGACCCTGGGACTAAACACCTCCCTCTGCAACTGGATTCTGGACTTCCTGACGGGCCTCCCCCAGGTGGTAATGGTAGGTAACAACACATCCATGACGCTGATCCTCAACACGGGGGCCCCTCAGGGGTGCGTGCCCAGCCCCCTCCTGTACTCCCTGTTCACTCATGACTGCACAACTCCAGATCCTCAAAAAGTTCTACAGCTGCATCATCAAGAGCATCCTGACGGGTTGCGTCACTGCCTGGTATGGCAACTGCTCGGCCTCCGACCGCAAGGCACTACAGAGGGTACTGAGTACGGCCCAGTAGATCAGGACCTCTATCCCAGGCGGTGTCAGAGGAATGCCCTAAAAATTGTCAAAGACTCCAGCCACCCTAGTCATAGACTGTTGCCTCTGCTACCGCACAGCAMGCGGTACCGGAGCGCCAAGTCAAGGTCCAAGAGGTTCCTAAATAGATTCTTCCCCCCCCGGAACGCTGCTGCTACTCTGTTATTATCTATGCATAGTCACTTTAATAACTCTACCTACATGTACATATTACCTCAATTACCTCGACACCGGTGCCCCCGCACATTGACTCTGTACCGGTACCCCCTGTATATAGCTGTCACGATCGTCAATGGGAGAGAGAGAGGACCAAGACGCAGCGTGTGGAAAATACATCTTCTCTTTATTAGAAGAAGGACAACGAAACAAAACAACAAACAGACGAACGTGAAGCTATCAAAGACTAAGTGCAAACATGCAACATAGACACAGACAATTACCCACAAAACCCCAATGCCTATGACTGCCTTAAATATGGCTCTCAATCAGAGACAATGAACCACAGCTGCCTCTAATTGAGAACCAATCTAGGCAGCCATAGACATAACTASACAACTACACTAGACACTACAAAAACACATACATTCCCCATGTCACACCCTGACCTAACTAAAAAACATAAAGAAAACAAAGAATACTAAGGCCAGGGCGTGACAGTAGCCCCGCTATTGTTATTTACTGCTGCTCTTTAATTATCTCTTACTTTTTTTGTATATTTTCTTAAAACTGTATTGTTAGTTATTAAGGGCTTAAGGGCTGGTAAATAAGCATTTCACTGTATGGTCTACACCTGTTGTATTCGGCGCATGTGACAAATACAGTTTTATTTGATTTGTTACACACTACTCAAAGAACAGCCATTACACTTATAAAACAACTGGTTTCAACTGGGCATTAGTTCATTCATGAGCCAATGATTTGTGCTGGTGATTTCAAAGGCAAAACTGATCTTAGATCAGCAATTCTACTTTGAGATGTTGCTTTATGAATACGTTCCCCAGTGTCCACATGCCAGGAGGACTTCACATAATCAAATATTGGTACTAATTCAAGTAGAAATGTCTTAGACTAATCATTGTAACTGTGTTCATTAATGACGTAACGATGTAATACCTCATGGAGAGAGACAGAAAGAGAGAGAAAGCTATAGACTCGTAGAGAGAGAGGCTGACAAAGAGGGAATAGAGAGAGATACAGTTGAGTGTGAGACAGCTATGGTATACAGTAATGGCCAGTACCCGTTTGGAGCGTCGCTGGGCTCTCCTGCGGATGCGAGGCCTGGTGCGGTTGGGGCCTTCAGCTGCATCCTGGACCCAGCCTCGTGTCAGCACCACCCCCGGCCCCGGGCCGAACACACCCCTCTCCCTTAGCAGCTCCTCCTCCACACACAGCCACATAGTCCCCAACCGCTCCGACTCATAAACACACAGCTGCAGGAGAGAGAGGGAAAGGAATGTAAAAATGAACGTTGGGGGAGATAAGAAGAGCGTGAAAATGACATATGGGGAACATTAGAGGCATGTCAGAATTATGTTGGGGAACCATAAGAGGAATGTAAAATTATGCTCGGGGAACGTAATAGGAATACTGTAGGAATGTAAAAATGCTCTACAAAAGACTGTTCAGTCACATTCTACATGGGCACAAAAGATCTCGCAGTACCTGTGTGTGGTTCTTCATCAGCTTCTCAAACATCTCCTGACCTCTCTTCAAATGGGCCTCCATACAAGACAGGAACTCCTAGAAAGGAGGAGAGAGACAGAGAGACAAATCAAATCAAATTGTATTGGTCACACACGTTTAGCCGATGTTATTGCAGGTGTAATTATTGTTTCTAGCTCCGACAGTGCAGTAATATCTAACAAGTAATATCTAACAATTTCACAACATATACCCAACACACACATCTAAGTAAAGGAATGGAATTAGGAATATATAAATGAACAATGTCAGAGCTCCGGCCAAACGCTATGCCACTTGTAGTTTCTTCTCCGTAATGAGTCTGGATCTGAGTATCGCCTCGACAATTTCTAGAACGCAAACACATTCTAACTGTTCTGATTGGTCCCAGAAACTGAAGGGTTGGGCCAGAGCCAGAACACACGTGGTTAAAGCGGCGTTTAGAAAATGTGTCATTAGCCTCCCAAGTGGCACAGTGGTTTAAGGCACTGCATCGCAGTGCGAGTTGTGCCACTAAAGATCCTGGTTCGAGTCCAATTGGCCCAGCGTTGTCCGGGTTAGGGGAGGGTTTGGCCGGCAGGGATGTTCTTGTCCCATCGCTCACTAGTGAATCCTGTGGCGGGCCGGGCACAATGCAGGCTGACATGGTCGCCTGGTGGACAGGCACATTGGTGCAGCTGGCTTCTGGGTTAGGCGGGCCTTGTGTCAAGAAGCAGTGCAGCTTGGCTGGGTTGTTTAGGATGACGCACGGCTCTCAACCTTCGCCTCCCCCGAGTCCATACGAGAGTTGCAGCGTTGGGACAAGACTGTAACTACCAATTGGATACCAGGAAATAGGGCTAAAAAAATTATAATCAAATAAAGACAATGTGTCATTGGCTTTGATACTCTGGTTAGAGATGATCCAATCGCGGATGACTTTTTTGTACAACAGACCTCATTTTGACGTTACCACAAATGACTTCAACAATGGCAGTCTAAACTGAACTACACCTTTCTGACACCTTTCTACCCTGCTAGAGCTGCCCCGGTCAACTGTAAGTTATGTTATTGTGAAGTGGAAACGTCTAGGAGCAACAACTGCTCAGCCGAGAAGTAGCGCGGGGAAAAAATTGCCTGTCCTTGGTTGCAACACTCACTAACAAGTTCCAAACTGCCTCTGGAAGAACGTCAGCACAAGAACTGTTGGTTTCCATGGCCGAGCAGCCGCACACGAGCCACACGAGCCTAAGATCAACATGCGCAATGCCAAACGTCGGCTGGCGTGGTGTAAACCTCGCCGTCATTAGACTCTGGAGCAGTGGAAAAGCGTTCTCTGGAGTGATGAATCACACTTCACCATCTGGCAGTCCGATGGACAAATCTGGGTTTACCTGTCCCAATGCAGCTCTGGGTTTACCTAGTACCAACTGTAAAGTTTGGTGGAGGAGGAATGGTTGGGCTAGGCCCCTTAGTTCCAGTGAAGGGAAATCTTAACTCTACAGCATACAATGAAATTCTAGACAATTCTGTGCTTCCAACTTTATGACAACAGTTTAGGGAAGGCCATTTCCTGTTTCAGCATCATGCCCCTGTGCAGAAAGCGAGGTCAATACAGAAATGGTTTGTCGAGATCGGTGTTAAAGAACTTGACTGGCCTACAAAGAGCCCTGACTTCAACCCCATCGAACACCTTTGGGATGAATTGAACCGCCGACCACTAGCGAGGCCTAATTGCCCAACATCAGTGCCCAACATCAATAATGCTCTTGTGGCTGAAAGCAAGTCCCAGCTGAAAGCAAGTCCCAGCAGCAATGTTCCTAAATCTAGTGGAAAGAAGAGTGTTAAAGCAGCAAAGAAGAAACCAACTCCATATTAATGCCCATGATTTTGGAATGAGATGTTCGACGAGCAGGTGTCCACATACTTTTGGTCATATAGTGTATGTAGCGAACATAAAGAAGCGAAAGGATTCAGTTTGAGTCGTCAGGCAACACTACTATGACTATCCCTCAAAGTGTGTTACATCATAAAACAAATATCTTACAAATCACTGAACAAACTGAAAATTATAATCAATGTTCAGTGATCATTTAGACCAGTTCTACAGTACTGTGTGTGTAAAAACAACACACCTCAATAATTCTGTATGAAAAACAATGTCCCATCTTTTCCTTATGACCTTTCTGTAGCCTAAAACAGCCACTTCCCATACTGCGTATTCATATTAGTATTGTTTGTTTCATCATGAAATTACCATACACTCATACAATTACAGCCCATATGAATTGCGTTCAGTAAGTGAAATATGCAGCCTTACAATAACACCGTCTATGGATCCAATAGTTTGGTGTCTGTGATCTAATTAGCTTAAACATTAATATCTCAGTGGTACGCTGCGGCAGTGGGCAGGGTGCAGGGGTGTGTCTGTGTGCGTCCTTGTGTGTGTCTTTGTGTGTGTGCATGTCCTTCTACTACATTAGCGCTAGCTAGTGACACTTAGGACTCACATTGGCACGGCTCACAGAATCATTAAGACAATCATCACAACATAGAGAGGGTGAAACAACACATCTCCTGCCATAACGTGTGACCAAGAACGCACATTTCTGTCGGTTACAGACAGAACATATGCTGCAGACTTGAGCTTCAGTCATGGTCGTGCATGGCTAACTCGATTTCTTTGTGGTATTGGTAATCATATTTCTCTGCTCTACTGCCTCCACCTGGGGAAATAAATGCATAGTTTAATAAATACTTGTTTTTTTGTAAAAAAAAGAAACAGAATTTAAAATCCTCGTGCATCAATCTAAGTAACATAATCACAAAATCCCCATCAAAATGTGTCAGTTTAAGATAGAGTTACCAGTATACTACGTATACTATGTTGGCCTTACGCAACTGGGGTGAAAGATGGCCGAGCTACAGCAGTGTTTGACTGACCATGAGACATTCTGAAAATCTGTCATCTCACGAAAACGTCTAAAGAGTCCAAACGGGTTGGCCTACAAACTATTTCTCCGGTTTGCTCTACAACCTCCACAACTGTCACGGGACTAGTCTGAAGGAAACCCATACAAACGAGTGGAAGTATGGAGGTAGTTTTGTGCCAACAAAAATAAAAGGATAAATATGTGTAAAAAAAAAACGAAAATATTACCTGAGCTTTCTAGATATAGGACAGACACTTCAAAACATCATTCCTTATGATTCGTTTTTTTACTGTCTTTTTTTGCCATTTATGAATGTGTTATTCAATGCGTTTCTATGGGCTATAGTAGTAAAGGCCGAATTCAATATTTTATCAAATTTATTTTTTTATACATAATTCTTATACCTAAAGGGGTACTAAAATTCAAAATCAAACAGCTGAATGATCCATGCTAAGACCATATTAAAACAATTCCATATGTTAGCTTAGTACACCCCCGCCCCCAACCCCCAAGAGCTTGAACTCTCATCCCTGATACAGATTGAAACCCTAGTAACTTTATATGGCATTCCAAAAGCTGGCAAAAATGTGACAATACAGTATAGAAGACAAAAACAAATGAAGGAAGAATTGGAAGCGAAATTGAAGAAATATTAAAGAGAGAGAAGAAATGGGCCGCATAAAGTTGATCAAATAAAGCCACATTTTAAAAGATAAACACACCGTCGCTGCCATCACCACCATCTATAATTTCATTTCTTCATTTGGACAAACATAATATATAGCATTAATTACCCTAATTAGCAGATAGCAACCTCATTGGCTCTTTAAACACTGCATTAAATAACATAACTAATCTCTTCCCCTATGCAATTAACACCACAACATCACACACTCTCATTTCCATTTTAATGACTTCCCAACAACGCACCAACTCTGATGATTGTGTGTGTGTGGGGTGTAATGTGTGTGTGTAATGTCAACTTCTCTGTGTGCTGGCAGTGACTGGTGAGGAACTTAACGTGATTATTAGTCCTATTAATTATCTTTATATTGTGAAGGCACAGATAGAATTATAGAACGCTGCTGAATCCCTGAAAGCATTTGACTGCTCCCAGTCTGTCTGTCAGTCTCTTCATGCAGTATGCTGCTGATATCTGTAACCATTTATCATGGGCACCTTGTCTCAGGCACCAATGATAAGCATTTACAATCCTACACTCACCTGTAGTTATCTTCACACACTAGGACAGAAAGAGGAAGAAAGTGGCCCGAAACAGAGTGGAACCGGGAGGGACTGTACAGTACTATCTAAATTCTTTAGCGTCTAAGACGTTGGGGGGGTGAGGGGGAATATTTTAAGATGGTCATGCTATGGATCATTTAGTTTTTCACAATTCCTGACATTTAATCCTAGATAAAAAAAATCCCTGTTTTAGGTCAGTTAGGATCACCACTATATTTTTATTTTAAGAATGTGAAATGTCAGAATAAAAGTAGAGAGAATTATTTATTTCAGCTTTTATTTATTTAATCGCATTCCCAGTGGGTCAAAAGTTTACATACACTCAATTTGCAGTTGGCAGCATTGCCTTTAAATTGTTTAACTTGGGTCAAACGCTTCGGGTAGCCTTCCACAAGCTTCCCACAATAAGTTGGGTGAAATTTGGCCCATTCCTCCTGACAGAGCTGGTGTAACTGAGTCAGGTTTGTAGGCCACCTTGCTCGCACACACTTTTTCAGTTCTGCACACAAATTTTCTATGGGATTGAGGTCAGGGCTTTGTGATGGCCACTCCAATACCTTGACTTTGTTGTCCTTAAGCCATTTTGCCACAACTTTGGAAGTATGCTTTGGGTCATTGTCCATTTGGAAGACCCATTTGCGACCAAGCTTTAACTTCCTGACTGATGTCTTGAGATGTTGCTTCAATATATCCACATACTTTTCCTTCCTCATGAAGCCATCTATTTTGTAAAGTGCACCAGTCCCTCCTGCAGCAAAGCACCCCAACAACATGATGCTGCCACCTCCGTGCTTCACGGTTGTGATTCTTCTTCGGCTTGCAAGCCTCCCCCTTTTTCCTCCAAACATAACGATGGTCATTATGGCAGAACAGTTCTATTTTTGTTTCATCAGACCAGAGGACATTTATCCAAAAAGTACGATATTTATCCCCATGTGCAGTTGCAAACCGTAGTCCGGCTTTTTTTTTGTGGTTTTGGAGCAGTGGCATCTTCCTTGCTGAGCGGCCTTTCAGGTTACGTCGATATAGGACAAATTTTACTGTGGATATAGATACTTTTGTACCTGTTTCCTCCAGCATCTTCACAAGGTCCTTTGCTGTTGTTCTGGGATTGATTTGCACTTTTCGCATCAAAGTACGTTCATCTCTAGGAGACAGGACGCGTCTCCTTCCTGAGCGGAATGACGGCAGCGTCCTCCCATGGTGTTTATACTTGCATACTATTGTTTGTACAGATGAACGTGGTACCTTCAGGCATTTGGAAATTGCTCCCAAGGATGAACCAGACTTGTGGAGGTCTACACATTTTTCTTCTGAGGTCTTGGCTGATTTTTGGGGGATTTTCCCATGATGTCAAGCAAAGAGGCACCCGAGTTTGAAGGTAGGCCTTGAAATACATCCACAGGTACACCTCCAATTGACTCAAATGATGTCAATTAGCCTATCAGAAGCTTCTAAAGCCATCACATACTTTTCTGGWWTTTTCCAAGCTGTTTAAAGGCACAGTCAACTTAGTGTATGTAAACGTGTGACCCACTGAAATTGTGATACAGTGAATTATAAGTGAAATAATCTGTCTCTAAACAATTGTTGGAAAAATTGTGTCATGCACAAAGTAGATGTCCTAACCGACATGCCAAAACTATACTTTGTTAACAAGAAATTTGTGGAGTGGTTGAAAAATGAGTTTTAATGACTCCAACCTAACTGAATGTAAAATTCCGACTTCAACTGTATTTGATTTTGAATTTCAGGACCTTTAGGATATGAAAATATATATATAAAAAAATTGGATAACATATAGATGTTGTCCTTTACTACTAAAGCCCATAGAAACACATTAAATAACACATTCATAATAAGCTAAAATAAATCATAAGAAAAAAGGTTTTGAAATGTCTGTCCTAAATCTAAGAGATATAAAAAAACTCTGGAAATATATACAGTGCCTTCAGAAAGTAATTGAGGTAATATGTACATGTAGGTAGAGTTAAAGTGGCTATGCATAGATAATAAACAGAGAATACCAGCAGAGTAAAAGAGGAGGGGGGGACAATGCAAATAGTCAGGGTAGACAATTTATTAGCTGTTCATGGGTCTTATGGCTTTGGGGTAGAAGCTATTAAGAAGTATTTTGGTCCAAGACTTGGTGCTCTGGTACCACTTCCCATGCGGTAGCAGACAGAACAGTCTGTGACTAGGGTGGAGTCTTTGACAATTTTTAGGGCCTTCCTCTGACACCGCCTGGTATAGAGGTCCTGGATGGCAGGAAGCTTGGCCCCAGTGATGTACTGGGCTGTACACACTACCCTCTGTAGCACCTTGCGGTCAGAGGCTGAGCAGCTATCATACCAGGCAGTGATGCAACCAGTCAGGATGCTCTCGATGTTGCAGCTGTAGAACCTTTTGAGGATATGAGGACCCATGCCAATTTTTTTCTGTTTCCTGAGGGGGAATAGGCTTTGTCGTGCCCTCTTCACGACTGTCTTAGTGTGTTTGGACCATGACAATTTGTTGGTGATGTGGACACCAAGGAACTTGAAGCTCTCAACCTGCTCCACTACAGTTGTCCTGGCACCACACGGCCAGGTCTCTGACCTCCTCGCTATAGGCTGTCTCATTGTTGTCTGTGATCAGGCCTACCACTGGAGTTGTGCCTGGCCATGCAGTCATGAGTGAACAGGGAGTATAGGAGGGGACTGAGCACGCACCCCTGAGGGGCCCCCCTGTTGAGGATCAGCGTGGCGGATGTGTTGTTACCTACCCTTACCACCTGGGGAAGACCTGTCAGGACGTCCAGGATCCAGTTGCAGAGGGAGGTGTTCAGTCTCATGGTCCTTAGCTTGGTAATGAGCTTTGAGGGCACTATGGTGTTGAACACTGAGCTGTAGTCACTGAATAGCATTCTCACATAGGTGTTCCTTTTGTCCAGGTGGGAAAGGTCAGTGTGGAGTGCAATAGACATTGCATCATCTGTGGATCTGTTGGGGCGGTATGCACATTGGAGTTAGGGTTTCTGGTATAATGGTGTTGACGTGAGCCATGACCAGCCTTTCAAAGCACTTCATAGCTACAGACGTGAGTGCTACGGGTTGGTAGTCATTTAGGCAGGTTACCTTAGTGTTACCTTAGTGTTCTTGGGCACATTCGGAGACTTGTCCGAAACCCACTCCTGCATTGTCTTGGCTGTGTGTTTAGGGTCAGTGAAGGTGAACCTTCACCCCCTGTCTGAGATCCTGAGAGCTCTAGAGCAGGTGCACTTCAGTCGAGTCTCCTGACACATAGTGTTTGTGAGTCTCCCCGTTCCATAAAGTGGTCATAATAGTGTTGTAGGTCAAACCGTTCAGGCGCTACAGACTATTAAGACCGATTTTCTGGATGTCTCATGGTCTGACGAACACCGCTTGTTGCGGGGCCAATGTGATGAAAAATATATTCTGTTAAATCCTATTTCCTGACTGCTCTGCCTTTCAGAAGGTAGAGACCATTCATCAAGCAGTCGATGGTCTGTCAGCAGATGATATGATAAAGAAGAACATAAGATGAATCATGTTTTCATCAGATTTGTACCGCTAAAATTACCAACCCCTGTTTAGGTGGTTCGAGAGACACATACACACATACACACACACAGGAAGGGAGAGACATGCACAGACACACACACACACAAACAAACACAGTTTCAGGCAAGACTGAAAGACAGACAGACGCTGTAATTTCATGCCTGTGCGCATGGGTAATACGTCTCCACGTCCTGATCCAGATGGTGCAACGTCTTCATCTGCAGGAGGAAATAATGATGTGTGCAGCGTGTTTCGGGAGGAAAACAACAAAAAGCGCGTCTTTAACCTTCAACAGCAGCATGAGCGTGTGTGTGTGTGTGTGTCTGTGTATTACTACAGATACAACTAACATATATCAATTACTGGGCCCACTGAGGGGTGGTCAGATGGGACAATCCAGATCCATTTACAGAAATAATCAAAACAAACCCACAGGGCTGGACAGACCAACGCACACAGCACAGTGACATTGGTGTGTGTGTGGTGCTTTAGTTGCATGTGGACATGTTTGACTATACTTGTGGGGACTAGACGTCCCCAGAAGAATAGTAAACAAACAGTTGACCAACTGGGGACGTTTTGTTTGTCCCCTCAAGGTCAAATACTATTTCTAGTGGATTAAGGTTAAAATTAGCATTAGAATTAGGTTTAGCGTTAGGGTTAGGAGCTAGGAGCTAGGGTTAGTTTTAGGGTTAGGAGATAGGGTTAGGTTTAGGGTTAGTGTTAAGGTTAGGTTAGGTTTTGGGGTTAAGGTAAAAAAAGATTTTGAATGGGACTGAATTGTGTGTCCCCACAAGGTTAGCTAACAAGACAGTGTGTGAGTGGGTGTGTGTGGTGTGTGTGTGTGTGTGTGTGTGTGGTGGTGTGTGTGTGTGGTGTGTTGTGTGTGTGTGTGTGTGTGTGTGTGTGTGTGTGTGTGTGTGTGTTGTGTGTGGTGTGTGTGTGGTGTGTGTGTGTGTGTGAGTGTGAGTGTGTGTCTGCATGTGTGATGGTGTTTAGGGGAATGTGTGTGACAAAGAGGTCATGTAGCTAATGAACCCACATTCCCTAAGGACACACACACTCAAGGTCCTCAAAAGTATAGTAATACCAACAAACACATACCCACACTATGCTTACGCTACTTGTCCAGTGTAGTTTGGCTTTCCTTCATACCTCCCATACTATCATACCCATTTTGATAGGTGAAACGTTGACTCCATCTCATGCACCTTCTCCTGTGATGATGATGATTCATGATGAGTGTGTGTGTGTGTGTGTGTGTGTGTTGTGTGTGTGTGTGTGTGTGTGTGTGTGTGGTGTTGTGTTGTGTGTGTGTGTGTTGTGTGTGTGTGTGTTGTGTGTTGTTGTGAGTACGTGAGTACGTGCGTTACCTCCACAGTGCCAGTTTCTCTCCCCAGTCGTTTGTGGACAGAGCGAATAGCAGAGCTGATTACACCATCTTTCCTCTGGATGGTGCTAGTCAGCTTCCTCTTCACATTGCCTGACGGGACAAAAACCATCAATCCTTCAGTCAGACATACAAGTGCAAATACAAGTACAAATACAAGTGGAGGCCTGAGCATATTACAAGATCAGCAGATCATACTGATGTGGTTCACTTTTTCAGGCATAAAGATCTGATATTCTGTGCAGGCCTGCGTCTCACCTGTGTGTATACCTGAGTGATGTGTATGTACGTCAATTAATGTGTGTGGTTTCACCTGTTTGTATACCCGAGTGATGTCTGTCTATGTCCATGCCTGTGAGTGGTCTCACCTGTGTATAACTGCCACACCTTGAGTGCTGTCTCCTCCCACAGCGGGCTGATGTCACTCATGCTGACAGGTCCCATCCTCTGTGTCTGATTAGCTGAGAGCTCAATCTTATAGGTGTCTTCTAGAATGGTGCGTCTCTCAGTCAGGATCTTTGACCACACAAACTCTACTAGGGACATCAGCTCTGTAACACACACACACATTCAGCTCAATCTCATGGGTTATGGATGCAGGCCTTGACCAGGGACATCAGCTCAGCTGTCACTACTGTCACACATGCACACACAGTCCTACCTGTGTCAGAATCAGGTACTTGGCTGAGTGTGGTAGTGTGGCTGGTCTTGAGAGGGAACAGATGAGACAGGATTCTCCGCTGGTGTTTCTTGTGCCTTTCAAACCCAAAGCCTTCTGGGTAGCTGTAGGGCACACAAACAATATCCCATAGCATAAACCTACAATTAATACAAAGCCAGTGGCGACGCGTCATTAAGGGCAGGTGGGGCTGAGCCCCTGAGATAAAATAATAATAATAACAATAATAATACATTTATATATATATATATATAATACACATAATTTTAGTTAAAATTATTTTAATTTTAGTACATTATTTTGGCATGAATACATGTCACAAATCAGTTTGCAATTATTATTTTTTGAAATCCTTGAGTTAATACAAAAATGGTCTCTTTTTTTGCTTTCTTGATTAAGGCAGCTCCAAAATACAGGTGTTTCAGCCTAGCTCAGTGGTTTCTGTGGTGGTGGGGCAGCCAGCAGAAAATAGTGGTTGGTAATTTTCTCTAGTTGCGCTGTGATTGGCTCAGTGTTCTGTCACTCATGGGGACACTACGTCACCGCTAAATCTACAGGGAGAGTTTGAAAATTCAAGCCCCTTGAGTGCTGCCATAGATTTACCTTAGAAATACACATCCTAGAAGGCTGAGGGTCAATGGTCACAGATAAAATTACATCAAATCACGTGGCTTTACCGTAGCTTTGATTGGACTGATCATGTCAACATCATACTTTCAAAATCTTAGCTAGCAAGCTAGACAAGTAGTCATCATCATGAATCAAGTTGACAATCTACTGGCAAATCCATTATAGATAAAATAAATTATAGATAAAACGTATCAGTGCTCATCAGGCATTGGACATAAATATTACACAACAAGTAGGAAATCGCAAATTCAACAATGAGTGGTTTGGAAGGAATCAGGGGCTAACGGCAAGCTTTGCAAAGCAATCACTAGCCTGCTATTCAGTGGAGATTGTGGTCCAAGTCTGGGTTTAAGGGTCTCTTTTCCAAGCTCAAAAGGATACATTTTCTCATGCAACACCATGGGCCAGAAAAGGTTGAATACATTGGCCATGCTGTCAATCCAGCATGACTTCTGTCGCATTCAAAACAACTGGAAACTCGGAACTGGGAAATCTCAGACTTCAGTGAGTTCAAGACAACTGGTCAACTGCTCCGACGGGGAAGATATGTTTAGAACGGTATTCCAACTCGGAATTCCAAGTCGGGAACTCAGGCCTCTTTCTAAAGGTCCGACCTGAAGATCACTGATGTCATGATTTAAATCATATTTTTTCAGTTCCCAGTTGTCTTGAAAGCACCATAAATCCAGAGAATGCCAAACTTTGATGACTAAATTTGCCCACAAGAAGGACCGCTGTGCCACCTTCATGTTCAAATGAGCACAGCACAACAAGGTGAGTCAAAAAATGCATTGTATGCTGTTGCATAAATTATGTAATATGCCAGGGAGATATATATATACTGTAGCTAAGAAAGTAATGCTAAGTGTATGTTGTGTAGTAAGCTGATAGTTGCCCATGTGCCTCACCCTAATAATTTGGTACCTGCGGGGACAGGGTTTGGGATTTAAAATATATATATATATATATTCAACCTCTCTTTCGTGTCGTCTGAGAATCCCAAATTCCCCTCTTCAAAGGGGGGGACACTCTTGACCCAAACTGCTACAGACCTATATCTATCCTACCCTGCCTTTCTAAGGTCTTCGAAAGCCAAGTCAACAAACAGATTACCGACCATTTAGAATCCCACCATACCTTCTCTGCTATGCAATCTGGTTTCAGAGCTGGTCATGGGTGCACCTCAGCCACGCTCAAGGTCCTAAACGATATCTTAACCGCCATCGATAAGAAACAATACTGTGCAGCCGTATTCATTGACCTAGCCAAGTCTTTCGACTCTGTCAATCACCACATCCTCATCGGCAGACTCGACAGCCTTGGTTTCTCAAATGATTGCCTTGCCTGGTTCAGCAACTACTTCTCTGATAGAGTTCAGTGTGTCAAATCGGAGGGTCTGTTGTCCGGGCCTCTGGCAGTCTCTATGGGGGTGCCACAGGGTTCAATTCTTGGACCGACTCTCTTCTCTGTATACATCAATGATGTCGTTCTTGCTGCTGGTGAGTCTCTGATCCACCTCTACGCAGACGACACCATTCTGTATACTTCTGGCCCTTCTTTGGACACTGTGTTAACAACCCTCCAGGCGAACTTCAATGCCATACAACTCTCCTTCCGTGGCCTCCAATTTCTCTTAAATACAAGTAAAACTAAATGCATGCTCTTCAACCGATCGCTGCCTGCACCTGCCCGCCTGTCCAACATAACTGCTCCCTCTTAGAATATGTGGACAATTACAAATACCTAGGTGTCTGGTTAGACTGTAAACTCTCCTTCCAAACTCACATTAAGCATCTCCAATCCAAAGTTAAATCTAGAATTGGCTTCCTATTCCGCAACAAAGCATCCTTCACTCATGCTGCCAAACATACCCTTGTAAAACTGACCATCCTACCAATCCTCGACTTCAGCGATGTCATTTACAAAATAGCCTCCAATACCCTTCTCAATAAATTGGATGCAGTCTATCACAGTGCCATCCGTTTTGTCACCAAAGCCCCATATACTCCCCACCACTGCGACCTGTACGCTCTCGTTGGCTGGCCCTCGCTTCATACTCGTCGCCAAACCCACTGGCTCCAGGTCATCTACAAGACCCTGCTAGGTAAAGTCCCCCCTTATCTCAGCTCGCTGGTGACCATAGCAGCACCCACCTGTAGCACGCGCTCCAGCAGGTATATCTCTCTGGTCACCCCCAAAACCAATTCTTCCTTTGGCCGCCTCTCCTTCCAGTTCTCTGCTGCCAATGACTGGAACGAACTACAAAAATCTCTGAAACTGGAAACACTTATCTCCCTCACTAGCTTTAAGCACCAGCTGTCAGAGCAGCTCAYAGATTACTGCACCTGTACATAGCCCATCTATAATTTAGCCCAAACAACTACCTCTTTGCCTACTGTATTTATTTATTTATTTATTTTGCTCCTTTGCACCCCAATATTTCTATCTCTACTTTGCACATTCTTCCACTGCAAATCTACCATTCCAGTGTTTTACTTGCTATATTGTATTTACTTCGCCACCATGGCCTTTTTTTTGCCTTCACCTCCCTTATCTCACCTCACTTGCTCACATTGTATATAGACTTATTTTTCTACTGTATTATTGACTGTATGTTTGTTTTACTCCATGTGTAACTCTGTGTTGTTGTATGTGTCGAACTGCTTTGCTTTATCTTGGCCAGGTCGCAATTGTAAATGAGAACTTGTTCTCAACTTGCCTACCTGGTTAAATAAAGGTGAAATTAAAAAAAAAAAATATATATAGGACAAAACACACATCACGACAAGAGAGACACCACAACATTACATAAAGAGAAACCTAAGACAACAACATAGCCTGGCAGCAACACATGACAACACAGCATGGTAGCAACACAACATGGTAGCAACACAACATGGTAGCAGCACAAAACATGGTACAAACATTATTAGGCACAGACAAACTCACAAAGATAGAGACATCAATACATCACGCAAAGCAGCCACAACTGTCAGTAAGAGTTATCCGCTCATCGTTCCCTTATGCCAGAGTTTGCCCCACCAAGATTTACATGCTAAAATCGCCACTGTACAAAGAATCCATGATCATAAAGCCAATCATAGGTCTGACTTTTTAACACCCTGTGTACGTTTGTGTGTGTATGAGTGTGCGTGCACACGTGTGTGTGTGGACGTATGTGTGTAACCTACCTGCCAGATCGTATCAACAGTAGACAGTGCAGCAGGCAGGCAATGAAGTTCACGTTGGCATTGTAGGTTGCCAGGACTACGTCCCAGCGCGCCATGACCACCCGCAGCGTCCTGATGACAGCTTCCTGTTCGGCCTGTGTGTGTTGTGGGCGGGACAGGAAGTAGAGCAGGGCTCGGTTGGTGCTGGTGTAGAGGGAGGAAACTGTGTTCTCTTTCTGTGATAGGCCCTTCTCCAGCACCTGACAGGAAACAGCAGGTGAAAACATTCAGACGGTTGCAGATAAACAGAAAGCCTGTGTAACATTGTAGTCGCGCTGTGTGGAATTGTGGTTGCAGTTGCAGTTGCATGCCATGTCACCGACTTGGAAGTCGGACATCAGACTGCTAATTTGTTATCCATGCGTTGTGAGATAGGGCAGGCGACTGCAACGTAGTCAGCCTGGAACGCTACCAAAAATGTTATGAATATAGCTGAATAGAGCTGACAAATCTTGACTTACTCAATAAATGAAGAACAATCATGTTTGTGTTTCACATTACATTTTTATCTGAACATTCTTTAACATTACTTTCACCCATGGGAGCACATAGCCTTCAGAGTGTTTCTCACCACCACTATCTGGTCAGCTAGGAAGGTGAGCAGGTTCTCTGGCTCAACCAGAAACATGCCGCTGTAGAGTTTCTCCAGAAACTTCTGACTGAAAAGCACCATGTTCTCCATCAGTGTGGCCATCTGCCCCTCAGGTCTCTGGGAGTTTGACTCTGGTGACAGAGAGGGAGAAAGATCTGTTGAGTGACATGATACAATATTTTATTGYCCATTTGCATGGGAAATTATTTTGTGATTGTGTGCGTGTGTGTCTGTGTACGTGCGCGAGTGTGTGCGCATGTGTGAGGTRTGTCTGTGTGCCTGTGTGTGTGTTTATGCCTTGTTGGACATGTGTGAGTGCATGTGTGAGGTGTGTGTGCTCTACCCTGGGTGGTGAGGTGTGTGTTATGTTCATTCTCCTGGCTGGTCATGTGGATGATTTCCATGAAGAACTCAAGCAATTCAGTCTGGAAGACCTGTCTCCGCTCCAACGATGCTCCTTCTGGGGAATACTGCAACACACGCACACACGCACACGCACACGCACACACACACACACACACGCACACACACACACACACACACACACACACACACACACACACACACACACACACACACACACACACACGCACACACACACACACACACACACACACACACACACACACACACACAGAGAGGGTTGAACATGTGCTCCTAAGATAGCAGCCATCCCTGTCTTCTCTCCATCTCCCTTGGTGTTTAGCTACAGGGACCACGTTTAGATGCATACCAATATCCCGTTATTATTCGGGATCCACAAGCATTCTGTTTTTGAGTTGACGCAAATACATTGCCTTCAGAAAGTATTCACACCGCTTGAATTTTTCAAAACATTTTGTGTTACAGCCTCAATTTAAAATGGATTACATTTAGATTTTGTTTTGACTGGCCTACACACAATACCCCATATGTCAATTTTTACAAATTAATATAAAAAATGAAAAGCTGAAATATCTTGATTCAGTAAGTATTCAACCCCTTTTTTTATGGCAAGCCTAAATAAGTTCAGGAGTAAAAATAAAGCTTAACAAGTCATATAATAAGTTGTATGGACTCAACATATATTTTTTATGACTACCTCATCTCTGTACCCCACACATACAATTATCTGTAAGGTGCCTCAGTCGAGCAGTGAATTTCAAACACAGGTTCAWCCACAAAGACCAGGGAAGTTTTCCAATGCCCGCAAAGAAGGGCATCTATTGGAAGACGGTTAATATCCTATTGAGCATGGTGAAATTATTAATAACACTTTGGATGGTGTATCAATACACCGTCACTACAAAGATACAGGCGTCCTTCCTAACTCAGATGCCGGAGAGCTAAGGCCAACGGTAACTATAAAACAGTTACAGAGTTTAATGGCTCTGATAGAAGAACTGTGGATGGGTCAACAACATTGTCGTTACTCCACAATACTAACCTAAATGACAGATCGAAAAGAAGGAAGACTATACTGAATATGCATCCTGTTTACAATAAGGCACTAAAGTAAAACTGCAAAACATGTGGCAAAGATAGAAACATTATGTCCTGAATACAAAGCACTATGTTTGGGGCAAATCCAACACAACACATCACTGAGTACCACTCTTCAAATTTTCAACCATGGTGGTGGCTACATCATGTTATGGGTATGCTTGTCATTGGCAAGAACTAGGGAGTTTTTTAAATGTAATTTCCTAGAGTGAAACCTGATTCAGTCTGCTTTCCAACAGACACTGGGAGACAAATTCACCTTTGAGAAGGCCAATAACCTAAAACAAAAGGCCAGAAATACATTGGAATTGCTTACCAAAATGACATTGAATGTTCCTGAAAGGCCTAGTTACAGTTTTAACTTAAAGTGAAAATCTATGGCAGACTTGAACATGTCTATCTAGCAAAGATCAACAACCAACTTGACAGAGCTTGAAGAATTGAAGAAAGAATAATGTGAAAATATTGTACAATCTAGGTTGGGCAAACCCCATTTAATCGACTGGTCGATAGGCTGTTGGTCGACAAATATGTTTTTCGTCGAGCAGTTGCAAATATACAGTACCAGTCAAAAGTTTGGACACACCTACTCATTCAAGAAAGAATAATGTGAAAATATTGTACAATCTAGGTTGGGCTGACCCCATTTAAACGACTGGTCGATAGGCTGTTGGTCGACAAATATGTTTTTAGTCGAGCAGTCGCAAATATACAGTACCAGTCAAAAGTTTGGACACACCTACTCATTCAAGGATCTTTCTTTCTTTGACTATTTTCTACATTGTAGAATAATAGTGAAGACATCAAAACTATGATAAGACATATATGGAATCACATAGCAACCAAAAAAGTGATACAAATATCAAAATACATTTTATATTTTAGATTCTTCAAAGTAGCCACCCTTTGCCTTGATGACAGCTTTGCACACTCTTGGTATTCTCTCAACCAGCTTCACCTGGAATGCTTTTCCAACAATCTTGAAAGAGTTTCCACATATGCTGAGCACTTGTTGGCTGCTTTTCCATCACGCTGAAGTCCAACTCATCCCAAACCATCTCAATTGGGTTGAGGTCGGGTGATTGTGGAGGCCAGGTCATCTGATGCAGCACTCATCACTCTCCTTGGTCAACTAGCCCTTACATAGTCTGGAGGTGTGTTGGGTCATTGTCCTGTTGAAAAACAAATGACAGTCCAACTAAGCGCAAACCAGATGGGATGCCGTATCACTGCAAAATGCTGTGGTAGCCATGCTGGTTAAGTGTGCCTTGAATTCTAAATAAATCAGTGACAGTGTCACCAGCAAAGCATCCCCACACCATAACACCTCCTCCGCAATGCTTCACGGTGGGAACCACACATGCGGAGATCATCCGTTCACCTACTCTGCGTCTCACAAACTAACGGCAGTTGGAACCAAAAATCCAAAATTTCGACTCATCAGACCAAAGGACAGATTTCCACCGCTCTAATGTCCATTGTTTGTATTTCTTGGCCCAAGCAAGTCTCTTCTTCTTATTGGTGTCCTTTCGTAGTTTCTCTGCAGCAATTCGACCATGAATGCCTAATTCACACAGTCTCCTCTGAACAGTATATGTTGAGATGTGTCTGTTACTTGAACCCTGTGAAGCATTTATTTCTGAGCCTGGTTACTCTAAGGAACTTATCCTCTGCAGCAGAGGTAACTCTGGGTCTTCCTTTCCTGTGGCGGTCCTCATGAGAGTTTCATCATAGCGCTTGATGGTTTTTGCGACTGCACTTGAAGAAATATTAAAAGTTCTTGACATTTTCCGTATTGACTCACCTTCATGTCTAAAAAGTAATGCTGGACTGTTGTTTCTGTTTGCTTATTTGAGCTGCTCTTGCCATCATATGGACTCTTTTACCAAATAGAGCTATCTTCTGTATACCAACCCTACCTTGTCACAACACAACTGATTGGCTCAATTGCATTAAGAAGGAAAAAAACTCCTCAATAACTTTTAACAAGGCACACCTTTTAATTTAAATACATTCCAGGTGACTACCTCATAAAGCTGGTTGAGAAAATGCCAAGAGTGTGCAAAGCTGTCATCAAGGTAAAGAGTGGCTACTTTGAAAAAATATATTTAGATTGTTTTAACACTTTTTTGGGTTACTATATGATTCCATATGTGTTATTTCATAGTTTTGATGTCTTCACCATTATTCTACAATGTAAAAAATAGTACAAATAAAGAAAAACCCTGGAATGAGTAGGTGTGTCCAAACTTTTGACTAGTTACAGTATATATATTTTCCTATKGCAGACAAGATACCTGTCTGATTCATGCCTGTCCCAGTGGACTAATCCATTGCGGAGGCTGCGGGGATGGCACACCAGTATCACCAGTAGTACATTTACCGTTAATTCCCATAATTTCTAATGTACAATGTTTGTTTGGTTAAGGTTATTTCTGTTAATGCATTCAATATACACTGCTCAAAAAAACAAAGGGAACACTAAAATAACACATCCTAGATCTGAATGAATGAAATATTCTTATTAAATACTTTTTTCTTTACATAGTTGAATGTGCTGACAAAATCACACAAAAATTCTCAATGGAAATCAAATGTATCAACCCATGGAGGTCTGGATTTGGAGTCACACTCAAAATTAAAGTGGAAAACCACACTACAGGCTGATCCAACTTTGATGTAATGTCCTTAAAACAAGTCAAAATGAGGCTCAGTAGTGYGTGTGGCCTCCACGTGCCTGTATGACCTCCCTACAACGCCTGGGCATGCTCCTGATGAGGTGGTGGATGGTCTCCTGAGGGATCTCCTCCCAGACTGACTAAAGCATCGCCAACTCCTGGACAGTCTGTGGTGCAACGTGGCGTTGGTGGATGGAGTGAGACATGATGTCCCAAGTGTGCTCAATTGGATTCAGGTCTGGGGAACGGGCAGGCCAGTCCATAGCATCAATGCCTTCCTCTTGCAGGAACTGCTGACACACTCCAGCCACATGAGGTCTAGCATTGTCTTGCATTAGGAGGAACCCAGGGCCAACCGCACCAGCATATGGTCCACAAGGGGTCGAGGATCTCATCTCGCGTACCTAATGCATTCAGGCTACCTCTGGCGAGCACATGGAGGGCTGGCGCCCCCCAAAGAAATGGCACCCCACACCATGACTGACCACCGCCAAACCGGTCATGCTGGAGGAGTTGGCAGGCAGCAGAACGTTCTCCACGGCGTCTCCAGACTCTGTCACGTCTGTCACATGTGCGTGTGAACCTGCTTTCATCTGTGAAGAGCACAGGGCGCCAGTGGCGAATTTGCCAATCTTGTTGTTCTCTGGCAAATGCCAAACGTCCTGCACGGGGGTTGGGCTGTAAGCACAACCCCCACCTGTGGACGTCGGCCCTCATACCACCCTCATGGAGTCTGTTTCTGACCGTTTGAGCAGACACATGCACATTTGTGGCCTGCTGGAGGTCATTTCAGGGCTCTGGCAGTGCTCCTCTTGCTCCTCCTTGCACAAAAGCGGAGGTAGCGGTCCTGCTGCTGGGTTGTTGCCCTCCTATGGCCTCCTCCACGTCTCCTGATGTACTGCCTGTCTCCTGGTAGCGCCTCCATGCTCTGGACACTACGCTGATAGACACAGCAAACCTTCTTGCCACAGCTCGCATTGATGTGCCATCCTGGATGAGCCTGCACTACCTGAGCCACTTGTGTGGGTTGTAGACTCCGTCTCATGCTACCACTAGAGTGAGAGCACCACCCAGCATTCAAAAGTGACCAAAAATCAGCCAGGAAGCATAGGACTGAGAAGTGGTCTTTGGTCACCACCTTGCAGAAACACTCCTTATTGGGTGTCTGCTAATTGCCTATAATTTCCACCTGTTGTCTATTCCATTTGCACAACAGCATGTGAAATTTATTGTCAATCAGTGTTGCTTCCTAAGTGGACAGTTTCATTTCACAGAAGTGTGATTGACTTGGAGTTACATTGTGTTGTTTAAGTGTTCCCTTTATTTTTTTGAGCAGTGTATATTGCATTTCTAATTCAAATGAGCAGTGGTTAGGGTGCTAGATATTCTGGTTACTGTGAGCGTAGTTTCCAAATGTATGTAAGATAAATTTACTCTCTTTATCTTTCCCCACCCCCATTCCATTGTGTAACAAGCCATCATATCGTGTCAGTCCACTCGGGACTTTTACCTTATGTAAGTGTGTATGTGTATTCTGTGTTATTATTTAGTTAGTTAGTAAATAAATTATTCAATACATTTGTGTAGTACTGAATATTCAGAAGGGCTAGGATTCTTGCGACGTTCAGAATGAGACTTGATGAGGTAATAATTAATAATTGACTGTTATTGATGTAAGCGATATCTATATATCTTTAGAGTTTAAGTCGGGAGATTGTAACTCGTTAAACAACTTTTCCCGTGGTGCCCCAAATTCCTAACGAGTTAATTGTTACATGATTAATTCAATCGAGTAACATTCTTATTTATTTTTTTAAAGTAATTTACTAGGCTAAGTTAAGAACAAATTCTTATTTACAATGATGCCCTACCGGGGAACAGTGGGTTAACTGCCTTGTTCAGGGGCAGAACGACAGATTTTGACCTTGTCAGCTCAGGGATTCGTACCAGCAACCTTTCGGTTACTGGCACCAACGCTCTAACCACTAGGCTACCTGCCACCCCAATTAAACATAGTTTGTTTATTTCGATAAATAACAGTCATCAGACTAATGATAGTCACATCATGACAATAGTTGTAATAATTATAATAGCTAAAATAGTTAAAATAATTTGTTTAAAACGTTTACATGCTCTGCAAGAAGAGCCATTTAACAATTTCCCTAATAATCCTGTTTACATGGACACATCTAAAATCAGGCTATCTGATGGGACTTCGTTAAATAAAAGCAGAAAACGCATTTCGCCAATCAAAAAAAAAATTCTACCACAGCGGCCATGATATTTTGCAAAGCCTATTTGATTGAGTTCGGACTTATAAAGTTTGTATGTGAAAACTATTTCTAAGACGTTTTTTCCGAACTCACTTCACTCGTGTATAAGAGGGAGGCTTGAGCTACCGGCGCGGGCACATGCACTGATCAAACACACAGCTGGAATGCCAATTAACCTCTCTTGGCTAGTGGGCAGTATTTTGACATCCGGATAAAAAGCGTGCCCAAAGTAAACTGCCTGTTACTCAGGCCCAGAAGCTAGGATATGCATAACATTGGTAGATTGGATAGAAAACACTCTAAAACTGTTAAAATTATGTCTGTGGGTATAACAGAACTGATATGGCAGGCGAAACCTCGAGGACAAACCATCCCCCCCAAAAAAATCAGCCTACCACAATTTTTTTAAGGCCAAGTACTCCCAGATTGCAGTTCCTAGGGCTTCCACTAGATGTCAACAGTCTTTAGAAAGAGTTTCAGACTGGTTTTTGGAAAGATTTGCCGGAAATTGTAGTTTTTCTAGGTGGCTCCCATTTTGGCTGTAGTGTTTCCAAGCGCGTGGAAGAGAGCGCGTTCTTTGGTATTTTTCTCCGGTAAAGACAATAACGATTCTCCGTCTTAAATTTTATAGTTTATTTGCGAATTAAGGTACCTAAGGTTTGATTATAAACGTAGTTTGACTTGTTTGGAAAACGTTTGGGATTAATTTTGTATGCATTCTGATGGAGGGAAACTGGGTGGATTATTGACTGAAGCGCGCTAGCTAAACTGAGTTTTTATGGATATAAAGAAGGACATTATCGAACAAAAGGACCATTTGTGATGCAACTGGGACCTTTTGGAGTGCCAACAGAAGAAGATCATCAAAGGTAAGGCATTTTTTATATCGCTATTTCTGACTTTCGTTTCGCACCTGCCTGGTTAAAATATGTTTTTCATGTGTTTGTATGCGGGGCACTGTCCTCAGATAATCGCATGGTGTGCTTTTGCCATAAAGCCTTTTTGAAATCTGACACAGCGGCTCGATTAACAAGAAGTTAAGCTTTATTTTTTATGTATTACACTTGTGATTTTATGAAAGTTAAATATTTATAATACTGTAGCTCTGCAATTTCACCGGATGTTGGCCAGGTGGGACGCTACCGTCCTGCCCATAAGAAGTTAAGCTGCTTACATGTCCTAATAATTAGAAAGGTTGCTAAGAAAACCAGATGTTTTAATCAGTGTATGCTTACTTTGATTTTGACCTTATGCTGATTAACAATGTTTACATATCTGGCATTACTAATCTCATATGTAGTATATACTGTATTCTATTCTACGGTATCTTAGTCACTTAAGATAAGCAGAGTAAAGTGTTTACATGACTGCTGCCATAATCTGTTTAATATTGAATTATTAGTGTGCATGCTAAGGTACTCAATGAATACTCTCCCTCTTTGTCTTATAACTGGGCCAAAAGCGGCACATCCTGGATAACACAGGGGAATACAGTTGTTTATTACTTCAACTGTGTGTGTGTGTGTGTGTGTGTGTGTGTGTGTGTGTGTGTGTGTGTGTGTGTGTGTGGTGTGTGTGTGTGTGTGTTGGTGTGTGTGTGTGTGTGTGTGTGTGTGTGTGTGTGTGTGTGTGTGTGTGTGTATATATACCTCCAGTAGCAGCAGTAGGGGGTGTGTGTGTTCTTTGGCAGGCACGTTGAGCAGGCTGTCCATTAAGAGGATACGGATGAAGTCACACACCTGCTTCCTGGTTGGCTGACACACCTCCTCTTCACTCTGAGGAGACGAGAGCAAGAATATCACTTTTTATCAAAACCCCCATGTCTAATGCCACTACAAAAGGAAGATGAAGTAGAGGAGGAGAAAGACACACACACCTCAGGGGGAAACACAGTGCTGGCGAGTGTGTGTAGAAACTCTGGAGACGTCCATAGTGGGTCTCGGGGGCGGTGATTGTGTACCAGACAGAGGAACTGCATTACACTGCCGGGAAACTGCAACTCCCAAGATGCATCAGCGGCAGATGACCGCTATACATGGAGAGCGACAACAAACAGGACAGTATTTAGATTGAGGAAGGGTGTATAGTAAGTTCAACCTGATGCCATTAATAGTAACCATTTACAATGTTAAGTGCTTTGAGACTACATTAGCGCAATTGTCTCAGAGTGAGAATGTAAAATAATTTCTGTGTTATGTTTTGAACCCAGTTGTCTCACCTGTGTGATGATGGCCTTGACCAGCTCCAGTAGCATGGCTGCAGACTTGGAACACAGCTGTAGGGGAGCAGAGTTTGTGTACTCTGTGCTGTCAATCACTGCCTGCAGAACTTCATCCAGATCCAGCTACAGAGGAGACCACAGAGGACATACACTTTTAAAGTCCAACACAGGAATCATCTCATGGATGCCAAAATAGATTTAGCTTTGTTTGATTTACTTTACAGTTAATCGTGAGAATTGAATTGTGCAAAATAACAGGAGTGGTAGGAGCCCTATTAAAATGCTCCTAATATCTTGCCATGTCACTTCAATGTACTTTAACTACTTTATATCCAGGTTAGTGTCATGTTACCTGTCCGTCAGGTGTTTCTCCTCCTCTCTTCCCCAGCAGTAGAGCGGCCAGCGCTCCGTACACCTGAGGCATGTGAGCCTGGCAGACCAGAAGCCTTTGCAGCACGTCGAAGCCTGCGCAGGTGACACTCGGACACTTATAGGACCACTCATAAGCTCTCAGGTTGTCTAAGAGACACACAAAGACAAATACCATACAATACATTAACGGAAAGAATACACCACCGGTGCCAGACTACAGTGGGTATTTAAGGTGTTTTACAATACTTTCGGTTAGAGGGAAGTACACAAAACAACAAGCCATTGATTAGAGAGTACGTCTACACAGTCGACACGATGAGAGTATAAACTTCTTTGCATATCTACTCATGTAATATAAACAATTMGAAAACGGGTTGTTTGGATCCTGGATGCTGATTGGTTGATAGCAGGGAGTTATAGCACCACAATTTCCGCATTCCACAGGTAATGCCTGTTAACATCCACTCTCCCACAGGCGTGATTGACAGTGTCTCTGAGCAACGCAAATTCAGTTATCAGGGTCATTATAAAGGATATAAACAAAATAAATGGCGATAAAGAAATTAAGGTAAAAAAAACAAAAGTGCACATAGTTTGCTGTCATTTCAGCTGCTTGATGTTATTGTGTGTTAGCTTGCCTAGCTATCCTCCATAACTATATTATTGACTTGACAATCAGCTGGTTGCTGCCTATTTATACATTATTCATCAAATCATTGAGTTCTTGTTGCCTAGTTATATACTGAACAAAAATACAAATGCAAAATTCAACCATTTCAACGATTTTACTGAGTAACAGTTCATATAAGAAAACAGTCAATGTTCATATAAGAAAACAGTCAACTTAATTAAATTCATTAGTCCCTAGTCTATGGATTTCACATGACTGGGCAGGAGCGCAGCCATGGGTGGGTCCACCTACTTGGGAGCCAGGCCCACCCCACCCACTGGGGAGCCAGGCCCTGCCAATTAGAATACGTTTTTCCGCACCAAAGGGCTTTATTACAGACAGAAATACACCTCAGTTCATCAAGTGTCTGGGTGGTCTTAGATGATCCTGCAGGTGAAGAAGCCAGATGTGAAGGTCTGGGCTGGCGTGGTTACATGAGGTCTGCGGTTGTGAGGCCGGTTGGACATACTGACAAATACTCTAAAACGAAGTTGGAGGCAGCTTATGGTAGAGCAATGTACATTCAATTCTCTCGCAACATCTCTGGTGGACATTCCTGCAGTCATCATGCCAATTGCACACTCCCTCAAAACTTGTAGGGGGAAAAATGCACATTTTAGAGTGGCCTTTTACTGTCCCCAACACAAGTTGCACCTGTGTAATGATCATGCTGTTTAATCAGCTTCTTGATATGCCACACCTGTCAAGTGGATGGATTATCTTGGCAAAGGGGGAAAAAAATCACTAACAGGGATGTAAACAAATTTGAAAAAACATTTGAGAGAAATAAGCTTTTTGTCCGTATGGAAAAAGTTGGGGATCTTTTATTTCAGCTCATGAACATGGGACCAACACTTTACATGTTGCATTTATATTTTTGTTTAGTATAAATTATTTATTAAATCATTAGGCCTATTTATTGAAGTTCTTGTCTCTTGTCATTATTGATCCTCTGCTAGCTAGCTAGCTACATGCCAATGATTTCTTTAACATTGCAACGTGGAATGAATAGAATGAAAGACTGGGTCATAATAATTAACAACATGTTTATGTTTATGAAATATAATACAAATCATGTTAATGACCCATAAAACATACAGTATCTAAACAAAAGTATCGTACCTATGGCAACAGAGGGTTCATCCAGGCTCTCTACTAGGGTGCCTGGGAACACGCCCTCTCTGAAGCTGTTCCGCTCGCTCTGATTGGCCAGGAGGAGTGTGAGTAGGCGGAGCCCTAGGCACAGGGTGGAAGAGTGGAGGCGGGGCTGCAGGAACAGCAGGAACCAATCACTGCCCAGTGTCTGGATCAGCTCTTTCTGCTCACTGCAGGTGGACACACACACACAGTAGATCAAACATGTTAAAAATGCAGTAGTTCCATTGAAACCCACGTTAACCCTGTGGTGAGCTGTTTGACCCTGCAGGTACTCACTCTGCAGTGAGAAGACTGTCTGAGCTGATGAGGTCACAGAGAGAAGACAGCAGTTGATTACGGACCCACACTAGTCTGGCTGGACTGAAACTATGAGCTACAGGAGAGAGAGGAGAGAATTACTAACCACTGACAGTGGTTGGAGTAATGGTTGGCCCGGGGATGGGTTTCTACTAAGCTAATATATGGCATTGTTTTAAGATGGCCATACCATGGATCATTTAGCTATTTAATTTTGAATTTTAGGTCCCCTGTAAGTACAAAAAAAGATATACAAAAAAATTGTTGAATTTGGTCTTACTGCTATTAGCCCATAGAAATGCATTGAATAACATATTCATACATGGCAAAACACAGTCAAAACATTTATCAAAAGGAAGTAAGTTTTGTGTCTGTCCTCCACTCAGTGGTTAGTGTATTAGGTTCAACCATCTAGAACCAGGTCGGACCTCCCTTTGCCGCCAGAACAGCCTGAATTCTTCAGGGAATGGAAACGCTGCTCAATCGGTATCAAGGGACCAAACATGTGACAGGAAACATTTCCCACACCATTACATCACCATCACCAGTTGACACCAGGCAGGATGGGGCCAGGCAGGATGGTGCTGCAATAGCCCATCCGTGACAAGGACCGACGGGTTCTGCATTCCGAGATGCTGTTCTGCACACCACTGTTGTACTGCGCTGTTATTTGTCTCTTTGTGGCCCACCTGTTAACTTGCACGATTGAGCTCCTTTGACTGCTCATCAATGAGCTGTTTTCTCCCACAGGGCTGCCACTGACTGGATGTTTTTTGTTTGTCGCACCATTCCCGTTAAACCCTAGACACTGTCATGTGTGAAAAGTCCAAGAGGCCTGCCATTTCTGAGAAATTGCATACGGCGCGCCTGGCACCAACGATCATACCACGGTCAAAGTCACTTAGGTAATTTGTTTTGCCCATTCTAACATTCAATCGAACAGTAACTGAATGCCTCGTTGACTGTCAGCCTGCTTTATATAGCAAGCCACAGCCACATGTCTCCCTGTCTGTAGGATCTAACCATTTTTGTGAATGGGGTGGTGTACCTAATAACCTGGACATTGAGTGGATATCTGAGACATATCGGCGGTACCGACTTCAGACGAGTCCCCTGACTCTTGTGGGGGTCGTAGAGTAAAGCATAGATTTCTGCAGGGGCGTTAAGGATGTGATTAGGGTTAGGCTGGACTTAATCTTGGAAAACCAGAACTAAAATGTGCCGTCAGATGCTCGATTAAGTTCTGGGTGAGACGTGTTAGACAATACTAGAACGAGGAGTGGAAGCAGGGCGGTAGCTCCAACCTCTCTCTTTGCAAGTTACAGACAAGTCTATGGGCCAAATGTCCCCTTTCCTACCGAAATTAGAAAGACGCAAACACCTTCAAAATCTGAATTTATCGGGAAAGAAATATGTGTGCTGGAACCAAGTTCCTTGTTCGTCGTCGCATCCCACGGTCTGTTGACAAACACTATGACACCAGTTATGTTGCGTGCATCTGTCCACGCGAGATTAAGCTGGACTGGAATAGAGCTATTGGCTACTTGTGGGGCTGTACCTTTGGTTTCCTCATCAAGAGAGTCAGAGAGTCCAGAGCTTTCACTCACACTTGGGGGAGGCACGGTGTACACCAGGAAGAGGCCAAGTCTGGAACAAACAGAAAACACACTTGGTGTTCGTTCACTAGTGACATACACACAGCACAATAAGAAGAATGAATGGCTGTCCCATAAAAGACAACGCTAAAATGAAACACAGATGAGTAGCTTCCTATGTGTGTACTGCATATGCCTGTGACACAGAGGTGTGGTGTGTGTGTGTGTGTGTTGTGTGTGTGTGTGTGTGTGTGTGTGTGGTGTTGTGTGTGTGTGTGTGGTGTGTGTGGTGTGTGTGTGTGTGTGTGTGTGTGTGTGTGTGTGTGTGTGTGTGTGTGTGTGTGTGTGTGTGTGTGTGTGTGTTGTACCTGCGTATGTCGGTGGAGGTGAAGTGTCCTCTAAGCAGGCGAGTGATGATACAGGTGGCAACCTTTACTTTCCTGGGGGTCACCATGGGGTCAGCCAATAGGAAAGAGCAGTTTAGGCACCAGACCTAGGTTATGCATGACCTTTGCATTACCATGTCACCACTAGGGGAAAGGAAGGGGGAGGTGCAAAGTTCCTTGTTCAATTTACTTGTGGTTGAAGAAAAGTAAGTGTGTAATTGTAATTTTAACAAGGGTAGCATAACTTTCGTTTTGATGGCTCATGAAGATACTCTACCTTGACGATTTCAGGATTTCAGCAAAGTGATTGAGAACTGACAGTCCAGACTTTCCGCAGTGTTCTTCCACACCTTCAAGGGAAGGAGCAAATGTTAGAACACCTTCCTAATATTGAGTTGCACCCCAACCCTCCTCAGAACAGCCTCATTAGTCGGGGCATGGACTCTACAAGGTGTCAAAAGCATTCCACAGGGATGCTGGCCCATGTTGACTCCAATGCTTCCCACAGTTGTGTTAAAGTGGCAGGATGTCCTTTGGGTGGTGGACCATTCTTGATACACACGGGAAACTGTTGAGCATGAAAAACCGAGCAGCGTTGCAGTTCTTGACACACTCAAATGGGTGCGCCTGGCACCTACTTCCATACCCCGTTCAAAAGCACTTAAATATTTTGCCTTGCCCATTCACCCTTTGTATAACACACATACACAATCCATGCGTCAATTATCACAATGCATAAGAAAAAAAWTTTAACCCATCTTTTCCCTTCATATACACTGATTGAAGTGGATTTAACAAGTGACAGCAATAAGGGATCATAGCTTTCACCTGGATTCACCTGGTCAGTCTATGTCATGGAAAGAGCAGGTGTTCCTAATATTTTGTACACCCAGTCTATATCTAAGAGGAGGTGTCTAGGTATCAGCTCTAGGAGTTGATTTGGGAATGTAGGGTTGGTGTGGGGCTGGTGGGAGTACGATACCTCCAGGTCACAGAGCAGGGCATTGAAGGCGGGTCTGTTGTGTAGACAAGAGGCTCCAGATCCCAGGTGGTCCACTGAACCAGACAGAGACAGCACCAGCTGAAAGGTTCTACTACTCAACACACCGCTCTTAATCTTCAGCAGGAATGCTAAGAGCTAGAGACAGGGAGGAGGAGATGGGGAACAGAGTCATCATCCCAAGGCAACCACTTTTAAATGTAATTATTGTCATCTACGTTTGGGGGCATCCAGAAGTTATGTATGTCATGAGGCGCCATAATTCTATCCATTCCGTTTCGTAAAGACCTGACTGGGTTGTGTTCATTAGGGGATGCAGTGGAAAACATTTCAAAACATTTTGCAAGAGAAGTCCAGTTAATCACTCCGTTTCAGTCCATTTTATTCCATTTGGTGCCTAACTTTAATGACAGGTGTTTGGGTTGTACCTACCTTGTAGCCGTTGACGCGTGTCATCTCCCGCTCCATGGCAGGGCTTGTCTCCAACACAGACAGCAGAACTTTCACTGCTGCGTACAGCGCTCCGTCGTCTGCCGCCATAGCAACCATGCTTAGGATCACCGTCGGCCCACCAAGGTACAGAAAGCTATCCCCTGCGCTGCTGGGAGCGAACGTCCGCACTCCTGACCGACACCACAATACACGTTAAAACTGTATACTGTGAACAGTTAATAAATAGTATCATACAGATTGACCTCTGATGAAAGCACGCTTACATTTCTTAACTCTTTACACTCGTACCCGTATACGGGTTGGAAATGTCAGATTTGGGTACTAATAAGTGACAAAATTTGAACGTAGTGGCTGAACAATAACATCAGAGCTCTGGCTCTGCGCTTCACAGCACTGTATGTGTTTTAACGGATAACCATTCTAAACTTGACACTGCATCGAGTCATCTTAATTTTCAGCAATTCCCTCACTCAGACGTTGCCCCCGTCCCTCCCGGTAATTGGGCAACTTTTGCTAATGTTTTGTTGTCTGAGTGAGGAAAATGCTGTAAATTACGATGACTCAATGTATTTTGAAAGATGAGATGTTGAGGATTATAATAAATACCACTTTGATGTAAAACAAGCAAGCCAAACACCTGTGAGTCCAAATGTATACTTCACATCTCCAAATCATAAAACTCATATCATATACAGTGTCAACGTTTTTGTAGAGTTACAAGATGATGTAGAGTTACAATATGACATGCCGTCATACCAGTGGAGGCTCCTCAGAGGAGGAAGGGGAGTACCATCCTCCTCAGTGAATTTCATAAAAATGTAAATTGTAAAACATAAAAAAAGTTATCCTTTTTAGATAAAACTAACCTAAATATAATCACGTCATCAAATAATTGATTAAAACACACTATTTTACAAAGAAGTTCTACAGTAGCCTCAACAGCACTCCGTAGGGTAGCRCCATGGTGTTGCCGGAGGAAAGCTAGCTTCTGTCCTCCTCTGGGTACATTGACTTCAATACAAAACCTAGGAGGTTCATGGTTCTCACCCTCTTCCATAGACTTACACACTAATTATGAGAACTTCTGGAGGACATCCTCCAGCCAATCAGAGCTCTTGCAGCATCAACTGACAACTTTTATTTCACCTTTATTTAACCAGGTAGGCTAGTTGAGTCAATAGTTTTCAAGGCGATATTGAAAGTCACTGTCTGTCACCTCAAATTTGTCTCTCGACCTGTGTGCACCAATGTTGTAAACTTTCATTCATAGGCAAGGTTGTAGCAACTTCATGATGGGTATAGGGAAAATTTGAGCATCATGTAGTAGCCTAAACCTATTGCTGTTACATTGAACTGGGCGAATGGAATATGAATGAGAGTCATTCAATATGCTCTAATACAAATAAGGCCATGCTCATGAAAAAAAAAATGTCCTTCCACATCTTTAACCGCACTGACAGCCACTGTGTAATACCCTGGGTTGTTCTGAACATAATTGATTTATTTGTTTATTTATTGTGAAGACAATTCACACGCCCCTGAATGCACTCATGACTCCTTTCTATCCGCACCAAAATTACGATGTGTTTCTCTGAATTGCCTTGTGAAAGCCTAACACCATAAGATCATATTTTATAACTTAGCTAGTCATGTTGGCATTAGAACAGGCTTTCAAATCATGCCCACCTGACCCATATTGCGATTTAGAATAGACAATTTTGGGATTGTGTAAACAATAACAGTAATTGTGTGATGGAGGGGTAGCAGAGTTGTGTTCCTCACAAAACAACTACAAGTGTGCTTGCTCTAGTTCCTCAACGGCACAGCCAGGAAAGCTCAAAAAAGTACTTTATAGTTAGACTCTTCTTTAAGGCATAAAAAGTGCATTGAAATTGGTTAGGGACTGTGCACACTTTGGAGAGGTGTGTTGCCACTTGGAGACACCAGTTAGTCCTCTCACTCAAACCCTTGTCATTTTGTTGTCCAGGAAATGCTACTGAATGCATCCAGAGTATTTTCTGTAAATGTAAAATGGACATAAAATCAACAGTGCCATGTTTGGATTTAGTCTTGTCTCAGGTGACCTGTTGTGTACTCACCTTATCTCCAAACTGTTCCCTTTCAAATGCTACCATGGTTATGCATTTCATATTTATTCTGTAAGAAACCTTTCAATTTAGCCCTATCCATATAGGCCAATTCCCACGAGTGTAAAGGGTTAAACAGGAGTTCACTGTGTATTTTGTTAGTCTTAGAAAATAATATGATCCGAATACTAAAGTTTCCCTTTATATAAATACAATTTCACACGTCTTCCACAACAGTTAAGTCCACCAAATTAATTTGAATGAATGCGCTGTTGGTTGTTTACCAAAGTGTCCAACCAGTGCAGCTCCTATGGTGCGTGCAGTGCCAGTCAGGTGGTGGCTGATGTTTTGAGACAGGAACACAGGGGTGGAGTTATCCCTGGACGTGATTCCCATCTGAAATAGAACACACAGGAGACAACATACAATGTGTTACACTCTCAGTACTGTCAGGACTTCCCCGGTCCTCCTAATCACCACAAACAGATACCCCAAACAGTTACCCCAAACAACCACAAACATATACCCCAAGCAACCACAAATAGGTACTCCAAACAACCCCAAACACCCCAAACAAACACAAACCATAGAAATAGAATGAATAGAACCTATTCAATGATGGCATAATGGGTGGACTGGCGGCCATTGCGAGTATACCCATAGGAGCAAAGCAAGAAGTAAAAGCAGGAAGTGTACCCATCAATACGTGATGTGATTTGTTGATTCACAACAGTTAACATAATTTGAATGAACGTTCTACATGACCATGGAAAAGATTGCATCACAATACCATGCAGCCATTTTGAGTGTATCCATGAGTTTACCAGTCAAATTGCCAGCATTAGAGGTTCCAAGCCCATTCTATTAATTCTATGCATATGCCAACCCCAAACAAGTAACCCAAATAACCCCCAAACAACCCCAAATCAGAAATATGGGGTCCTACTAATCACCCCAAACAACCACAAACCACCATAAACAGGTACCCCAAACAACCACAAACAGGTACCCAAACAATCACAAACAGGTAACACAAACAATCACAAACAACTACAAACAATGCAAAACAACCACAAACAACCCCAAATAGATACCCCAAACAACCATTAACAACAGGGAAGCATCCAGCTGCAGATTATGCACGCTTAGGGCACCTGGTCTGCGAACCTCAAAGCGCAAACCTTAACCCTGGGTGGCAGGTAGCCTAGTGGTTAAAGCGTTGGACTAGTAACCAGAAGGTTGCAAGATCAAATCCCCGAGCTGACAAGGTAAAAATCTGTCGTTCTGCCCCTGAACAAGGCACTGTTACTAGGCCATCATTGAAAATAAGAATTTGTTCTTAACTGACTTGCCTAGTTAAATAAAGGTAAAACAAAACATGTGTCTCAGTTGGTATGGGTGCCTCTAATGCTCTGGACCAGCGCTATAATCTGTCACTAGCTCTGATCAAGGGGATAAAAAAATATATATACAGTACCAGTCAAAAGTTTGGATACACCAACTCATTCCAGGGTTTTTCTTTATGTTTACTATTTTCTACATTATAGAATAATAGTGAACACATCAAAACTATAAAAGAACACATATTGAATCATGTAGTAACCAAAAAAGTGTAAAACAAATCAAAATATATTGTAGATTCTTCGAAGTGGCAAATCTTTGCCTTGATGACAGCTTTGCACACTCTTGGMAACCTCTCAACCAGCTTCATGAGGTAGTCACCTGGAATGCATTTCAACCAACAGGTGTTACTTGAAATGTTAAAAGTTAATTTGTAGAATTTCTTTCCTTCTTAATGCGTTTGAGCCAATCAGTTGGTAGGGTTGGTATACAGAAGATAGCCCTATTTGGTAAAAGACCAATGTCCTGAGCACTCTGAAGCAGGTTTTCATCAAGGATCTCTCTGTAATTTGCTCCGTTCATCTTTCCCTCGATCCTGAGTAGTCTCTATTCAGACCTTTAGCTATGAGACTCAAAATTGAGCACAGGTGCATCCTGTTTCCATTGATCATCCTTGATATGTTTCTACAACTTGATTGGAGTCCACCTGTGGTAAATTCAATGGGTTGGACATGATTTGGTAAGGCACACACCTGTCTATATAAGGTCCCAGAGTTGAAAGTGAGTGTCAGAGCAAAAACCAAGCCATGAGGTTGAAGGAATTGTCCGTAGAACTCCGAGAAAGGATTACGTCGAGGCATAGATCTGGGGAAGGGTACCAAAAAATGTCTGCGGCATTGAAGGTCCCCAAGAACACAGTAGCCTCCATCATTCTTAAATGGAAGACGTTTGGAACCACCAAGACTCCTCCTACAGCTGGCCATCCAGCCAAAAGGAGTAATCGGTGGAGAAGCGCCTTGGTCAGGGAGGTGACCAAGAACCCGATGGTCACTCTGACAAAGCTCCAGAGTTGAGGAAGACATCCTCCTCCCTCATTTGATACCCTTCCTGCAGGCTCATCCTGACATGACCCTCCAGCATGACAATGCCACCAGCCATACTGCTCATTCTGTGCGTGATTTCCTGACCACATGTCTGTGGAACTTGTTTAGTTTATGTCTCAGTTGTTGAATCTTGTTATGTTCATACAAATATTTACACATGTTAAGTTTGCTAAAAATAAACGCAGTTGACAGTGAGAGGGCGTTTTGCAGGCAATTCATGTTTGAGGCTTTACTGAGCCGGACAAACTTCTCTCTTCTACGAGAGCCCCAGTGTTTCCCCAGATCAAGTATGCAGACATTTGCGCATCTCCAGTCAGAACAGAACCTGCACAAACTGCTCCCCCCTGACACATTTAAAGGCTGGTGCCCGCATTGCCTTTGTTGTTTTCCTTACTAATAACTTTGGATATCTGTGCGTTCCTCTCAAAGTAAGTGCCTYATTATATTATCATTATAGTTTTTGTATATCGTGTTGTCATTTCTACTGTAGCACACCACACCATAGGTATGTATGGAGCATAATGCGTTTACTGTTTTATTCACGTTTTGAAGTGCTGGTGACAAATCCTGCATTCTGATTCTTCATAGATTGTAAYGGACAGATTTGATGTGTGTAAATTACTTTTTGGAAGGTTGTACTGATTATGATGAGCTAATCCTAAACTAAATGCCAGCTATGTGTGGCGCCATGTTTGTTGACATCATACAATGCATTCTGATTTTCGCGTAAACATCTGTCAAACCAAAGATGTTATAACAAAACGAGGTGAAGGGATGGTTCACTTGACTGACTTTGATTGTAATTATTGTTGCTCAGGGTTGCCAGCTCAGACCCTCGTTTCCAGGGGGTTTATTTTTATTTAGTATATAGACTCCTCCTGTGTTTGCCCCACCATTTATTGATGAATCCCCCATCATAGTAATATTTCCTGCGTCACCATGGCTGCAGGGGCAGTATTGAGTAGCTTGGATGAAAAGGTGCCCATTGTAAACGGCCAGCTCCTCAGTCTCAGTTGCTAATATATGCATATTATTATTAGTATTGGATAGAAAACACTCTAAAGTTTCCAAAACTGTCAAAATATTGTCTGTGATTGCAGGCGAAACCCTGAGGAAAATCCAAACAGGAAGTGGCTTCTATTTTGAAAACTCCATGTTCCATAGCCTCCCTTTGCTGGATTTAAAGGGATATGAACCAGATTCCTTTTCCTATCACTTCCTCAAGGTGTCAGCAGTCTTCAGACATAGTTTCAGGCTTATTTTGAAAAATGAGCCAGAACGATAACATCTCGTCAAGTAGTCACATGAGTTTTGCTCGCGCAACAGAGTTTGGACAGCCATTGTTTTTCCCTCTCCTACTGTGAAAGACATTTGCAGTTGATATATTATCGATTATATATTTTTTWAACAACCTGAGGATTGATTATAAAAAACACTTGACATGTTTCTGTGGACATTATGGAAACTATTTGGAATTTGTCTGCGTTGTCGTGACCGCTCTTTCCTGTGGATTTCTGATCATAACTCGCCAAACAAACRGAGGTATTTTGGATATAAAAATAATCTTTATGGAACAAAAGGAACATTTGTTGTCTAACTGGGAGTCTCGTGAGTGAAAACATCCGAAGATCATCAAAGTTAAACGATTAATTTGATTGCTTTTCTGATTTTCGTGAGCGAGCTACTTGATGCTAAGTGTACTTAATGTTTTGTCGAGTGATCGATAAACTTACACAAACGCTTGGATTGCTTTCGCTGTAAAGCATAATTGCAAAATCTGACACGACAGGTGGATTAACAAAAGGCTAAGCTGTGTTTTCCTATATTGCACTTGTGATTTCATGAATATAAATATTTTTAGTAATATTTATTGAATGTAGCGCTATGCTATTCAACGGTTGTTGATGACACTTATCCCGTTAACGGGATTGCAGCCATAACAAAATAACCCCACGATACCTTCCCCATTTCTACCCCCTATGGACTTCAAATCTCCCACAAATGAAATGTTCCCCCCTAAAATGGTATCACCCATATCTGGCAACCCTGTTTAGCTTTTGCGCTACAGTTAGGCTAGGCAGTAGGCTTGTATTTGGGATGATGATCTGTGGGGTGATAACATTTTATTTGCTTTGTGATTTGTCCAAAACTGTAAACAATTTGTCAAGTCATATGCTTCGGTTATTGTATACACTGTAACAATTACATTGAAGATTTGTAATAGCTGAAAAGTGGCCAAACTCAGTTCATATTTTTCAGGCAAAGGATGCAGCCATCTTTGACTTTGTTTATTTGCGTATTATAGTGATTGGCAATCTGGGATTAGGGAGTTTTCACTTGTCAAACAAACATGGCTGCCATCATAAAGAATTTAGCTTAGCTGACAAGCCTCTCTTTTCTAAACAATATTACATTTCTCAATTTTGCTAACCAGAGATGTGGTACATTGTAAACAAGTCTAGCTATTAGGTCGYTAACTTATGTTTTATTTATTTGTCAGGGCAACCTGATATTAATTTTATTGATTATTTATGTAAAAAAAGACCTAAAGTTGTATTACAAAAGTAGTTTGAAATGTTTGGACAAAGCTTACTGTTGAGATACTGTTGAGATATTTTGTAGTCACGTTGCGCAAGTTGGAACCGGTGTTTTTCTGGATCAAACGCGCCAAATAAATGGACATTTTGGATATATATCGACGGAATTAATCGAACAAAAGGACCATTTGTGATGTTTATGGGACATATTGGAGTGCCAACAGAAGGAGCTCGTCAAAGGTAAGGCATGAATTATATCTTTATTTCTGCGTTTTGTGTCGCGCCTGGAAGGTTGAAATATGATGGTCTGTGTTTGTTTGCTTGGATGCTATGCTCAGATAATAGCATCGTTTGCTTTCGCCGTAAAGCATTTCTGAAATCTGACACGTTGGCTGGATTCACAACAAGTGTAGCTTTAATTTGGTATATTGAATGTTTGATTTCATCAAAGTTAAATTTTTATAGTAGTTAGTAGTTGTTACATTCGACAGAATAGAGTATTGTGTGTGTGTTCGACTGAGGATGGGCCTCTATGAGATAGCACTGACAGAGGAGATTTACGATGTCTTTGGGTAATAAAGCCTAAAGAGCATTCCAGATAACATGAGGTAATGTTATCGTGCTATACCGTACCAGGGTGAGACGGGTTCCAGTTTGGCGTAGGAGGGGGCCAGACACTGGTCTTTACAATGAGAACTGTTGACACAGCAGTAACTCTCTGCTATGTTTTATAGATATCTTTCATACAAATCTTAACCTTTGTGAACTGTTCCTAAGATCTGTGATTCGTCATGTAAGTTGAGAGGGGTGTATCTTGGCTATAAAAGATCTTTGTAGTTTTCTGGTAGCACTTTCAATGGTTCATTAGAGATAGTGCATCATTGAAAGTCAAAGGCTATTGCAAAACTTATTAAAGATGTAGTTTAAGTATAACTCTGACTGGTGTGTAGTTTGTAACTCTCCTCATTTGGTAAAGCAGAAATATGCCACCACACGACATCTACAAATACCTAGATGTCTGGTTAGACTGTAAACTCTCCTTCCAGACTCACATTAAGCATCTCTAATCCAAAATGAAATCTAGAATCGGCTTCCTATTTCGCAACAAAGCATCCTTCTCATGCTGCCAAAAATAATTAAAGTTGTTGGCAATATCCGTTGGTTTTATGATGAATGAGCATTCTGATTCAATGAATGATGGAGCTGAGTTTGCCTTTTTTCCCAACATTTTATATAAGGTGCTCCAAAGCTTTTACTATCATTCTTTATGTAATTAATCTTTGTTTCATAGTGTAGTTTCTTATTTTTATTCAGTTTAGTCACATGATTTCTCAATTTGCAGTACATATGCCAATCGGTTGTGCAGCCAAACATATTTGTCATTCCTTTTGCCTCAACTTCTCAACCAAACAATTGTTCAATTCCTTTTCAATCCAAGGGGATTTAACAGTTTTTACAGTAATTTTCTTAATGGGTACATGCTTATTAGTAACTGGAATAAGCAATTTCATAAATATGTCAAGTCTGTTTGCTCCTCATTACACACCACGGACCAACAAAAAATATTTTTGTCAATAACATAGGAATCACTACAAAACATATTGTATGACCTCTTATACACTATATTAGGCCCATCCTTTGGAACTTTGGTTTTCCTAGATATGGCTACTATATTGTGATCACTACATTTGATGGATCTGGATATTTCTTTCAAGCAAATTTCTGCAGCATTAGTAAAGATGTGATCAATACATGTCGATGCTTTCATTCCTGTGCTATTTGTAACTACCCTGGTAGGTTTAAGTTTTTTTTTGAGTGGGCAGCTTGAGGAAACCAGTCAATATTTGAATCACCCAGCTAAACATACCTCTCTGTTGACATCACATACATTATCAAGCATTTAACACATGTTATCCAGATACTGACTGTTAGCACACGAATGGGCTTTAGGTGGAGGGATAGAGATGTGGAGTGAGAGGAGAGTGGAGGGAGAGAGAAAGAGGAGAGTGAAGAGGAGGGAGTGTAGAGGGAGAGAGGAAGAGGAGAGTGGAGGGAGAGAGGAAGAGCAGAGTGAAGAGGAGGGAGAGGAGAGTGGAGGGAGAAGAACATGGCGAGGAGGAGGGGGAGGGAGAGGAGGGAGATGACAAAGCAGAGGGAGAGGATGAAGCAGAGAGAGTGGAGGAGGAAGAGGGAGGAGGGAGGAGAAGAGGTAGAGCACACCTGAGACGGGAGCTTACATTTCCATGGAGTGTGTCTACCCCAAGTCCCACCATTCACCCTTGTACCACACAGCCTGGGCCTAAAGTGACAGTGGCAGGGATTTTGGAGATGTTTTAAAAAGTGGTTGGAAGTTATATCTGTTCCAGAGCTTGTAATGGATTACAACAAGAAAATGGCCAAGGTTGACCATCTTGACCAATTGAGGAGCTATTACAATGTTGGACGCACAGGCTGAAAATAGTGGAAGTATGTGTTTTGTGGGAAGCTCAACATTGTCATCATAAATGTGTACATTGTGTGGGGGACCCTGCAAAAGCCCCTTCCCAGAAACCGCAGACACTGGTCCCTGAAGGCATTCAAAAATGCTGCTTGTGCATTCACTTTGTGATATGGCTACAGTGGCATGAAGAGGGGAGCCAAGAGTGCGGCACCAGTGCGTGTGGACTGAGTTGTAACTCATTTGAAAGCAGGCTCCTTTGGGTGCTCTAAGTGTTCTGTGACACTTTGCAGGATGGGGCGTGCTTCCAGAAGTTCCATGACATGTTGTAGGCTGAATGCAAACACTAAAGTGACATTGTGAAATATTAATTTGTCCTACAAATCTTTTATTTTCTCTGAGCAGTTGTTGTGTTTTGTATCTTCTCTGTTTATCTGTCGCTATTATAAGAATATTTTGAAGATAAATACACAACGCAGAAGATAAGAGGACTAAAAACTAGAGTACCTAGGGAAATGTAAATAGGAGTTGGGTTTCAGTTCAACAGCTGTTTAGAATCTGTGGAATGTCCCTCCTGAACTCAGAGTAACGTGTGCTACGGGTGCTACGTTCTGTACTTTGAGTCTGGGTCATTGGTCCAGTTGTACTGCAAGGACCTCTGATTGGTCAATCCGAGGCTACGATGGGGGGTTATAAATGGCATCCTGTCCCTTTGTTCAGTAGAGAAAAATCTGAGGAAAGGGAGACTGAACATCTACCTCGCAGCATAACATCTTTGATTTGTCCCCTTCGAATAAACCTATTTTTCTCCCCCGATTTGCTTTGGGGTTTGTGTTATTGTAGAATAATATCAATTCCTAACACTTTCTAATACTTGTTGCATTCATTGAATTGTTGTCAAAGTAGGCTACTATTTCTACATTTTGTGTCAGGCCTGGTCTGTACTAAATCTTATTGAGAGAGGTTACCTACATTTTCCAATAGTCTCTGAATAGTTGTTTGCATTTTTACATTGTTACAGAAGAAAGAATCGTTGTCAATCAAATTACCTACATTGCGCAGGTTTTGAAATACTTTTTGAATATTGTCCTCTGGTCACATTTTGGATATTTTATTTATTTATATGTGAATAACATTTATAAGTATATTATACTTGGTACATTTTTATAAGGGGTGTCTTCACACAATGGAAAACAACATTTGTTTTATTCCTATTGACATGAATGCGGTGTCATTTAAGAGAGGTTGGACTCTTTAAAACTAAGTTAACTTTTTTTTGCTATCTCTGTTTGTTTTAAATGTGTGAGAAAATTAGCTTTATCTTGAAAATCCTCAGTAAGCTACAGCAGCATTCTATAATTCTACTGGGGTCTAAAGGGTTAAATTCTTCTCTGAAAAGGAGTATTGTATTTGGTCAAACACAATTCTCTGCATCAGTTTACTAAGAACATGCAGGAAACTGATTGTGCGGCTGTTAAAACCAAGAAAGGGTGTTTGCTATAGCTTCCTTCCACACATGTGCACACACACACTCCTTTAGGCTTTGGTTAAAGATATAGCAAATAGGGGTGGCAATACAGTGTGATACCATTCTCAATAGTTTCCCATCAAGGTTGTCTATACCTTGTGGCTTATCATTATTGATGGATAACAGTAGTTTTTCTACCTCTCCCACATTAACTTGACCAAATTCAAAACATCAATCGTTCTCATTCATTATTAGAAAATGTATACAAAAATCGGATGGTTCACTGTTCAATGTTGTAATTTAACTTCTGAGTTTGTCCATTTTACTAGTGAAATAGTCATTGAAATGATTGGCAATATTGAAAGGTTTTGTTATTAATTAGTCATCAACTTCAATGAACGATAGAGATTAATTGGGGTTTCTGCCTATGATATCATATAGGTACTCCAAAGTCTTTTTCCATTGTGTTTTATGTCATTTATCTTGGTTTGGTAACATAATTTCATATTTTTTGTTATGTTTAGTCACAACATTTCTCAATTTAGAGTATTTCAACCAATCAGCCCTGAGCAGCGTGATTTGTTTACCACCACTTTTGCATAATTTCTTTGGAACATATAATTTTTCAAACAGCACCAATCCAAAGGGCACTAAAACAAAAAACCAAGCTCTCTCTCGTTCGTTGCACACTGTCAGGTTTCCAGGTAAAACCTGACAATATCGCAAATATTTTTGTCTGTTGGCTGTACCTGCACCAAAACTCCAGTATTGTTCCTTCATAGCCTGTTCTCTATCTTCCTATTAATTAGGGAGCCAATAGGGCGTTTTCAGCACTTTTATTTCCATGACTGATCAAAACAAATTTTCTCATAGCTCTCTCATGTCCCTCCTCTGCAGCAGACATATGGTGAGAAACACTATATGTTTGGAACATCGAATCGCAATAAAATCACAGTATCGAATCGCAATATATATAGAATCGTGAGAATCGCAATACATAACGTCATGGCACCTAAGTAACGTGATAATATCATGTTGTGAGGTCCCTGTGGGAAGTGGGAGGTCCCATAATAAATCTTCACTTACGTTTGCTGATCAACATCGGAATGCACTCCCAGGATCCCACTTCCACAAGAAATGTTTGTTTTGTTCGGTAATGTCCATAATGTATGTCCAAATAGCTATTTTTGTTAGTGTGTTTGGTAAACAAATCCAAACGCTCGTGCAGGTCCAGCCTAACGTTGGTCCAGCCTAACGTTGGACCAAAACTTCAAAAAATTATATTACAGGTCGAAGAAACTTGTCAAACTCAGTATAAAATGAATCTTTAGGATGTTGTTATCATAAATATTCAATAACGTTCCAACCGGAGAATTCCTTTGTGTCTATAGAAGTAATGGAACGCAGGTCCCTATCATGTGAAATGCGTGTGACCAGGACCTGGCTTTCTGACTCAAACAGCTCCCATCCGGCTCCACATCACAGTAGAAGCTTCATTCAAGGTTCTACAGACTGTTGACATCTAGTGGAAGCCGTAGGAAGTGCAAACAGATCCATATCCTACTCTGTTTTCAATAGGCGATGAGTTGAAAATCGACCAACCTCAGATTTCTCACTTCCTGGTTGGATTTCTTCTCAGGTTTTTGCCTGCCATATGAGTTCTGTTATACTCACAGACATAATTCAAACGGTTTTAGAAACTTCAGAGTGTTTTCTATCCAATACTAATAACAATATGCATATATTAGCAACTATGACTGAGGAGCAGGCCGTTTACTCTGGGCACCTCTGTGCAGCTTTCATCCAAGCTACTCAATACTGCCCCTGCAGCCATAAGAAGTTAACAAGAAATTTGTGGAGTGGTTGAAAAAACAAGTTTTWATGACTCCAACCTAAGTGTATGTAAACTTCCGACTTCAACTGTATGTGCAAGAAACAGGCCGCCTACCTCACGTTGGTCAGAGCATGAAGCTGGGCACAGTGCGTAGTTTGACTAGGCTACTGACATTCCTTAAGGTTGTTCAGGATGCAAAATGACTTGAAGATCAATGACTGTCAGCACAACTACATACTTAGTTTGACACTGAAGGACAGGGCGCATCAGTTGTCACAAAATATTAGGCATTTTTCACTAGGTAGAAAGAAAGTAATATGAGCAAAATCAATGATTCATAATGTTTGAATCTATTTTCTTGGGGTCCAATATAGTCATATCTTAAACATTTGAATCGGCGACCGATGTGTATCGGTGAATTACATCCGTAGTAAATTTGTGAACATATTCATTGTATGTTGTTACAAATGTTTTTTGTTCTAGACTTGAAATATTGGACAATGTCTTTTGACTCCATATCTAAGGTTTTTTCTGTCATCAACATGAGGACCTTTTTGAATGTTGCGTAACTGCGCCAGTTGTCGGACCAACCAATCTGTGCTTTGCTTAGCCTAATTACTTAAACGAGAAGTAGCCGTTCTGGAACAAAGAAATCCCAGACTCCCTTATCAGGTTAAGAGAAGGAGGTTATGTTCAGGGAATCCTGAATTTATTCAACCATCTTTCTGGAATACCCTGCAGGTGGCCTCAGCGCACATATCTGCAGTTGGATGCTTCTCATTGTTTGTGGTTGTTTAGGGTATGTTTCGGGTTGTTTGGGGTTGTTTGCGTTACCTGTTTGTGGTTGTTTGGGGTACCTGTTTGTGGTTGTTTAGGGTACCTGTTTGTGGTTGTTTAGGGTACCTGTTTATGGTTGTTGGTGGTTGTTTGGGGTGATTAGTAGGACCCCATATTTCTGATCGGGCATCATGAAGACAGCGCTGGTCGCTCTTTACCTCTTTGGCGATGAGACGGCAGTCCACCTCGTTGTAGCTTTCTCGTATCTCTGCTACCGTTGTTAAAGTTGCTACAGCCGGGTTGATGCCAAATGAGATCCTCTCCTCAGGGACCAGCCTGAGAGGGAGGGGGTCTGGGCCAGAGCCTGGAGGAACACATAGAATTACAGAATTACATTGTGAGACACAAATCCTGGTCAAACTGACATTGGTAACACAACTGACTCAAATATGTTTCTGTATTTCTGGAAACACAACTGATTCAAAATGGCTGGCATATAGTCAAGGTCATCATGAGATGATTCTAATACATTATAAGGGGTCGTAGATGCTAAAGGAATCATAATGTATTATACAGTATCTGCAAGCTTTAAGTAAATTGACTAAACGGTCTTAAGTCCATGCCAGGTAATGATCAGACAAACACCTGTGTTGCGTAGAGCCAGGTAGTTTCCCAAGTAGGTTGTTCCCTGGTTGTAGATGACTCCTACAGCCCCTGGACTCAGCACTTCCTCAAACAGGTAGGTGGGCCCAACGCGCCACACCAACGAAGCGTGCTGTTTCCATAGAGACGGCGTTCCAATGAAGGCACACACGTCAATCACCGCCGTGGGTTCCATGGAAACGTACTGACCCGGGAACGGTTGGATGTACAGCATCTGACAGCGAATCAGAACACATAAAGAGTTCTCTGTATTTTCACAGCACAGAGTGAGTAAGGGAGTAAAAGAAATCACAGTAGCAGCGGAAAAATCGCCAATGGCCTCCAACACAACAGAAGTTTTTTCGATCATCTTTTAATGTAAAATGGATGAATTTACTCTCTCCTGCTCCTGTACCTTTGCTGCTCCCAACAGTTTCCCATTGAGGTGGGCCGTGACCTTACAGCTCTTCTTCACGTCTTTCGCCATGACAATGGCCAGATGGTGCCACTGACCTGGGGTCAGCTGACTGGAGCATTTGAACCTCAGAAAACCTGGCAGGGGGCTGGGGGTCCGCACCTCTGGCTCCATCATATCTGGCAATTAATACACCAATCAATTAATACAACAATCAATCAATCACAGAAGGAGTTGCAGTCCAGATCAAACAGTAATCAACTAAAATGACAAAAATCCACCTTTTGCTAAATCTTTCTAAAATTATTCAGAGCAATCGTAGCCCCAATCCCAAATTGACCCCTAGACCACTTGTGGATATCTGAGAGAATTTGACAGGTGTAAGCAATAATGGTAATCTCTCTTCCTTGCCCTGTCATAAGATAGTTGGAAGTGATATCATAATGTTTATACCAATCAAATCCTTTCAAATTTCCAAGTGCACAGGATGTAGGGCAGGGGTCTACAACCTTTTCAAGCATGAGAGCTACCAGTCTTCAATTTAATGATGCCAAAGACACGACACAGTGAACACTGAGGCTGTACCCTTACAGTTTTAACAGTAACCAATAAATATTCTATTGTGTATATTTGAGCATAATGTAGGCCTACCAACAAAACCAATGGAGCAAATCCCATTACATTTTCACATGGATATAGCTTTTGATTTCTATGATATAGCCTACAGTAACCTATGTGACTCATTTCAGGAAACTATGCGTATGTCGCACGTCACAACTTCACAGGAGTGATTTTTTTTATAAAAAAGTGTTTTTTTATAGAAATGCCTTCTGGATCATGTGAACTTTCATGTGCCTTAATAACAAACTTGTATTCCATCCATAAATATGAACAAAAATGTTAAATTAGTCTGTGTGAAAGCCATTTTCATTGCTACTCATAGCCTAATGTTAGCTAGCTAACATTGCACATAGTTTGTTAGCTACCTAAAGATTCATACCACAGCTATGACAATATTTGTATTGGTAGTAGTATGAGTTGGGATTATGCCAGTTCATTGTTTAGCTAGCTAGCTACATGTCTAAACAAAAGACTCCACTTCGGCCGGATTATTACATGACCCATCAAATTAGCCAGGTGTGTCTGGGGGTGATTACAGCCATCTATTATATTTCAAGAAGATGTGTACATGTCAAGACAATAGTGACCCTAGATGTGGCTGGGTGGGTTATAGCATTTCCTTCACATGACCCATCAATTTAGACACTTTCTGTTTTTGATATTGCTACTATGGAAGCAACCACTTCACTGTACTATTTACACGTTCTGTATCCTGTGCATGTGACAAATACACTTACATTCTATTTGATATAGCATGTGTTTACCACATGGCCTCATGTGACTCCTAAAATGGAAGGGTGRGGCTAAGGCTTAAGAGTGTGAACGATGCTGAATCGGTGTAGGCAAAGAAGAGCTCTCCAGTAGGTGTACCAAAACATTAATCAACTTTCTAAGAATAATTACTTTCCCATTGTTCCTCAACTGCAGTGTATGATATACCATTGTCTAGCTCTGAGTCTCTACTTTTATCCAATGTAAAAAACACTATTTCAATTTCAAACACTGCCCCTTTAATTAAGACGTCAATTTTTACCTGACTAGGTTTTCAAAGACAGCTTGAAATGTAGCCGACACGTTTTGTACTCTTTTAGGAAGCAGTATCCCCATTGCTGATCAATACTTAGATAAAACTGGGCTAATAACTCGCTAACTAGCAAAGAATATAAATAAATGCGCACAAGCGCGGCTCTGATCTGAACTGATCTGAAAAGCATGATTTTAGACTGCTAGTCGGCTACCCCAGCCAATAGAATTCTACTCCGTTGCGCTTTGGCTCTGCCTACAACAAAATCACAGACTCAATCTTGCAAAATTAGATTTGTTTTGGTTTGTTGCATTGAAAAGCGGTTGATATAATGTTAATCCGATCGCAGAAAAAACATTGATGTACACTACCGGTCAAAAATGTTAGAACACCTACTCTTTCAAGGTTTTTCTTTATCTTTACTATTTCCTACATTGTAGAATAATAGTCAATACATTACAACTATGAAATAACACATATGGAATCATGTACTAACCAAAAAAGTGTTAAACAAATCAAAATCTATTTTATATTTGAGAATATTCCAATAGCCACCCTTTGCCTTGATGACAGCTTTGCACACTCTTGGCATTCTCTCAACCAGCTTCACCTGGAATGCTTTTCCAACAGTCTTGAAGGAGTACCCACAAATGCTGAGCCCTTGTTGGCTGCTTTTCCTTCACTCTGCGGTCCGACTCATCCCAAACCATCTCAAATTGTTTGAGGTCGGGGATTGTGGAGGACAGGTCATCTAATACAGCATTCCATCCCTCTCCTTCTTGGTCAAATAGCCCTTACACAGCCTGGAGGTGTGACTGTGGTCATTGTCCTGTTGAAAAACAAATGATAGTCCCACTAAGTCCAAACCAGATGGGATGGCGTATCGCTGCAGAATGCTGTGGTTAAGTGTGCCTTGAATTCTAAATAACACCATAACACCTCCTCCTCCATGCTTTACGGTGGGAAATACACATGCGGAGACCATCCGTTCACCCACACCGCGTCTCACAAAGACATAGCGGTTGGAACCCAAAAATCTCCAATTTGGACTCCAGACCAAAGGACAAATTTCCACCGGTCTAATGTGCATTGCTCGTGTTTCTTGGCCCAAGAAAATCTCTTATTCTTATTGGTGTCCTTTAGTAGTGGTTTCTTTGCAGCAATTCGACCATGAAGGCCTCATTCACACAGTCTCGTCTGAATAGTTGATGTTGAGATGTGTCTGTTACTTGAACTCTGTGAAGCATTTATTTTGGCTGCAATTTCTGAGGCTGGTAACTCTAATTAACTTATCCTCTGCAGCGAGGTAACTCTGGGTCTTCCATTCCTGTGGGGGTCGTCATGAGAGCCAGTTTCATCATAGCGCTTGATGGTTTCTGCGACTGAACTTGAAGAAACTTTAGAAGTTCTTGAAATTTTCCGTATTGACTGACATTCATGTCTGAAAGTAATTTCTCTTTTTAATTATGAGATTTCTGTTGTTTGAATTTGGCGCCCTGCACTTTCACTGGCTGTTGTCAAGTCGATCCCGTTAACGGGATCTTAGCCATAAGAAGTTTTAACTAACCTCTAGATGAGCTTCAATGCCATTTAACTATCCTATGGCCTCCAACTGCTCTTAAATGCAAATAAGACTAAATGCATGCTCTTCAACCGATGGCGGCCCGCACCTGCCCGCCCGTCCAGCATCACTATTCTGGATGGTTCTGACTTAGAATATGTGGACAACTACAAATACCTAGGTGTCTGGTTAGACTGTAAACTCTCCTTCCAGACTCACATTAAGCATCTCCAATCCAAAATTAAATCCAGAATCGGCGTCCTATTTCGCAACAAAGCATCCTTCACTCATGCTGCCAAACATACCCTCATAAAACTGACCATCCTACCGATCCTCGACTTCGGCGATGTCATTTACAAAATAGCCCCCAACACTCTACTCAACAAATTGGATGCAGTCTATCACAGTGCCATCCGTTTTGTCACCAAAGCCCCATATACTACCCACCACTGTGACCTGTATGCTCTCGTGGGCTGGCCCTCGCTTCATACTCGTCGCCAAACCCACTGGCTCCAGGTCATCTACAAGTCTCTGCTAGGTAAAGCCCTGCCTTATCTCAGCTCACTGATCACCATAGCAGCACCCACCTGTAGCACGCGCTCCAGCAGGTATATCTCACTGGTTGCCCCCAAAGCCAACACCTGCTTTGGCCGCCTTTCCTTCCAGTTTTCTGCTGCCAATGACTGGAACAAACTGCAAAAATCACTGAAACTGTAGACTCATATCTCCCTCTCTAGCTTTAAGCACCAGCTGTCAGAGCAGCTCACAGATCACAGCACCTGTACATAGCCCATCTGTAAATAGCCCATCCAACTACCTCATCCCCATACTGTATTTATTTATTTATCTTGCTCCTTTGCACYCCAGTATCTCTACTGGCACATTCATCTTCTGCGCATCTACCATTCCAGTGTTTAATTGCTATATTGTAATTACTTCGCCACCATGGCCTATTTATTGCCTTACTTCCCTTATCCTACCTCATTTGCACATACTGTATGTAGACTTTTTCTACTGTATTATTGACTGTGTGTTTGTTTATTCCATGTGTAACTCTGTGTTGTTGTATGTGTCGAACTGCTTTTATTTATCTTGGCCAGGTCGCAGTTGCAAGTGAGAACTTGTTCTCAACTTGCGTACCTGGTTAAATAAAGGTGAAATAAAAAAATACACAGGAGAACGATCACCTTATGGTGAGGATAGCCATGCTGCAAGCCCAGCTTCAGATGTAATTGTTAGGCAAGGGTAATTTAAGTGTAGAAAAGGACGAAACAGCATCTGTGCCACAAATAAGTACAGATTGGAGTATAAATTTCCTCGCACAGTCCCCGCAGCCGGACGATTTTCTCATGGCTTCTGGAAGGAAGTGCTGTCGGAATGCTCAACCGGTCTCGCTCATTCAGCCGACAGAAACTTTCAACTGGTTCTCCTCATTAAGCAACGAGTCGGAGTCAGAGGCCGAGCCTTCTCTGGTCTCTCCTCCACTCGTTACGGGGTCTGAGACGCCGAAAGCCTCCCACCATTAGCTCTGACAAATTGAAAACCCTAGTCATTGGCGACTCCATTAACCGCAGTATTAGATTTAAAAAGAATCATCCAGCGTTCAGACACTGTTTACCATGGGGCAGGGCTACTGAAGTTAAGGCTAATCTGAAGATGGTGCTGGTTAACCTCTCTTGGGTAGAGGGCAGTATTTTCACGTCCGGATGAAAAGCGTGCCTAAAGTAAACTGCCTGTTTGTCACGCCCTGACCTTAGAGATCCTTTTTATGTCTCTATTTTYGTTGGTCAGGGCGTGAGTTGGGGTGGGCATTCTATGTTGTGTTCTATGTTGTCTAGTTCTATGTGTTTGGCCGGGTGTGGTTCTCAATCAGAGGCAGCTGTCTATCGTTGTCTCTGATTGAGAACCATACTTAGGTAGCCTTTTCCCCCCTGTGTTTGTGGGTAGTTGTTTTCTGTTGTGTGTCTGCACCAGCCAGAACTGTTTCGGTCGTTATCTTTGTTTTTTTTTGTTATTTCAGTGTTCATTAAAGACATATGGACACGTACCACGCTGCACCTTGGTCCTCTCCTTCCAACAGCCGTTACACTGTTACTCAGGCCCAGAAGCTAGGATATGCATACAATTGGTAGATTTGGATAGAAAACACTCTTAAGTTTCTAAAACTATTACAATTATGTCTGTGAGTATAACAGAACTGATATAACAGGCGAAACCCCGAGGACAAACCACCCCCCCCAAAAAAATTCTGCCTACCACTGTTTTCAATGGCTGTCACTTTTATTATAAGGCGAAATCCTCCCATATTGCAGTTCATAGGGCTTCCACTAGTCTTTAGAAAAAGTTTCATGCTGGTTTTTGGAAAAATGAGCCAGAAATTGTAGTTTTTCTAGGTGGCTCCCATTTTGGCAGTAGTGTTTCCAAGCGCGTGAAAGAGAGGGCGTTCTTTGGTATTTTTCTCCGGTAAAGACAATAACGAGTCTTAAATTGTATCGTTTATTTACGTATTAGGGTACCTAAGGTTTGATTATAAACGGTGTGTGACTTGTTTGGAAAAGTTTATTAGTAACGTTTATGATTCATTTTGTATGCATTTTGATGGAGGGAAACTGGGTGGATTATTGACTGAAGCGCCAGCTAAACTGAGTTTTTATGGATATAAAGAAGGACATTATCAAACAAAAAGACCATTTGTGATGTATCTGGGACGTTTTGGAGTGCCAACAGAAGAAGATCATCAAAGGGAAGGCATTTATTATATCGCTATTTCTGACTTTCGTGGCGCACCTGCCTGGTTGAAATATGTTTTTCATGCTTTTGTATGAGGGGCGCTGTCCTCAGATTATCGCATGGTGTGCTTTCGCTGTAAAGCCTTTTTGAAATCTGACACAGCGGCTGGATTAACAAGAAGTTAAGCTTTATTTTGATGTATTACACTTGTAATTTTATGAAAGTTCAATATTTATAATTCTGTAGTTCGAATTTTGCGCTCTGCAATTTCACCGGATGTTGRCCAGGTGGGACGCTACCGTCCCACCTGCCAATAAGAAGTTTTAAGGCTAAAACTGGCGAGTGTAGAGAGTGTAGGGATATTGTTATCCACGTCGGCACCAATGATATTAGGATGAAACAGTCAGAGGTCACCAAGCACAACATAGCCTCAGCGTGTAAATCAGATAGATAGATGTTTCGGCATCGAGTAATTGACTCTGGCCCCGCCCAGTTAGGGGGAGTGATGAGCTCTACAGCAGTCTCACAACTCAATCGCTGGTTGAATTATTTTTCTGTCCCTCCCAAAATATAGAATTTGGCCCTCTATCTGGGACTCACCCACAAACAGGAACAAGCCTGGCCTGCTGAGGAGTGACGGACTCCATCCTAGCTGGAGGGGTGCTCTCATCTTATCTATGAACATAGCCAGGGCTCTAACTCCTCTAGCTCCACAATGAGATAGGGTGCAGGCCAGGCAGCAGGCTGTTGGCCAGCCTGCCAGCTTAGTTAGTGACTGTGCCTAGTCACTGACTGTGCCTCGATCTAGGTTGGGCAAAACTAAACATGGCGTGGTTACCTTAGCAATCTCACTGGAATAAAGACCGTTCATGTCATTATTGAAAGAGATTGTGATATCTCACATTTCAAAATAGGGCTACTTAATGTTAGATCCCTCACTTCCAAGGCAGTTATAGTCAATGAAATAATCACTGATTATAATCTGGATGTGATTGGCCTGACTGAAACATGGCTTTTAAGCATGATGAATTTACAGTGTAATTTGAGGCCTCTTCCTGACCATATCCCCAGTCAAAGGCTGAGGTGTTGCTATCATTTAAAATACCAAATATCTGTTTTCGTCTTTTGAGCTTCTAGTCATGAAATCTATGCAGCCTACTCAATCACCTTTTATAGCTACTGTTTACAGGCCTCCTGGACACTATACAGCGTTCCTCACTGAGTTCCCTGAATTCCTATCGGACCTTGTAGTCAGGGCAGATAATATTCACATTTTTGGTGACTTTAATATTCACATGGAAAAGTCCACAGACCCACTCCAAAAGGCTTTTTGAGGCATCATCGACTCAGTCGGTTTTGTACAACATGTCTCCGTACCTACTCACTGTCACAGTCATACTCTGGACCTAGTTTTGTCCCGTAGAATAAATATTGTGGATCTAAATGGTTTTCCTCAGAATCCTGGACTATCGGACCACCATTTTATTGTGTTTGCAATCACAACAAATAATCTGTTCAGACCCCAACCAAGGATCATCAAAAGCCGTGCTATAAATTCTCGGACAAACCAAAGATTCCAAGATGCCCTTCCAGACGCCCTCCACCTTCCACCTTTCACTGCTATGAGGACGATACATTTCGATGAAACATGGCCCCAAAATTGCCCTCCCTGGAAGCCTGTACTTCAGACCTAAGGAAGAAGATGGGGGCAAATGTTTTACTTTTAAACTTGGACAAAACAGAGATCTGGGTTCTAGGTCCCAAGAAACAAAGAGATCTTCTGTTGGATCTGACAATTAATCTTGATGGTTGTATAGTCGTCTCAAATAAAACTGTAAAGGACCTTGGTGTTACTCTGGACCCTGATCTCTCTTTTGACGAACATATCAAGACTGTTTCAAGGACAGCTTTTTTTCATGTACGTAACATTGCAAAAATCAGAAACYTTCTGTCCTAAAATGATGCAGAAAAGTTCATCCATGCTTTTGTCACTTCTAGATTTGACTACTGCAATGCTCTACTTTCCGGCTACCCGGATAAAGCACTAAATAAACTTCAGTTAGTGCTAAACACTGCTGCTAGAATCTTGACTAGAACCAAAAAATTTGATCATATTTCTCCAGTGCTAGCCTCTCTACACTGGCTTCCTGTTAAGGCTAGGGCTGATTTCAAGGTTTTACTGCTGACCTACCAAGCATTACATGGGCTTGCTCCTATCTATCTTTACGATTTGGTCCTGCCGTACATACCTACACGTACGCTGCTGTTACAAGATGCAGGCCTCCTTATTATCCCCAGAATTTGTAAGCAAACAGCTGGAGGCAGGTTTTTCTCCTACAAAGCTCAATTTTTATGGAATGGTCTGCCTATCCATGTGAGAGAAGCAGACTAGGTCTCGACCTTGAAGTCTTTATGGAAGACTCATCTCTTCAGTAGGTCCTATGATTAAGTGTAGTCTGGCCCAGGGGTGTGAAGGTGAACGAAAAGGCACTGGAGCGACGAACCACCCTTGCTGTCTCTGCCCGGCCGGTTCCCCTCTCTCCACTGGGATTCTCTGCCTTTAACCCTATGACGGGGACTGACTTACCATGCCGTCCCAAGGAGGGGTGCGTCACTTGAGTGGGTTGAGGCTATGACGTGATCTTCCTGTCTGGGTTGGCGCCCCCCTCGGGGTCGTGCCGTGGGGGAGATCTTTGTGTGCTATATGTTGGTGGTTTAAGATATGGCTCTAGTGGTGTGAGGGCTGTGCTTTGGCAAAGTGGGTGGGGTTTTATCCTGCCTGGTTGGCCCTCTCCGGGGGTATAGTTGGACTGGGCCACAGTGTCTCCTGTCTCAGCCTCCAGTAATTATGCTGCAATAGTTTATGTGTCGGGGGGCTAGGGTCAGTCTGTTATATCTGGAGTATTTCTCCTGTCTTATCAGGTGTCCTGTGTGAATTTAAGTATGCTCCCTCTAATTCTCTCTCTTTCTCTCTTTCTCCTTCTCTCAGTACTACCTCAGTACTACCTGGCCTGATGACTCCTTGCCACCTGGTTGTGCTGCTCCAGTTTCAACTGTTCTGCCTGCGGCTACAGAACCCTGACCTGTTCACTGGACACGCTACCTTGTCCCGGATATGCTGTTTTCGACACTCTACCGCACCTGCTGTCTCTAACTCGGCTAACTCGGCTATGAAAAGCTAAATGACATTTATTTCTGATGTGCTGATCTGTTGCACCCTGTACAACCACTGTGATTATTATTATTTGACCCTGCTGGTCATCTTTGAATGTTTGAACATATTGGCCATGTATTGTTATAATCCCCACCGGCACAGCCAGAAGAGGACTGGCCACCCCTCATAGCCTGGTTCCTCTCTATGTTTCTTCCTAGGTTCCTGCCTTTCTAGGGAGTTTTTCCTAGCCACCATGCTTCTACATCTGCATTGCTTGCTGTTTGGGGTTTTAGGCTGGGTTTCTGTATAGCACTTTGTGACATCGGCTGATGTAAAAAGGGCTTTATAAATACATTTGATTGATTAATTGATTGATACATCATGAAAAAGGTTGAGAGAATGCCAAGAGTGTGCAAAGCTGTCATCAAGGCAAAATGTGGCTATTTGAAGAATCAAAAATCAAAAATATATAATATAACACTTCTTTGGTTACTACATGTTTCCATTTGTGTTATTTCATAGTTTTGATGTCTTCACTATTATTCTACAATGTAGAAAATAGTCAAAATAAAGAAACACCCTTGAATGAGTAGGTGTTCTAAAACTTTTGACCGGTAGTGTCACGCCCTGGCCTTAGTTATCTTTGTTCTCTTTATTATTTTGGTTAGGTCAGGGTGTGACGAGGGTGGTTTGTGTGTTTTTGTCTCGTCTAGGGTGTTTGTACTGTCTAGGGGTTTTTGTAGATTTATGGGGTTGTGTTCATTCTAGGTGTTTATGTAAGTCTATGGTTGCCTAGATTGGTTCTCAATTAGAGGCAGGTGTTTATCGTTGTCTCTGATTGGGAACCATATTTAGGCAGCCATGTTCTTTGGGTATTTTGTGGGTGATTGTTTCCTGTGTCAGTGTTTGTGCCACACGGGACTGTTTTCGGTTAGGTTACTTTGTTATTTTTTATTTGTGTCTTGTTCAGTTGATTATATTAAAACATGGACACTTACTACGCTGCGTCTTGGTCCGATCCCTGCTACACCTCCTCTTCAGACGAAGAGGAGGAAATCTGCCGTTACAGGTAGTGTACATCGTGTAAACTAATGGGGCGAACTCAGTGAAGTTCAATCTCTTGCGTTTCAGTGCGGCACTGCATTTCTTCTGCCTGGCATTCCTGGAGGAAGTGTGTGCACGCGCACATCTTAGCAGGAACATTGTTCTGAAGCACGTGTCTAATTCATTCCATGGAGGTTCGAGTGTCTGCGGGTTTCCGCTCCTCCCTTGGACTTTATTGATGAATTAATGTCACTGATTAGTAAGAAACTCCCCTCACCTGGTTGTCTGGGTCTTAATTGAAAGGAAACACAAAAAACCAGCACACACTAGGCCCTCCAAAAATTAGTTTGACACCCCTGGTCTAGAGGTTGGTTTGAGATTGGTGTACTTTTGAGTAAATAGCATATTGTGCCAAAGACAACATTACAGCACAGGTTTAGGTCATTCCAATGTCTCTTTAGCATGTCTTTACCCAGGAAGGTGAAGGGCTCCTCCTCAGTGGAGATGACCAAACATCCGTCGCTGGCTGAGATGGAGACAGACAGACAGACGTACTGTTGTTCGGCACGGGACATATGGCGCACCACAGACAGCAGCCAGATCGGGTGGGAATCACAGGCTGAACTGAACCTGCTGATCAGGAACCAGCAGGAATATGACAGGCCTGCTGCCGGGGGGAAACCACGACAGTCTGGTTGAATGGAAGAGGAGGAGGAGGAGAGGGGACAAGCAGAGATAAAGTTAACCAAACATAGGTCATACAGCATTTTCAAAGCAAATCCATTTAAACAAGTAAAATAGGTAAACATATAGTTGTTAAAAGTAAAACGTAGTTGATACAGTACTAGGTGAACTCCCTCCCCTGCTGTCTTACCTCCTCCTATTCCCCCTGTTGGGATGGAGTCAGCATTGACACCTTTCACTGTAGCCAGGGATGGTAGAAACAGACAGCTGAAAACACACACACACACAGACATGCACACACACACAGAGACACATGTCATTGTCAAATCAATGGTGTGCAACAGAACATTTCGTATGACAATGACCATAGAAGTTGGAAGTTGACAGCACAAATAGGTCTGGGATCAGGCTAGTGAATCATTGGAATCCTATGCAAACCTACCAGAACCCATCCCACTTCCAACCTACCCGGTACAGTGGACTCACCCATAGCCACTCTCAGTCATATCAAACTCCACAAAGGCCGGAGAGGTGGAGACTCGGTGTGGTCGGAAGCTCCTTGGTGACGTCATGGAGACTAGGCTAATGATTTGGTGCAGGGGGAGGGGCTGGCCGACAGGAGAGCCAATAGGAGGAGAGGAGCTCAGCAGGCTAAAAGAGCGTTTCAATGTCTTCATGATGGAGCAAGTGGTGGTCTCACTGTCTGTTAAGCTGTCTGCCTTCTCTGGGCTGTGGCCTGCAAAATTAGATTAATAATACGATTACAACCACGTTTATTTTATTAGTAATTACAGAATTACATGTAAAGACTACATACAGTATAGGCCTAAAGTTAAAAGCTACACTTTTTGGAACACAGATGTGCAACATTTCAAATGCTGTCTGCTTCCTCTAGACCAGTGTTTCCCAAACCTCTCCTCGAGTACCCCTAGCCAGTCCACTTCTTTGATGTATTCTAGAATTAGCACATCTGATTCAAATGGTCATATAATTATGGCCTTATTAGTTGAATCAATAGTGCTAGTGCAGGACTCAAATGAAGTGGTTAAAATCAGATGAAAGTTCTGTATCTTTACCATTGGAGGGAGAAAAGGGGCACTGTGTGTTGGATTCTGGAGCAGAGGTGGCAGCAATTTTGTTAGCTTGGCACATCAGAGGTTCACAAAGACACAGGAAACGCCTGGAGAAGAAGGAAATAAGAGGTAAGATAACATTCGTCAAGCTTTGATTTTGGGGTGAACTATCCATTTTAAGTACAAAAAAGATTCCTCAACGGTGGGTAGTGAGATCAACACAGGGACAATGTTTTAAAACTTCTTGAATCAGAAAACAKAAACGCATGTCCAGATAGTCCTTCTCTGTTTCAGTCCATTTTCTGCCATTTGGTGCCTAATATGCACACCCAAGCTTGGTGCCAAGAAAAGCAGCTGACCTGAGGTCTATGTGGGAGATGGAGTGTGAGGAGATTTTCTCCAGGATGCGTGTGTCAGGCAGGTGTAGTGGGTGGTCCGGCCTGAGCAGGATGCTTCGACAGTGGGTTAGTAGAGTGGACACCAAACCCCCCTTGCAGACGATCTGCCGGTTCTTCTCTGATGTTACCATCACCTGGAGGTGGTGGGCTACTGAGTACTGGACCTCCACTGACAGCTGGGGGAGAGGAGGAGTGATGAAGAATTCAATTTAACCAAATTGATTCAAATTCAAATGACAGCAAAGCAGTCTGAGAAGAGAGGTGCTATGAGTAATCCAATTGAACTGAACTGAGTTGAATTACAATTAATTGATTTCTACATAATATGAAAGAGCAATAAAGCATGAATTAAATCTAACTGAACTGAGTTGATTCCTGAATTGATTCCTGCATATGACAGAGCAGTGTAGTCAGTCTGCTGATAGGTTACCTGTGGATCCTCTGCAGTAAAGACATGAGGCAGGAGAGTCATGATGACCCTGAGGGCTCCAGGATGCAGTATGGTCTGGTCACAGGTAAACCTGGACCCATAAACCCACAGATACATAGTATCACATAGTTATAACGTGATTATAATATGAAGCCTCTGGTAGATTGGATACGAGAGAATTTAACACACCTGGAATATACAGTACATTCGGAAAATATTCAGATCCCTTGACTTTTTCCACATTTTGATACGTTACAGCCTTATTTTAAAATGGATTAAATACTTTTCCCTCCACATCAATTTACACACAATACCCCATAATGACAAAGCAAAATCAAAGGTTTTTAGAATTTTTTGCAAACGTGTATATAATTTAAAAAAAATGAAATATTACATTTACATAAGTATTTGTCAGGTTTTGGCCAGGACTGTTCAGGTTTTGGTCACTAGATGTCCCCATTGCACCTTTTTTGTACCTTTTGTTTTTTCCTTGCTCTAATTATTGTTTGCACCTGTGTGTCGTTCCCTTGTTAGTATTTAAACCCTGTGTGTTCCTCAGTTCTTTGCTCAGTGTTTGTATGTTAGCACCCAGCCCCAGCCTTGTTGTGAACATATTTCTCTTATTGGATTTTCCAGAGGTTCTCTGGTTTAGTGCTTGTGTATTTTTGAGTAGTCTTTTGAGGTTTGTTTTTCCCTGCTGTTTTTAACCCCTTTGTGGAGTTTCTTTGTATTTTGGAGGATATCCATTTTGTGCCTCTTGGCTTTATTTTTGGACGTGGTGGATTTATATTCTTTGCCTGAAGATCTTGTCCTTTTATTAAACCACCATTTCTAGTACTGCTGGGTCTGCCTCATCTTCTGGGTTCTGCCGACTATTAGTGACTGTTTCTCTCACCGGGTCCTGACAGTATTGAAACACCTTTGGTAGTGGTTACAGCCTCGAGTCTTCTTTGGTATGATGCTACAAACTTGGCACACCTGTATTTGGGGAGTTTCTCCAATTCTTCTCTGCAGATTCTCTCAAGCTCATTCAGGTTCGATGGGGAGCGTCGCTACACAGCTATTTTCAGGCCTCCCCATAGATGTTCGATCGGGTTCTGGCTTGGCCACTCAAGGATATTCAGACACTTGTCCCGAAGCCACTCCTGCGTTGTCTTGGCTGTGTGCTTAACGTTGTTGTCCTGTTGGAAGGTAAACCTTCGCCCCAGTATGAGGTCCTGAGCACTCTGGAGCAGGTTTTCATCAAAGATCTCTCTGTACTTTGCTCCGTTCATCTTTCCCTCGATCCTGACTAGTCTCCCAGTCCCTGTTGCTGACACACATCCCCATAGCATGATGCTGCCACCATCATGTTTTGCTGTAGGGCTGGTGCCAGGTTTCCTCAAGACAAGACGCTTGGCATTCAGCCCAAAGAGTTCAATCTTGGTTTCATCAGACCAGAGGATCTTGTTTCTCATGGTCTGAGAGTCCTTTAGGTGCCTTTTGGAAAACTCCAAGCGGGTTGTTATGTGCCTTTTACTGAGGAGTGGCTTCCGTCTGGCCACTCTACCATAAAGGCCTGATTGGAGGAGTGCTGCAGAGATGTTTGTCCTTCTGGAAGGTTCTCACATCTCAACAGAGGAACTCTGGAGCTCTGTCACCTCCGTGACCAAGGCCTTCTCCTCCGATTTCTAGGAAAAGTCTTTGTTGTTCCAAAATAACAATGATGGAGGCCACTGTGTTATTTTGGACTTTCAATACTGCAGACATTTTTTGGTACCCTTCCCCAGATCTGAGGTCTGAATACTTTCTGAATGCACTGTAAAAGCTTAGAAGAAAACCACTGAGATATATAGGGAGGTGAAGATGGAAAGGGAGGGGGAGAAGGAAAGGAGGAGGTAGAAAGGGAGATACTCTGGTACGATAGTGTATCTCTTTAACAAGAAACAACAGTTCCACCTGTAGTTAGTCTCAGAGCAGACAACAGCGACGCTGTGGGCTGCAGGTCTGGATCCCCCCTGTAGTTCATCCTCTGGTGTCTGTGAAGTCTGTCGGGTTGGTGGCACACTCTGCAGCCTCTCTCCTCCACCACCACCCCCCTGGGTCTCCCCATCTCCCCCCTCCTCTCTCTTCTCTCCCACATGTCCTGCTGTCATCTCAAGGGCAGCGTAGGTCCCTGTAGCTAATTGGTCCAGGTAGGAGAGGAGCCTGATACAGGTCTGTAAAGGGGGAGGCAGGGGTGGCTTGGAGGTGGAAGAGAGGGGGGTGAGCACTGGGGTCTCAGACAGCTCCAGAAACTGGTGGAAGCTCCTCCCAAGACAATGATTGTCCTCTGTTCCTTTCTGACCCCATCTCTGGCCCAGGCCCCTACTCATCATACCCCCGGCGTGGCCCTCCATCCTCTCTGTCGCCTCCCGGCCCTCAGTCTGGAAACAACCCAGCCGTAGTAAGGCTTCAGCCAGCCTCTCGTAGAACCCTTCAGCCTGGAACAAATTAATGAATTATTTTCACGTCTGGTCACATTCATACAACCCACCCTTTGGCTTACGAGGTTATTGGACACCTCATTTGAATGAATGACATCACAGGACAGTGGTGTTGCATACCTGGAACTGGTGTGAGTTGACAGGGTGTACGTGGACAGCTAGGGCGAGGGTGTGTAGGGTGAGGAAGAGGAGGTCTAGTATCCCCTGCTGCCCCATAGCACCCAACACCCCACCCTGAGTGGGGTCACTCAGAGCCCCCTCCATGTCCACCACCAGGGACAGCAGGCCGGTGAAGCCCCGCGCACGTCGAAACGCCCCCCAACTGTTAGGTCTCTCCAGAACCTTCAAAACTGACTGGAGAACACAGAGAGAGAATTCAGTTACAGAAAATGTACACACACACGTCTGGCTCCATTTGTGCTTTAGTCCTCTCTGACTATCTAACAAACAAGGTAGACTATGTTATTGTAACGGCTGTCAATGTCGTTCTCCTCCTCAGACGAGGAGGAGCATGGATCGGACCAAGATGCGGAGTAGGAGGTATTCATGATTTTAATGGCAAACCAACAAACACTACAAATAAACAAAACAACAAACGTGACTAACCTGCAACAGTCCTGTGTGGCCCAAACGCTAACACAGGAAACAAACACCCACAAAACACCAGTGAAACCCTGGCTGCCTTAGTATGACTCTCAATCAGAGACAAACGAAACACACCTGTCYCTAATTGAGAATCATACCAGGCCGAACACAAAACCCAACATAGAAATACAAAACATAGACTGCCCACCCAACACTCACGCCCTGACCAATAAAGACATACAAAACAAGAGAAAACAGGTCAGGAACGTGACAGTTATATTATACAGTTCTATGGATGAGGCAGATCGAGAAAGTCCGGTTAACATGGCTATTGAGAAGATTATATGGCAAGATTACAGACATAGATTGAGGTCCTTGAACTTGACCCATACAGAATTAACCCTTTACAGACAGCACAAACAGAATAGCCTGGACCAAACTATTCAGCTCACACACAGTATTCTCTTTGAGATGTTTGAGGTTTGGGAAAATGTTGTCACAAAGGCATCAGTGACCAACATCTAGATATRCACAATACATAGTGAAAGTCTACACCCTTTGCACTGTTTTTTTTTCTGCCTTTTTTACTAGTTATCTACACAACCTGCTCCACTTTCAAAGTGAAAGAAACATTGTAGAACATTTTCTAAAAAAAAAAAATAATCAAACGAAGATGTCTTGATTGCTCATGTCTTTATAAAACCAGTGTCAGTATGCTAACTTAGCATATAGTGCTGCCACCCTGGACGTGCCTCTGACTGGGCTTGTACCAGGGTCCTCTACCTTACCAACACACGTAACTGCCCGCTTGACAACATGCAAAACGATTGAACTATACAAAAGGTACCAATTGGATAGTTCCATTGGCAACATTTCAAGCTAGCTGCGAAGTGAGCTTACAGTACGTTCTTAACTCTGTTACATTCACACCCCGCAGTTAGTACTTTGTGGAAGCTCCTTTGGCAGCAACTACAGCTGTGAATAATTTTGAATAAGATTCTACCAACTTTGCACAACTCTTAAGGCAACATATATTCATTGTTTTTGTTAAAATTGCTCAAGCTCAGTAAATTTGGTTGGAATCATTGATGGGCAGTAATTTTCAAACCTTGTCTTTGATTTTCAAGCAGACTCAAGTCAGGACTGAGAGTAGACCACTCAGGAACACTCAACGCCTCATGCAGCAAAATGTGAATCTGTGCAAGGGGTGTGTAGACTTTCACTAGGCACTGTGTAAACATTTGGAGTAATAATGTATAATGCATTCAATTGCCTATCAATCAAGAAGTAAACAAAGCAAAATGCGAGCTTATCTCCTCCGTTCTATTCAGCCAATTAAAACAAGCAGGTCATGAAGGGATGAAAAATAGTCCTGACATAAATAAATAACAAAATCATAAATTATTTGGGGTAACCGTTGTTGAGGACTAAGCTAAATGTGATTAGCTTCATCTAATTTAGTGGTCTAATCCATCTGATAGGTAATGTGTGTGGCAGAACGCAGAGAGAAATGTGATTAACAAGAACTAGACTAATCACAATGGCTCTCAACACACGCCAAACCAGGTCACACTAAATCTGACTGCCACCTGCTTTAATCAAGTTAACACACATAGACACACTCGCACACACACACACACACAAACCCGTATACAAATACACACACTCGCACACACACCAAACACACAAACACCCCACCACCACACACACACACACACACCCATACACACACACATATATCGTCTGCGAGTTAGTACCCCTCTCATTCTGATCTATAAAAATAGACACGTACAGTAAGTCGCTAACTCATTTAGACCTAATCAGGTTTATCAGCCATTCTCTGATGTGATAGAGGTCCTAATCTTCATAGAGTGACAGCACAGGGCTGGAGGGGTAATCAAATAGCGCCCCGGCTAACAGCTAAACCTGTATCAACTAATCAATCTGCATTTGTCTATAATGCAATAAAGCTCCTGGAGGATGGGATAACAAATTCACTGCCTTATTATGTTATAAACATGTTACAATTTGTTAAAATTTGACGTGAAAATTAAATCTGCAGATTAGTCGAGACCCTCACGTGTTTTTGTTGGCTGTCGTTTCTACTCATGCTTTAGCAAAATGTGTTTTTGACAACAATCCATAAAACATTAGAGAGAGATCAATGTGTGTGTGTGTGTACCTGCAGCAGGTCTTGTTTGAGCCCCAGCTCCTGTTGTGTAGAGGAACAGAGAGCTCCTATAGCCGTAGACATAAACTCGTCAGGGTTTATCTCTGACAGCTGCTCCAGGATGCTGAGGGTTGGTCCTCTGTACTGCTCCTCATCTAGAAAGATCTTTATGTAGGGAACCATCCCAAGGTCACGGACTGACACTGAGAGAGAGGGGAAGAGAGAAAGCGAGAGAGCGGGGGAGAGCTGCAGAGTGATCGGGATGTGTGTACCTGATAGATCGTAGCATTTCTTTGGATAGACACAGATATAATAGCGAGGGGAGACAGATGAGAGTGAGAGGATGAGAGGAAAGTGGCTAGTGGTGGACCCAGGGATCGGACCAGTGCCTTTGGGGGCAATGTTGGTTGCACTACCGCTAGACCAGATTCCGACACTTACCTGTGTTTCTGATGGAGCGTAGGGTGAGGGCAGCCACTACTGTGAGCATGCTGGTGGTGAGAGCTCTCTCATTGTCCTCTACAGCTGACTGATCGTGGGGACCTGACAGAGAGAGAAGAGATCACTGTGAGGAAGAGTGAAAGGCTCTATAGGCTCTATATAAGACTACATGTGGTAACATCATTGTTACAATAATATACACGTACCTGCTCCTCTAGCCTTCCTGAGTATCTTGGCCCTCCTGCGTAGTTCTGCAAGCAGAAGTTCCAACAGACCTCCATCACTGAGAACCTCCGCTAGCAGACCACTACGCACTGTCAACCTGAAGAGGAATGGAAGAGATTTTGTATATTTTAAACTAAAGTCAAATCCAATCAAATTTGATTTGTCACATGCTTCGTAAACTAGTGTAGACTAACAGTGAAAAGCTTACTTACAGATGCTTCCCAACAATGCAGAGAGAAAAAAAGAGAAGTAATATAAAAATAATTACACAAGGTATAAATACACAATGAGTAACTGGATATACAGTGCATTTGGAAGGTATTCAGACCCTTTGAATGTTCCACATTTTGTTACGTTTCAGCCTTGCCACGTCTACTCCCGCTCTCCCTCTCCGGTGCTCGACGTCGCAGGTCTACTAACTACCGGTCCTGGAAACCCATCTTTACGCACACCTCTGTCTCATCATCAGTCACACCTGGACTTCATTACTCCCTGACTACTTACCCTTAATATATATATTTTTTGTTATCAGTTATCAGGCAGTATTGGTTATGTTTCCTTGTCAGACGTTTCTCTTGTTTTGTATCATTCTATGTTCGTTCATATTAAACTCACTAACTGCAACTGCTTCTTGACTCCCTGCATCGACGTTACAGAATACAGCCTCAACATATGGAAGCATCAGTTAATCAGGACATCTCCCAGATAGTCAGCGAACAGGAACACTTACTTCGCCAACACTATGAACACCTGGCACAACTGGGGACGGCTATGGATGAGGTCCTCCACGTTCTTCAACATCTCGACATTTATGGAGGGGTGTCACCTCCAACAAGCGGAGGATTTTCTTCCACAAGTCGACCCAGCGTGCCAGCACCCCAGCCCATCCAACAGTTCACCCAGGTCAGCGATGCCCGTTTGTCCCTCCCGGACAAATATTACGGGTCTCCCTCCAAATGCCGTGGTTTCCTACTCCAGTGCTCCCTCTATTTCACTCATCAGTTGGGAGTTCCCACCACGGACAGGTCCAAGGTTGACACGGTTATTTCCCTGGTGACCGGACGGGCGTTGGAGTGGGCTATGGCCGTCTGGGACAGAAAAGGATCTGGGTTCCTATGAGGGGTTCATGGCTCTGTTCAGAGGGGTCTTCCACCATTCACCGGAGGGCAGAGAGGACAGTGGCAGCATCCAGTGGATGGAATAATCCGGCGCTCTGCACACTATTCAGAAGAGGATTGCGCAAAGAAGTACAGACGGAGATGGCTTGCCGAGACGAAAATCTAACCTTGGACACACTCATCGCGATGGCCATCCGTCTGGATAACCTTCTGCGGGAGCGTCGGCACCCCCATCGCCTCTCTCCCTCCTTCGTTGACCATTCTGAGTCGGAGCCTGAACCCATGGCACAAGCCTCCCCGCGGCTGAGAGACGCCATCGGAGGCAGTTAGGGCTCTGTCCCTATTGCGGCCAGGAGGGGCACCAGCTTCAACGGTGTCTGGTACGTCCCAACCCGGAATCCACGAGAGCAGAGGGACTTCCTGGGTTAGGTGTGAGTACTCCATCATCATCACTTTCCGTCAAACCTTTTTCAGTATCGATTTCASTAGGAGGCTGTCCCTCATCTATTGTTTCTACAGCTCTAAAGGGTTCTGGTGACACAGGGAATTGTATTGATGAGACCTTTGCCTCCTCCCTGCACATCACCTCATACCTGCTCTCTTCTCCATTTCCTGTCCAAGCGTTGGATATACAACCATTGGGATCCGGCACTATTACGCACGTCACAGTACCACTCACCCTCACCGTGGGACCCAAGCACCAGGAAAACCTTTCCTTCCTCTTCACCTCCGCACCCATGCACAAAGTCATCCTTGGCCTACTGTGGCTCCAACTCCATAATCCCACCATCTCCTGGTCAGAGAGGAGGATTACCGCCTGGGGACCAGGATRTCGAAGGACCTGCTTTCCCGCTCGCTGTGTTTCCACATCGGTAGAGGGCCCTGTGAGTGACCGCCAGCTCATCAATCGGTCCTCCCGTATCGTTGGCCCCGTGTTTTGGGACGTAGATATGGACATCCGCCAGGCTCTGGGGAGGGAACCCGCTCCTGCCACTTGCCCTCCGGAGCGTATTTACTTCCCAACAGGGGTCAGAGATTGGTTGCTGACCTGGGCACACACATCCCTCGCCTCTGGACACCCAGGTGTCACCCGCACCACTCAATCCCTTTCTGAGAAATAATGGTGGCCCACTTTGGCACAGGACGTTGCACAYTATGTCAACTCATGTCAACTTCAGTATGTACTCAATATAAATCTCACAGCACGCTCCAGCAGGAAAACTCCTTCCCCTTCCTGTGCCACAGCATCCCTGGTCTCATCTGTCTATTTATTTCATCACTGATCTCCCCTTGTCTGATGGTTTCACCACCATTTTGGTGGTTGTGGACAGATTCTCAAAGTCATGTAGTTTCATCTCTCTCTCTGGTCTCCCTAACGCTCTCCAGGTCGYTGAGGTACTGTTCCAGCAGGTCTTCCGGCATTTTCACCTTCCAGAGGAAGGCTTTCATGGAGAAGCTGGGGTCACGGTCAGTCTCACTTCTGGGTACCAGCCTCAATCTAACGGGCAGGTGGAGATGATGAACCAGGAGCTGGGGAGGTTCCTGAGGATTCACTGCCAGGACCAGCACGGGGAGTGGGCCCGATTCCTTCCTTGGGCTGAATACGCCCAGAATTCATTTGGACACTCCTCCACTGGGCTGACTCCCTTCCAGTGTGTTCTGTTCATCAGTCACACCTGGACTTAATTACTCGCTGATGCCCTTTATATAGCACTCTTTTGTTATTAGTTATCAGCCAGTTTTGGTTATGTTTCCTTGTCAGACGTTTGTCTTGTATTGTATCGTTCTATGTTGGTTCATATTACACTCAATAACTGCACATGCTTCCTGACTCCCTGCGTCGACGTTACACTTATTCTAAAATGTATTCAATTATTTTTTTCCTCATCAATCTACACACAATACCCCATAATGACGAAGGGAAAACAGGTTCTCAGTTTTTTGTCAATGTATTAAAAATTCAAAACAGAAATACCTTATTTACATATGTATTCAGAACCTTGCTATGAGACTCGAAATTGAGCTCAGATGCATCCTGTTTCCATTTCTCATCCTTGAGATGTTTCTACAACTTCATTGGAGTCCACCTGTGGTAAATTCTATTGATTGGACATGATTTGGAAAGGCCCACACCAGTCTATATAAGGTCCCACAGTTGACAGTGCATGTCAGAGCAAAAACCAAGCCATGAGATTGAAGGAATTCTTTGTAGAACGACGAGACAGGATTGTGTGTGTCGAGGCACAGGCTACGAAAAAATATCTGTGGCATTGAAGGTCCCCAAGAACTCCATCATTCTTAAATGGAAGAAGTTTGGAATCACTAAGACTCTTCCTAGAGCTGGCCGCCTGGCTAAACTGAGCAATCGGGGGAGAAGGGCATTCTTCAAGGAGGTGACCAAGAACCCGATGGTCACTTTTTTTTTTATATATTTATTTTTTTCCCCAATTTCATGTTATCCAATTGGTAGTTACAGTCTTGTCCCATTGTTGCAACTCCTGTACGGACTTGGGAGAGGCGAAGGTCGAGAGCCGAGCGTCCTCCGAAACACAATCCAACCAAGCCGCACTACTTCTTGACACAATGCCCGCTTAACCCGGAAGCCAGCCGCACCAATGTGTCGAAGGAAACACCATACACCTGGTGACTGTGTCAGCGTGCATTGCGCCCGGCCTGCCACAGGAGTTGCTAGAKCGCGATGGGACAAGAACATCCCTGCCGGCCAAACCCTCCCCTAACCCGGATGACGCTGGGCCAATTGTGCCTGGACTCGAACCATGATCTCTAGTGGCACAGCTAGCACTGCGGGACAATGCCTTAGACCACTGTGCCACTCGGGGCGCCCAATGGTCACTCTGACAGAGCTCCAGAGTTCCTCTGTGGAGATGGGAGAACCTTCCAGAAGGACTCCACCAATCAGGCCTTTATGGTAGAGTGTTCAGACAGAACCAACTCCTCAGAAAAAGACACATGACAGCTCGCTTGGAGTTACCAAAAGGCACCTAAAGGACTCTGAACATGAGAAACAAGGTTCTCTAGTCTCATGAATCCAAGGTTGAACTTTTGTCATTATGGGGTATWGTGTGTAGATTGATGAGAAAAACAACAACAATTTAATACATTTAAAATAAGGCTTTAAAGTAACAAAATGTGGAAAAAGTCAAGGGGTCTGAATACTTTCTGAACTGTATACTGTAAAAAGTACTAGAAATATACACTCAGTGGCCAGTTTTTTAGGTACACCACCCCATTCACTAAAATGGTTTACTCATACAGACAGTGAGTCACGTGGCTGTGGTTATATAAAGTAGGCAGACAGGCATCAAGGCATTCAGTTACTGTTTCGATTGAACATTAAAATTAGCAAAACGAGTGACCTAAGCGACTTTGAGCTCAAAGTCAGCTGTATTCCTGTGGGTGAAAACAGATCATTGATGAGAGAGGTCAAAGGAGAATGGCAAGATTCGTGCAAGCTCTCAGGCGGGACATGAACAGGCAAATAACAGCGCAGTACAACAGTGGTGTGCAGAACAGCATCTCGGAACGCACAACTTGTCGGTCCTTGTCACGGATGGGCTATTACAGCAGATTAAGACGCTCCAGTGGGCACGCGATCACCAACACTGGACAATTGAGGCATGGAAAAACATTGCCAGGTCCGACGAATTCCGGTTCCTGCTGCTTCATGCTGATGGCAGAGTCGGGATTTGGCGTAAACAGCATGAGTCCATGGCCCCATCCTGCCTGGTGTCAACAGTACAGGCTGGTGGCGTAATGGTGTGGGGAAGTGTACCTAATAAACTGTCCACCGAGTGCATATTGTATCATCCCAGTCATAGAGTCATTTATAAAATAATCAATGTGTCTTATACTGGGGACGAATCCAATTTAACCTCTGGGGATCAATAACGTTTATTCCTTCATTTAAACCTGTGGAAGCAGCCGAGGGCAGCCACTCCAAACTCTGCACCTCCGGCCACGGCCCCTGCCCAGCCCTGCTTCAGCACTGCCTGCACCGCACGCACAGCCTCGTGGGGGATGTAGTTAAGATGGAATGCCACCTGGACAGACACATTAACAGGATAGTTCAGTCAATAGTGGTGAATCAACAGATAAGTATTTTACCAAATTATCAATTGCTGAATTAATTAAACATAATGGACATATGGAGTCATGGATGGAGAAGTATAAATGTAGAGCTTGTTAAGGGGATAGATTCTGATACGGATTTTGTGTGTATGTACGTAACAAGTGTAGTTACCTTGCGTGCATGCAAGTGTGTGTGCTTGTGCGCGCATGTGTGTGTATGTGCCTGCTTGCCCACACGTGCATGTGTCACTCAACCTACCATCTCTAACATAGAGAAGAACAGTCTGTGTACAGGAGGCGGTTTCTTCGACACACACTGAGCTAGCTGAGCCAGTGATTGAACAGTCCACTCTAACAGGAAGAAGTTGGCCCTGTTCCATGACCACACAGTCCTGATGGTGCTTAGGATCTGGCTGCAGAATACACAGTCCTCTGACCGCTGGAAGGAACCCTGTAGCAAACGGAATGCTGATAGGTTCCTTACTGCAGGACCTGGAAGGACAGGCGTTAAACATTTGTGAAAAAAGGATACATTATTGTGGGAATCTCAAAAGTGCTAAGTGCCTTAATCCTCTCATCATCTCTTTCCTGTAATTTGCTCAGAACTGAGAACACATAATAGGAAAATATTTTTGTGCAGACCCTCTGCACTGCATCTTATGACACAAGGATACAAAGCCTGAAGCAGAAGGTTAACTAGGCTCAGATAGAGACAGATATGTAAAAGTGTAATAAACTAGGAGCAGTGTTTCCCCTAGCTAGAAGAAGAGAGACAGACACCCCAAAAAAAGGTTCAGTCAATGAGGATTTGTTTCACATAGAAAAACACTGGCTGGGCTGGTTAGTTATAGTGTCTATGACCACTATCCCTACCTGGAAAAATATGTTTGTTTTGTGTTTGATGTTGACTGAGATGTGGACCGGAAATACATTCCCATGGCATACTCAAAGGTCAATTTAAGCAAAGTTATGTTTTAGTTTAGGAATCATTTATCATATTTTGCTCAATTCCATAGAGAAATGATGGTTGAACAATTAACTCACAAATAACCTAAACAGGAGAAAATAACCAAGGGAATCGAGTTTGATAGATAACGAATATGTTAAGTTGCATAAAAACATTGGGAAAACATCATTATTCGGACTGATAAAGTTTGGAAGCACAGCATTGTCAGAATATTCCGAGATGGTCTTAGATTTAGGAGTGGGGACATGGATATGTTTGTGGTAAATAAATATATAAATATATAGTTTGTAATAAGATTCATTTTCACCTGTAATGAAAATCACATCACAGACAAATAAGATCATCCTAAAACACCCTTGTCTCAACGCTGGTGAGAGAGGTGCTCCTGTAGGTGATAGATGGGCTCTGTGTGTGCTGTGTTGTCGTGTTGTTGTGTGTGTGTGTGGTGTGTGTGTGTGTGTGTGTGTGGTGTGTGTGTGTGTGTGTGTGTGTGTGTGTGTGTGGTGTCGTGCGTGGCGTGCGTGCGTGCGTGCGCGTAGCGTGCGTGCGTTGCGTCGCGTGCGTGCGTTGCGTGGCTGTGGCGTGCGTGTGTGATAGATGGGTAGCCTCTGTGCGTGTGGTGTTTTATGAATGCGTGTGTCTGTTATGACAGAGTTAGGATTGCAGACTCCACTTCATCATCTTAGACATAATCACCTCATTTAACCTGAGAGTGGAGCAAGGAGGGGAGAGAGGAGACTGTTTGGGGAGTATCAAGGGAACGAGTGTGGGACAGGGGTAGAGGAGTGTTTGGAGTGGGAGCACACAAGGTTTCCAGTAATCCACCTACATTTGTTTCTTGAAAAAGTGTGGGGGAAACGGGGGGCGGGGGGGGGGGGGGAGGGAATAAGTAGGAATGTTTTCTTACCTGTGGTGAGTGAGGGGCAAACTTTGAAGCCAGGTGGCTGAGGGTTGGGACACAGAGAGCCACCTTCAGCTCTGACTCCCCAAACGAGACACAAAGACGCTAGCTCAGAAAAGAGCAGTCCTCTGTGGATCCAACTCCTCCCGCAGCGACACGCCCTCTCATCACCTGCAATTGGGAAGAAATTAGGAATTAATGGTACGGAGAGAGTGTGAAAGAACACAGTAAAGGGTCTAGATGTAAAGTGAAAGATAAAATATATATTTGTTGACATATATCTGTAAGCAGACAAACTGCAGAGACATAAATAGCATTGTGTTGTGGCAGAATTGGTTTTAACCCAAAAATAAATCAAATTACATTATGTCTGTTGCACACACCTTTATTCGCGGAGCCATATTTCCAAGAAATCTGGATAAGTTCCACTACTGACGCTTTCAATAAAGACAGATGTTCATCTCTTGTCCCTTCCCCTCCCACCTTCAACCACTCCCTTTCTCTCCCTCACCATCATCCTTCCTCACCCTCTCTTTCTCCCTCAATTCCCCCCCCCATCTCCTTCTCTCTAACTCACCGGGTCATGATGGCCTGTAAGACAGTGTATCCATCGTTATTTTCAAGCTCGGTGAACAGAGCAGGGTTGAGCTGGTAGGAGTCTCTGATGAAGCTAAACACTGTGACAGCCACCTCAGCTAGGACTGGAGCTGGGGCACGATCACTGATACGCTGCAGGTTCTGAATACAGATACGCACACAGTTCTTAGCTGAGGAGAGAGTGGAGAAATAAAATATACATAATATATATTTATTATAATGATAGATATATGAAGAGAAAGAGAGAGAGAGAGAGGAGAGGAGAGAGAGAGAGAGAGAGAGAGAGAGAAGAAGAGAGAGAGAGAGAGAGAGAGAGAGAGAAGGGGTTACAGGGTCAATGAATCATACGTTGAGTAATTCAAGTATTTAACCATAAAAATACACACCAGACACATTGCCTGAATGCCTCCACCATCACCAAAACAAATCACCCATCATCACCAAAACAAACTGATAATCATCACCAAAGCAAACTGCTCATCATCAACAAAACCATAGCATTAAATATTATTATTATATTGATTATATTCCAGGCTGTATCACATCCGGCTGTGGTTGGGAGTCCCATAGGGCTGTGCACAATTGGCCCAGGGTCGTCCGGGTTAAGGTTTGGCCGGGGTAGGCCATCATTGTAAATAAGACTTTGATCTTAACTGGCTTGCCTAGTTAAATAAAGGTTAAATAAAAAACAAAATACAGTGGCACTATTAAATACTAATTTCTGATTGGCTTGAAGGGCATTCTAGAGCGTGCATTATTTTCCTCTAACGGCCAGTATATCAGCACGGTAGAATTCAATGGCTATTTCAAGCTTACATGTTCAATGTTTGAGCTATTTTTGAAAGCAAAAGTTGAATTGTAAACATTGTTGAATTCGATTTTCATAATAGCAAGCTAGGACTGATGGTTAGGTTAGCTAAACTAGCAAGCCTGTTTGTTTGGTTACCAAGGCAACTACTGTACTGTAGTATCTAGTAAACTTGCAAGCTACTTCAGTGGATGTTGAACACATTTCTACCTGCAAATGAACACATTTCTTGCGGGAAATGTGTTAAATTATAGCCATGGTGTAAAAAGGATAATCAACTATGGGCTCTGCATTCTCTGGAAAATAAGCAGCTCTGTGGAAGGTAAATTCTGTTTCACTCCACTAGCGCATTGCGGAACACATTTCGCACATTCCTGATTTTCCATAGAATGCATAGCTCCCCCTTATATATGTCCTCCATGACCAAAACAAACTGATAACGATCACCAARACAAACCAGACAACAGTCATGTTCTGTGCTCTGGGCTGTGTATGGGAACAGCTAAGTAGATAATGAGGTCTGAGTGGATATCATGTGAATGTCTACTTCTGTGTTTGTCATGAGACCTGGGGCTCTGGTGACTGCTGCTTATCTTTACCCCCGTTCCTGAGAGAGGAAAATCACCCCATCAATAAGGTAAGTGGTCTTAATGTTCTGGTGATTACTGCATCCSAGCAAACTGGGAACATTCCTATAACATTAGCTAAGATTCCCAGCTAAGATTCCCATTAAGTTCTAGTATTTTTTGTCCAACAACCACCACAGAAAATTCTTCAAAAGTTCTCATTAGGTTTCCTGTTTACGTAATAACACATTGTACCAGTAATGTTTTACCAGAAAACCAAAACTAGTTCTGTGAAAGTTCCTGCACCAAATGTTCTCATAACACAAAAACTGTTCATTTGTGGTGATGATTATAGAATATTTGTATTGTAATGACCTGACTTGATCATAAAGGAACAATTGTCCAGACTGAGGCTTGAGTTTACGAATTGACGGTTTATTAACCCAACTTTACACAGGCTACTGTTTCGCCGTAACCCACGCCAAATAAATGAAAGATACCCAACAAACCAACCGTGACCTTCTCTTGTGAAGGCCAGACGTAAGAGAGAGAACAATGGCTAAACCTGGTCTTAACTTCCAATGCTCCATCCCCCTGCCCAACCCCCCTCCACGYCACTCCGCCAACCGCCAGGATGCCCAGCATCAGAACATTCCAGGCATTCCCGTGGTTGGCAGATAGCAGGTTGATTGGCATGTCGGACCCCGCGAACACTGGTAAGTACAACACAACCCATTAATAGCCTAACACATAACACACAGCTGTCTGTGCGGGTCGCTACCGTATAAAACATTCGCATGATGTTGGAAGAACGTTTCTATAACCCAATTAACCTCTAAAAGTCTAAGTCGTCTAAGCTAACATATGGAATTGTTTTTAGATGGTTCAATATTTAGATGGTTCAAAATTCAATATTTTATCAAATAAYAACAACAACAAAAAAATAGATACCTAAATGGGTCCTAAAATTCAAAATCAAATAGCAAAATGATCCATAGTATTACCATTATGTTTCATTAGATTGTGGTAACATTGCGGGGACGTGACAAGAGGTATATTTCCAAAACACAAAAACTGTCCAGTTGTGCTGACGTTCAGATAATATTTGTATCAGGGTGCACAAAACATTCCTTTGATGTTGCAAGAATGTTGACAGAACAGCCTTTAAAGGTTCCCAGAGCATGTAGTTAGGTTGTATGAACAGTGTAGGTACATTACAAGAGATAGGTTCCCAAAACACAAAATATGCTCAGTTGTGATAACATTTTACTAGGCAAGTCAGATAAGATCGATTTATTATGTACAATGATAAGAACAAATTCTTATTTACAGTGACGGCCTACCGGGGAACAGTGGGTTCAGGGGCAGAACGACAGATTTTTACCTTGTCAGCCAGGGGAATTGATTGAATTGATTGAATTGATTGATCCAGAATTCTTCCAATCCTAATTTAAATGACGTTTGGCAAACTCCAAGCGCTCGCGTCTGTGTCTTGGGGTCATTAAGGGCTTTCTTCTGGCAACCCTTCCAAAGAGCCTGTGGTTGTGGAGGTGGCGTCTGATGGTGCTTTTTTAAACCTGGTGACCCCAAGACACCACCAAGGCCTGCACATCTTTCACAGTGATTCTGGGGTTTTTGTTGCTTCTCTCATGATCCTCCTCCCTATCCTGGGGGGCAAAATGCATTTGCGTCCTCTACCCGTGAGGTTTTCAACTGTTCCATATCTTTTTAATTTTTTAATAATTGCCCTGACAGTGCTCAGTGGTATATTCAATCATTTGTGGATCTTCTTGTAGCCATTACCAGATTTATGAAGGTCTACGACCATCTGTCTCTTTTGAACTGCCAGTTCTTTTGTTTTCTTCATGGTGTTGGATAACAAAAGGATATTGCATGCGTGTTACCTCATTTTTATATCCTAGTGAAAAAGGAAGTGATATAATGGCTCAAGATAGTTCCTTAACACTTAGATAAACTTAAATAAGTGGAACTTAATTCCTGGTTTAATTTTGACAGATGTTATTTACAATAATATTTAAGGGTGCCATTAATTGTGAAACCTTGAGTTGGAAGACATAGATTTTTAATTAAATCAATAAATTATTTTGTTGGGTTCCATTGAAACATTAATAGTATTTTTCACATGTTGGTATTTTGAGTTTGTCTCTATAATTATATTGTTTATATTTGTTTAAGTATTGTTTGTGCATTGCCAGTCAGGGGTGCCAGTAATTTTGGAGCCCACTGTAGGTGCAGCTTGTGCTGAAGACAATAAAAGGCTAAATGTGCAGTTTTGTCACACAACACAATGCAACAGATGTATCAAGTTTTGAGGGAGCGTGCAATTGGCGTGCTAACTGCAGGAATGTCCGCAGAGCATGTGTATGGCGTCGTGTGGGCGAGCAGTTTGCTGATGTCAAGTTGTGAACAGAGTGCTCAATGGTGGTGGTGGAGTTATGGTATTGGCAGGAAAAAGCTACGGACAACAAACACAATTGCATTTTATCGATGGCAATTTGAATACACAGAGATACCATGATGAGATTCTGATCCCAATGTCTTGCCATTCATTCACCAACATCACCTCATGTTTCAGCATGATAATGCATGGCCCCATGTCGCAAGGATCTGTACACAATTCCTGGAAGCTGAAAATGTCCCAGTTCTTCCATGGCCTGCAACTCACCAAACATGTCACCCATTGAGCATGTTTGGAATGCTCTGGATTGTGTACAACAGTGTGTTCCATTTCCCCCCAACATCCAGCAACTTCGCGAAGCTGTTGAAGAGGAGAAGAACAACATTCCACAGGCCATCCTGACTAGTCYCCCAGTCTCTGCCGCTGAAAAACAAAAACCACAGCATGATGCTGCCACCACCATGCTTCACTGTTGGGATTCTGCCAGGTTTCCTCCAGACATAATGCTTGRCATTCAGACCAAAGAGTTCAATCTTGGTTTCATCAGACCAGAGAATCTTGTTTCTCATGGTCTGAGAGTCTTTAGGTGCCTTTTGGCAAACTCCAAGTGGGCTGTCATGTGCCTTTTACTGAGGTCTGGCCACTCTCCCATAAAGGCCTGATTGATGGAGTGCTGCAGAGATGGTTGTTCTTCTGAAAGGTTCACCCATCTCCACAGAGCAACTTTAGAGCTTTGTCAGAGTTACCATCTGGCCTTGGTCACCTCCCTGACCAAGGCCCTTCTCCCCCGATTGCTCTATTTGTCCTGGCGGCCAGCTCTAGGAAGAGTCTTGGTGGTTCCAAACTTCTTCCATTAAAGAATGATGGAGGCCACTCTGTTATTGGAGACCTTCAATGCTGCATACATTTTTTGGTACCCTTCCCCAGATCGGTGCCTCGACACCAGCTCTACGGAGATTTCCTTCGACTTAATGGCTTGGTTTTTGCTCTGACATGCACTGCAAACTGTGGGATCTTATATAGACAGGTATGTGCCTTTCCAAATCATGTCCAATCGGTTGAATTTACCACAGGTGGACTCTAATCAAGTTGTAGAAACGTCTCAAGGATGATCAACTAAACAGGATGCACCTGAGCTCAATTTCGAGTCTCATAGCAAAGGGTCTGAATACTTATGTAAATACGTTTCTTATTTTTTATTAACACAAATTTCTAAGAACCTGTTTTCACTTTGTCATCATGGGGTATTGTGAGTAGATTGCTGAGGAAATGTTTTTATTTAATCCATTTTAGAATAAGGCTGTAACGTAACAAAATGTGGAAAAAGTCAAGGGGTCTGAATATTTCCCCGAAGGCACTGTATATACAAAATATGTGGACACCCCTTCAAATTAGAGGATTTTACTATTTCAGCCACACCTGTTGCTGACAGGTGTATAAAATTGAGCACACAGTCATGCAATCTCCATAGACAAACATTGGCAGTAGAATGGCCTTACTGAAGAACTTTCAACGTGGCACTGTCATAGGATGCCAGCTTTCCAACAAGTCAGTTTGACCAAATCACTGCCCTGATAGAGCTTCCCTGGTCAACTGTAAATGCTGTTATTGTGAAGTGGAAACGTCTAGGAGCAACAACGGCTCAGTCGCAAAGTGGTAGGCCACACAAGCTCACAGAACGGGACCGCCGAGTGCTGAAGCACGTAGCACGTAAAAATCATCTGTCCTCAGGTTGCAACACTCATTACCTAGTTTCAAACTGCCACTGGAAGCGACGTCAGCATAATAACTGTTCGTTGGGTGCTTCATGAAATGGGCTTCCTTGGCCGAGCTGCCATACAGAAGACTAAGATCACCATGCGCAATGCCAAGCGTCAGCTGAAGTGGTGTAAAGCTCACCACCATTGGACTCTGGAGCAGTGGAAATGCGTTCTCTGGAGTGATGAATCACACATCACCATCTGGCAGTCAGACAGATACATCTGGGATTGTCGGATGCCAGGAGAACGCTACCTGCCCCAATGCATAGTGCCAATTGTAAAGTTTGGTTGAGGAGGAATAATGGTCTGGGGCTGTTTTTCATGGTTCGGGCTAGTTGCAGTGAAGGGAAATCTTAACGCTACAGCATACAATGACATTCTAGACGATTCTGTGCTTCCAACTTTGTGGCAACAGTTTGGGGAAGGCCCTTTCCTGTTTCAGCATGACAATGCCCCCATGCACAATTTGAGGTCCATACAGAAATGGTTTGTCGAGATTGGTGTGGAAGAACTTGACTGCCCTGCACAGAGCCTTGACCTCAACCCACTCAAACACCTTTGGGATGAATTGGAACACCAACTGCGAGCCAGGTCTAATCGCCCAACATCAGTACCCAAACTCACTAATGCTCTTGTGGCTGAATGGAAGCAAGTCCCCGCAGCAATTTCCCAACATCTAGTRGAACRCCTTCCCAGAAGAGTGGAGGCTGTTATAGCAGCAAAGGGGGGACCAACTCCATATTAATGCCCATGATTTTGAAATTAGATATTTGAGGAGCAGCTGTACACATACTTTTGGTCATGTAGTTTATACTAAAAAAGAGGATGTCTTTATTTCGTTCAGATTTGTAAATCCAGTCAGAAATGCAGATTTTAGACTAACTGTAAACAACAACAAAAAATTGTCAAAATGTACTGTTCCACTTAAGAAAATGCACCCAATATAATTCCTACTTTGAGATGCTTGAAATAGTCCCCCATTGCAAAAGTGATCCTAGATCAGCACTCAGTCATGGATACCTTGTGGGCCCAGAAGTGTGCAGCATACAGTGCCTTCAGAAAGTATTCATACCCCTTGACTTATTCCACATTTAGTTGTGTTAGAGCCTGAATTAAAAATGATTAAATAGATTGTTTTCTCACCCATCTACACATAATACCCTGTAATGACAAAGTGAATACTTTGTAGGCACACCTTTAGCAGCAATTACAGCTGTGTCTCTTTTAGGGTAAGTCTCTTAAGAGTTTTGCACATCTGGGTTATACAATATTTGCCCATTATTGTTTTAAAAATTCTTCAAACTCTGTCAATTTGACTGTTGATCATTGCTAGACAGTCATTTYCAAGTCTTGACATAGATTTTCAAGCTGATTTAGGTCAAAATTACAACTAGGCCACTCAGGAACATTCAATGTCATCTTGGTAAGCAACTCCAGTGGAGATTAGGCCTTGTGTTTTAGATTATTGTCCTTCTGAAAGGTGAATTAATCTCCCAGTGTCTGTTGGAAAGSAGACTGAACCAGGTTTTGCTGGTGCATATAGCTGTATTCCATTTATTTTTATCCCCAAAAACTCCTTAGCCCTTGCCAATGACAAGCATACCCTTGATGCTGCCACCATCATGCTTGAAAATTATGTGTTGTGTTGGATTTGGCCCAAACACTTTGTTTTTAGGACAAAAAATGTATTTCTTTGCCACATTATTTGCAGTATTACTTAAGTGCCTTGTTGCAAACAGGATATATGTTTTGGAATATTTTTATTCACTCTGTCATTTAGGTTAGTATTGTGGAGTAGCTACAATTTTGGTGATCCATCCTGAGTTCTCATATCACAACCATTAAACTCTGTAAGTGTTTTAAAATTGGCCTCATGGTGAAATCCCTAAGCAGTTTCCTTCCTCTCCGGCAACTGAGTTAGGAAGGACGCCTGTATCTTTGTAGTGATTGGGTGTATTAATACACCATCCAAAGTGTTGTTAATAATTTCACCATGCCCAAAGGGAAAGTCAGCACCTGCTTTTTATATTTTTACAAATCTACCAATCGGTACCCTTCTTTGCGAGGTATTGAAAAACCTCCTTGGTCTTTGTGGTTGAATCTGTGCTTGAAATTCACTACTCGATTGAGGGAACTGACATATAGGGTACAGAGATGGGGTGTCATTCATAAATCATGTTAACCACTACTATTGAACACGGAATGAGTCCATGCAAATCTTGTGATTTGTTAAGCACATCTGAACATATTTAGGCTTGCCATAACAAAGGGGTTGAATACTTATTGACTGAAGACATTTCAGCATTACGTTTTTTATTAATTTCACACATTTCTACAAACAAAATTCCACTTTGACGTTACGGGGTATTGTGTGTAGGCCAGTGACACAAAATCTCAATTTAATACATTTTAAATTCAGGCTGTAACACAACAAAATGTGGAAAAGGTGAGGGGTGTGACATTTTTCTGAAAGCACTGTATAAAGAGGATGGTGAAGTGATGGTGAATAACCCAGTTACTGGTATTTTCCTGGGTTAGTTATGTCTAATAAGGTTAAAAAATAAAGCATGGAATTCCTGATTGACCATACTGCCATGGCTATATACTGAGAAAAAACCCATTAAGGGTTCAAACCTCATATGTGCAGATTGTCAACATATGAAGTGTAAAAAATATGGTTTTGTTTGTATGATTAAATGCTGTTCAAATGTCCTATGAATTAAATAATGTGCAGTTTGTCAACATACAGATGTAGGATCTTAACTTGATCATTCTTGTTGCAGAGAATTTTCTTGCTGCATCAGGAAATTCTATTGAGCCTTGTGATTCCTTGAAAATGAGCAGTTATCTTTCTCTCCATGCAGGGGCAGTCGAGTCATTGGGATCAGGCCTGCTATCAAAATAATATTCTCGCTCGCTCAAACACTAGGCTTAGGTCCTATTACTGCAACATTCAAATGTGCAAAAATTTATCTGGAATCCAGCCATACACATCAACCACCATCGTTATATATATCTTAATATCACAAGATAGATATTGGTTTCCACTAAGCTACGACATACAAGTGTGAAGTGTATCCTAAGGTTATGAATGAACTGTCCAAATTGAGTTTAATTGTGGCCTGGTGTGGTTTAGTGGTTAGGGCCGCTGCCTTCAGTGTGTAAATATAGCCTTACCGTGTTGGCGTGGGTTTGATTCCAACCCATGACCTTCTGGCACAAATAACTCAATCTTACCGATTTACTTGATTTAGTTACACATTTCAAATATGGACAGTAAATTGCTATAGTAGATTAGCTGTGGTAAACGCAGAAATACTTTATTTATTTTCTACGGAATGCTTGTCAAATAGATAAATGGCCCTTAGTCTGTTAAAAAATTACTAAGTTGTTCCAATGACAACACCAACCAGAGGACGAACATATCTTGAAAGACTTTGGTTGCAAGCAGGACTAAGGAAGAGAGGAAGAGGCGAATAAGCCCAATGTGTTTCTATGGGCTTAATATGCAGACCTAAACTTCTCGCCTGCCTTCCTGCCTTTGGGACAACAACTCCCATTGTTAGAGACATGAGCATCTTGTCATTATATACATATCTTTGACTAAGGATTATGGTGGCAAAATTGCAAGATTATGTTATAATACTTGTATTGCATCAAATGGTTGTTTTAGTCAACAGAATAGAGTATTCGTAACTATTGTGTGTCTGTTCTACTGAGGATGGGCCTCTGGGAGATAACACTGACAGGAGATTTACGATGTCTTTTGGGTGATAAAACCAAAAGAGCATTCCAGAGCATGGGTTAATGTTTCTGTTCTATACTGTACCAGAGAGAGATGGTTCCAGTTTGGAGTCGGAGGGCCAGACACTGGTCTATACAATGAAAACTTTTGACACAGCAGATAATGTCTGCTATGTATTATAGGTATCTTTCATACAGATCTTAACCTTGTGACCATTCTATATATCTGTTGTTCGTCATCTTGGTTGAAAGGGGTGTATCTTGGCTATAAAAGACCTTTGTACTTTGCTCTCAACGAATCATCAGAGACGGTGATTCGTCGACCAGCCATCGCTATTGCAAAGCTCTCACTATTAAAGATTTAGTTTAAGTATAACTCTGACTTGTGTGATAAGTTTGTCTCTCCTCATTTAATAGTAATGAAATGAACCACCACAGGTATCACTGACATCAGCTTTTAGGGAGCGGTAAAGAGGTGACCTATAATGGTTGAAATTGAGATCAGCTGTGCGGGTGAATTTAGAGCATATTAATAGTTCATGAAACATCAGCCGGTGATAATCTAGTGCCATCAATGGTTGCAATAGGCCCTTTGTTAATTGATCATATTCCAATAGTCTACATTTTGTAGGCTACCCGTTAACCTATCCATTGTCACATAATGAAAGGTGTGAAAACTGATAGTAGACTACCGTTTGTGTTTCCCTGGCTGAGTTGATGAGCTGATTTGGGCTATCAGATGATTGACAGATGTAGGCCTACTGTGGAACGATAAGCTTTCTTCCAGTGTGGATGCTTGCACACATTTTATATATATCATTTGCAGAGGTGGGTAGAGTACTGAAAATCTGTACTGAAGTAAAAGTAATATTACTTAGATTGAAATGAACTCAAGTAAAAGTAGTCCGCTTAAGAAACTACTCAAGTAAGAGTAAAAAGTATACGGTCAGAAAACTACTTAAGTACTAGTTACACATTTAGTTTGGTTATTGTTTACAACTTCTGGTAAACTGTGATAGCAAACAAAAACAACAACTTTGTGCAATTGATTTGACATTAATTTATTATTTAAGCCTGCCAGCACCATCTTTTAGTGTCCTCCAGCACAGGTAGTCGCCAATGAAGACTAACATTAAACAAAGTCTGTAGACTGTACAGTTTCTTATTCAAAGTTAACTTAATATCTGTCATTGTGCTCAATTTAATAAACAGGTAAATGTTACTCGAGACATTGTAATAATTTTAACATGTTTGAAGACCTGCCCTTCACTTCAAGAGCCTTGGCGGAGATACAAGGGTTTGACGAACAACTTTGAGAGCTGTGATGGAAATTTTGAATTTCCACGACAGAGCCAATTGATTTAAGAGTTTTGATGACAAGCAATTTTTAATACATTTCATTGGTCAAGGGGTCATGAAATGTTCATACAGATGTGACATAAACGTAAAACTTGAAAAGGGGAACCAATAGTATACATTCATGCAAAAAAAAATGTAGCATCAAAAATGGAGTTGTGAGGTTTTCATCCGATAGCGACGATATAATAATATAAATCTATGTAACTGAAGTTATTTGGTAAAATGTAATGTAATAAAAATTAAGTTATTTCCTTTAGAAATTACTTCAGTAAGAGCACTCAGTACAACCCACAGAGCGTAACTAGTACCAGTTCCACAAAATAATTCTAATGGCAGTGAGTTAGATTCGAACCCATGCCGACTCTGGCATATGAGTGTCAGGGTCACCAGCTGTAACCAGTGGACCACACAGGCACTGAAGAAACCAACAGCTTRTTCAGCCTATTAGTTGCATTGAACATATAATAAAAAATGTATACAAATAAGAAAAAATCCCCTAATKAAAAATATATGTACCCCCTACAAATATGCAAATGTTTTATAATCCACATGAGACGCGCTGTTGCCTGCACGTAGCCTAAGTAGGCTACTTGAACTAATGCCCAGTGGACCTGCAGTCTAAGTTATTGTAAAGCCTACAAACACCATACACCATTCCCCAGCTGACCCCCCCGGGCAATTCTAAATATTCAATATTCATTAAAATCCTTCTGCTGCTGCATTATTTTCCTTCTGCGACAAAAAAGGTCAAATTAAGATCTGACAACAGTATGAAGTGTAAGAAAATATGGTTGCATTTGTATGATTAAATGCTATTCGAATGTTCTATGAATGAAATTAAAATGCCATGTGTCCCTATATCATTGACAATACATTCCTCAAATGTGAATTACTATTAAATAGTTCTCTCACGTCACCCCGCTCCTCCGCTCTCTCCACTGGCTTCCAGTTGAAGCTCGCATCCGCTACAAGACCATGGTGCTTGCCTACRGAGCTGTGAGGGGAACGGCACCTCCGTACCTTCAGGCTCTGATCAGGCCCTACACCCAAACAAGGGCACTGCGTTCATCCACCTCTGGCCTGCTCGCCTCCCTACCTCTGAGGAAGTACAGTTCCCGCTCAGCCCAGTCAAAACTGTTCGCTGCTCTGGCACCCCAATGGTGGAACAAACTCCCTCACGACGCCAGGTCAGCGGAGTCAATCACCACCTTCCGGAGACACCTGAAACCCCACCTCTTTAAGGAATACCTAGGATAGGATAAATAATCCCTCTAACCCCCCCCCCCCCTTAAAAGAGTTAGATGCACTATTGTAAAGTGGTTGTTCCACTGGATATCATAAGGTGATGGCACCAATTTGTAAGTCGCTCTGGATAAGAGCGTCTGCTAAATGACTTAAATGTAAATGTAAATGTAAATATGGAGAGAAACATAATTGGGGAGGCATTCCAATTTGCTTTCTTATGCTTTATGGAGCTACAAATTCGCATGCTGAGAATGTTGTGGTTATACAGATGAGCCAGTCTTAATTGAGCCAGTTTGCTACAGCAGGAAAATCATCCTGTGGCAACAGGAAATGTCAATTTTTATGTTCATTATAATTAATGGACATTTTTGTAGGGGTTGATAAATGGTTCATTAGGGCAAATAAAGTCAGACATTTCAAACTGGAAATTAAAAACTTAAGAAGCCTTTTTAAAACTCAAATACACTACAAGTTTGCATTTCCTGTAGTGCTGGAAAATTCTCAGCAACAAAAGAATGATCAAATTAAGATCCTACATCTGTATTAGGTAAAACTTAAATATAACATTTTCTAAATGTTCTTGAAATGTTATGAGGACCTCCAAGACCAGGTAAAATGTATATTGCGCAAATGTCAATTGAACATTATGTTAAATCTAAAACAAATATGCTATGAACAGCATAACAATATATTTCATTCTTACAGCATTAAGAGAATATCCTGTGCAACCTAACTTAAACATTGTATGAATGTCATCACAACTGAGCATATTTTCTGTTTTGGAAACCTATTTCTTGTAATGTACCCACACTGTTCCCACAACCTCATTAAATATTCTGGGAACCTTTAAAGAATTCAGAAAGGCTGTTGTCAACATTCTTGCAACATCAAAGGAATGTTTTTTGCACCCTGATACAAATATTATCCGAATGTCAGCACAACTAACCAGTTTTAGTGTTTTGGGAACCTATCTCATATCTTCACAGTATTCCCAMAACCTAAATAAATGTTTTAGGAACTTTTAAAGGACAGAAAAAATGTGTTTTGGGAATGTTCTTGCAAAATCAGGCAAATTGTTTTTTGCAACCTAATAGAAATATTTTAATAATGTTTGTGTTTTGGGACCATATCTCTTGTCATGTCCACATGATGTTTCAACAACCTAATGAAACATTCTGTGAATGTTTTTCTGCACCCAAAAATAAACTTTGTAGAATCATCTGCCCAACTGGACAATTTTTATGTTTTGGGAACATATCTAATGTGATGTCCACATATTGTTCTCAGCAGACTGTTCCCACAACCTAATTAAACATTTTGGGAACCTTTAAAGAACAGAATAAATGTTTTCTAGGAGCGTTGTTGCAACATCAGGTAAATGTTTTATACAAATATTCTATAATCATCACCACGACTGGTCAGTTATTTTGTTATGAGAACATTTGCCACGACCTAAGGAATGTTCTGGGAACTTTCACAGAACCAATTTTGGTTTACATCACTGATGGGAAAAATATCCAACCAATAATTGAAGCTAAACTGATACAGACTCTCTACCACTCTCAATTGAGGAATTGTATGTTGCAATCAAACACCAGTGTTGCATTGATTAGGCAAACATTTAAAAAATAATAATAATAGGAAATGGCCATTATCAGATCATGTTGGTTGACTCAACTCCTGTTCAATATCTACCTGTTTTGAGTGGTTGCAACAACAAGCTTGTGGGTTTGATTCTTGCATGGGCCACTAATACTGAATATATTAGTGTAATTGACTATTAAAATTAGAATTTTTGCACTTCAGCTCACCCTGTAGGAAGGGGACGGTATTGGGTGTCTTAGCAGCCGAGACAGCTCTGAGGACACGTGATGCCTGGTGCCTCCAGGGGGCACTAGTCTGGTCGTGTAGTGATGTGAGCGAGATGATCAGACACTGCAACTCCTCAGTCTCCACCATCTCCTCCACACTGGAAGGGTGACTGCACAGCTGTAACAGGACCTAAGGAGGAGAGGAGGTTAGGGGTTAAGTGCCTTGATCAAGGTCACATGACAGTAGGTGGCACACTGTATATTAATAATAATATACATAATTTAGCAGACACTTTTATACAAAGCAACTTAGTCATGTGTGCATAATTTTTTTTTTTTTACATATGGTTGGTCCTGGGAACCAAACCCAAAGCCAAAGCGCCATGCTCTACTAACTGAGCTACAATGGACCACCTGAGATTCTATTGCCAGTACTGTTCACTATAGACTGATATTCTCTATCAGCACTGGGATTCGAACAGACAACCATGCTCTTACTGGCCAGCCTCTCTAACCTTGAGGATACCGCTGAAATAGAAGACTCACCTGTACGAGCAGTTCTTGAAAGGTCTCTACTGCTGCTCTCTCCTTCCGGGCAGGTAGACACACTAGCAGGTAGAGACACTTCACCAGGGCCGCCGGCAGACCTGGCTTTACTACAGACATCAATTCCTAAAAATAGTGAAGAACACACAACAATCTGACTTTACTGACCAAATYACCTCCCAGAGAAAGAGAACACAATATAACCTGGCTTTATTTAAGACAGMAATTCCTAAAGAGAGAGAAAACACAAATAAAATAAAAAAGAAGGAACTTTTACTCTTAGCAAAATTAAATCTGATAAGCATTTATGACTTGCCTTTCAAACTTGTAACTGACAACAAAAACACAGACATTGCATTGCTTTCTAAAAATATGCCACCAAGGTGATGTCTGTCTGTGAGGGGCTTGCCAAGACCTATGCACTGGAACAACTCTGATTTATTAATTAATTATCACACACTGAATCATCATTTAACTAAACAACACTGGGAGTTTCCAGATGGTTTCACTTCCAATTACCTGGGACTTCAGACTACAGTACACAGGTTAAACTATAATGTGGTAAACCACAGTCAGTCTGTTAAAGGATCAGGGTAGCCATGCTTTAGATTCAAACATGTTTAACTTCACTCACAGTAGAGTTTGTAGCAGTCAGGAAAGACAGAGTCTTCAACAGAAGCCATCCTGCATTGTCTGTCTGTGTTGTCTGGCTGTGTGACTCTCCCCTGCCTGTCTCCTCTGCCCTGTCTGTCTCCCTGCTGTCTATCTCACTGTTGTCTATTTCTTCTGTGTTGTCCGTCTCGTCTCTTCTCTGGAAGAACTGCTGCACCTCGTAGCGAGCCTCCTCTAGGAGAGGAGACACAACAAGGGTTAGAATCACAGATACACCCAAGGCGTAGAAACACATACACATCTGTCCAGGAACAACCCCATAACACCTAACCTTAGACACTGAAGCTTATCAAAGGGCAAGGTGGAGCAGCTACTACCATATTTCTTACACTGTATGTAGCCATTCCTTTCAGATCTACTTGAAGGGCCTAGTGGATAGGAAAGGAAACCCTTATCTTCATACTGAAAGCACACTTACTAGCAGAGTTCTCTAATAATAGCATTTTTACCCTCCACTGAAACTACTCTCACGTTCTAGTCTCAAACACCAAGGTCTGCATGAGGTATATTTCTGTTTCGTTATTCAGTTTGACTGAGTTTCTAAACCACACGGTATTGGTGACTTTCTAAAAAGAGTTGCTCTAGTACAGTTAATGTACTGTGCTGGTATGTAAAACACTAAACTATTAAACCAATAACTTCAAGACACTATGTTATCTGTATAGAGGTTCTGGTACAGCAGAGAAACACACAGCTAACAGAGAAACAGGACATACAGTACAACACGAAAACATAGTTTGGAATTAGGAACAGAAGTATCCACTTCTCTAAAGAAGTCAGGTAGTGCTAACATCCAAGCATGCTCACACACAAACAGTCMCGCTCGCACACACTTCCTTCTAACAACCTGCAGTAACCCAGTAAAGTTTATCAGAGAAATATGACTGAAGAGAACTCTAGTGGCGCTGAACACAGAGGGAAGTCATGCCATAACCGTAATAAAGGCATGATGACCATAAAATACCTGCAGGTTTTTCAGCCAGTATGTCATGGATGTTGGAGACCACAGTGTCTGCAGTCAGAGCAGCTAGACTCCTCAGATCCAGCTCCTCTGTCCCACCACCACTTTCACATACCTACAGTAGAAAGATAGGGAAAGAGGGAAGGGAGAGAGAGAGAGGGAGAGATGGTTACTGTAGTTAGGTTTAGCTAGCATTGAGTGCTGCTAGTTTACTTTACAGTGAAAAGTCTTACTGCAGTAAATGTATTGATACAGATAAAAACCTGACCCAAGGCAGACTGGAATAGTGGATGCAACGAATTAGTATTTAGCAGAAGCACAGATGCAGGTTTCGTTTCTCTTTTTATGCACTGCAGAATCAGATACACCAAATAACAACTACACAAATACCAGACATACAATACCAACTACACAAATACACAACACCAGATGTATAGTGTCTGCATTGAAACGTGTAAGAAGATATGGATATGGGTGATGTGTTTGAATGGACCCCTATATACTGGGGAAATCCCATTGCGCAGATCATGGAGCCTGTGTGTGTGTGTGTGTGTGTGTGTGTGTGTGTGTGTGTGTGTGTGTGTGTGTGTGTGTGTGTGTGTGTGTGTGTGTGTGTGTGTGTGTGTGTGTGTGTGTGTGTGTGTGCATACACACACCATTCACACGTGAAAACTCCCTCCTTTAGTTCAAGGGAAAGACTCAGAGACTGCCTACGCCTGTGGCTACAGTTATCACCATGGTTCTAACCAGATCAATGGGCACGCGCGCACACACGTGCGCACACACTCGCTCACGCACACACACAGCAGCCTGCTCAATGGGCACACAGATCAGTGCTGGAATTCAGCCAAAGGACAGTACTTTCCATGATGATTGTCATTGTCATTAACTTGCTATTATGGGAGGAAATCGTAGGATAAATCCTATCAGTTTGTCTATAAGCATGGTCAAAGGGTCTCTGATTGGGTTATAATAAAGAAGTGACTTTATCATCAGAGTCAACCAACACGATCTGATAATGGCCATTTCCTGTAGTTAGAGAGAAAGATAGCAAGGGGATACCTAGCCTGCTCCCACATCTGTTTGTGACATATAGCCAACTCCTGTGGCTGTTTGGCATGACAATAACCACAGAAGTTGGCAAGATCGCACAAACACATATGGAACCAGAGATACCACAGTACTGTACCTGTATGTAGAGAGGCAGGACTCGGCGCAAGTGTTCCTCTTTTTGGTCGAGGGGGAGGGGTGTGTCTATCTCGCTCTGGTCCATGGTTTCCTTTTGGGTATGTGTGTGGTCAGGGGAGAGGTGTGTGTGTTTCTGGCCAGAGGTGTTCACACTATCCTTGTATGTGTGTGTCTCCATCTGTTGGAGCATCTCTCGGAGGACCAGTAGGGGATGGGGCTGGGGTCCTCCACCTCTTCCCCCCCCTCCTCCCTCCTTCAGATCCATGGGGGCAGCTAGCTCCCCTGAAGCGCTCAGCTCCCCTGTCTCCTTGTTGATCCTCTCCACGTCAGCCATCTGCTCCTGACAGACAAACAGAGAGGAGAGACAGAGAGTGAAATAGAGAAAGAGAGAGACGGAAAGAGGAAGTGGCGAGGTGGGTGGTTCAGAGTGTTTGGGATAGTCAACCTAAGTTTGCAAAATTCCAGAATTTTCCCTAAATCCCCAGTTTTTCCAGAATTCCCGGTTGGTTGGCTCAGTCTGGGTTACCCCTTAGTGTCTAATGAATAGATTATAATCAGTGTTGGACACATCTGTTTGCAGGCTGGCAGTGACATAGGAACACACTTAAAATCAGACTTCACTTCTCCTATTGTCTTCAGTCCCTCTATAAACAGCTCGCCTATGGAAATAAAGAGAGAAAGCTAGACTACTGATAGACCCCGTCTGTCCACAATTTTTATCAACCTCTAAGCAGTCAACACCCCCGAGTGAGAAGGGTGAGCATGACAACACCTATAGGTCCCAACTAGTGTTGCAAAATTATAGAAACTTTCCCATGTTTGTCAGAAAAACAGGTTGGAGGATTCCCAGAATCAGGAGCAAATAAGCATGGAGGGAATCATGGAGGGAGATACGTTTCTGGAATTTCACAACCCTAGTTCCTACAATAAACGCAGACCTCTGAGCATTCTCAATTTTCTTTTTCTGAGATAGTCACCATGTGACTCACAATAAAGACGAACTGGAACACGCCAGAGGAACTAAGTGTGCCTAATGAACTCCTTGAGGGTGTGATTTGAAAGTGCACTATAAAGAGATATGAACGGTAAGGGGTTAGAATGAAATGCAACACAAACGTACACCTGGGAGCCAGCCAACTGTTCAAATCATTTGGTTCAATTCATTGAGAGTTTAGCTCACCTTTTGGATCACCGGCACTTTAATTTCTGAAGAATGTTGAGATTTATGACATCACTGACTAATCCTTCTACATCTCGTGCTAGTCTCCCACACAGCGGTGAGGGAACACACGCACACCCTCTCCCTATCAGCTGGATGTAATTGATGTAATTGTTGTCTTGTGATGTAACACTGGGCTTGCTGCAGGGAAGGAAATCTGCTTCTGTTTGCTCATACTGGTTGTCCCGTGTGTTTGTGTGTGTGTGTGTGTGTGTGGGGGGGGGGGGGGGGGGGGGGTGTTTGTTGTTTGTTTTGTTGTTTTGTGGTGTGTGTGTTGGTTGTGGGTGTGGTTTGGGGGGGGGGGGGGGGGGGGGGGGGTTGGATGTGTTTAGGAACTACGGTGATCGAGCGAACACACACACACACACACATTCACACAGAGCCTTTTGTGCTGCCCATTATCCCTGCTCTATTGGTACACACGGAAACAGATTTAAACATAACTGAGTAATGAGAATGAGCTTCACATGAAGTTGAAGTTGATCTGTGAAAACCATGTAAGGGGACCAAGCGCTATTCTTTCTCTCTAGCCCTCTCTCTCTCTTTCTCTTTTGCTAAGCTCTTCCTCATACCATGACAGAACTGGTTCGTTCCAGTACAGCAAAGCAGTATTGAGTGGAGGAGCAATGTCTGTTCACGAGAACATAAACCTGTTCTCCCAAACATAAAAAAATAAAAAACTTCACTATAATACAACCTCACTGTAATAAAACCTCATCCTGGCACAAAGACAGCCTGACAAGTCTAGTCTCAGAGCAGGCCCATAGTATATACTGTAACTGTACCTACCTGTGTGAGAGTCATCTATGAGTCCACTGACAGCCAGGGGGATCGGAGTTGTTAAATCCAAACAAGGGTTCTCTCTTTCCCTTTCCCTCTCCCTCTCTCTGTTCCCATGTCAGGGCATGCAGGCTTTGACCATTAGGGACATGACTACTCTAGCCCTTCAGTACAGTGTGTGTATGTGTGAGTCCTCAAACCTCTCACTAATCTGTGTCTCCTCCACTACAGCAGTCCCCTCAGTAATCTGCAGAGAGAGAGCAAGAGTAGTTTGATCTGAACTTTGCTCCGTCTTACATCAGCAGGGCCAGGTCATGTGCTTCMTTTCCTACGAGCCGAAAGCAGAAGTGAAGAACCCTGTTGTTCTGGTAACTATGGCGGAACMCTCCCAGCTCTCGCCACTCCGCATTTTGACTGCAATAGAGACCTGTTTGGCTTTTTATAGACCTGTCATGTTACTTGTGGTGATGAGGAGTAATGAAAGCAGGACAAACGTGTTGCCAAACATCAACAAAATATTTYTTTCTATGATTAGCACTTCCCTACCAGTAGCGATGTGTGGGTAAAATCACCAGAAAAGCCAAGCCAGAAAAAAAGCCATATTACAACCTGTGTTGTGATAATTGCGTAACATATCATACTAAAAGGAGTGTCTCGGATTTACGTACAGAATAATTCTAAATGCTATGAGATCAGGTTGCAGCTAGCCAGCAGTGTGCAGTCAAAATATAAGAAAATGCTTGCTAACATGGTTAACTTCTTGATGAAATTAGTATGTTTACAACAAATCAATTGTTTTACACTATTATATTCTATCCAAACAAGATAAATAAACATGCAATAACTATTAAGTGAATGAACAAAATAATTTTGGAACTAACGCTTCCAGACATTTAAATGGTCTGTCAAAGTCAAGGTGTTAAAATCTGGATTCATAGTGTAATGGTCAGTGCTTGACTTGGGCCGAAGCTGTCCAGAGCGCCATACTAGCACTTCAAATTTTKGGGGGAATTGCGTACCGGCTCCTCTATAAAACAAAGTAGCCTATYGCCGGACCAGATTCCCACACCGATGCAAAAAAAGGTTGATCAAAGCAGAATGAAGGCGGGATCTGCAATGAATAGCAATGGAGAGTGGGCATTCCTTTCCTGATTCCGCTTTGTTCAAGTTTATTTGCCGCTAGTCTGTGAATCTGTGAGTGACAGTAGGCTGTTTGAGGTCACGCAGATTGAAAATCTGTCAGTGTAACGTAGATGCAGGGAGTCAGAAAGCAAGAGCAATTAGTGAGTTTAATGACGAAGAACATTGAACGATACAAAACAARAAAGCGTCTAAACATGGAAACATAAACAATATTGCCTGGTGGGTGATAACAACGGAGTGCTATATAAAGGGGAAGTAATCACGAATCTCATTAAGTCCAGGTGTACCTAATGAGGCACAGGTGTGCATAATGGATGGGTTGCGAGGACCAGTGGTTAGTAGACCGGCGACGTAGAGCGCCGGAGAGGGAGTGGACGTGACAGGAGGAGCGGGAGTGGATKAGCGGCTCAAGCCGCGGGACGACGCTGACCAGGAGGACGGCACAGAAGGACGAGGAGCGGGCTGGTCCGGACGGCAAAGGTGGAAGTCTCGTATTATGTTGGGATCTAGATTGTCGTCCACTGGAACCCAACACCGCCCCTCTGGACCATACCCCTCCCAGTCCACCAGGTACTGGAGCCGACCCCCACGATGTCTGGAGTTCAGAAGGGACCTGACAGCATAGGCGGGACTACACTCGATGTCCAGGGGAAGTGGAGGGGTGTCGTGGAGGACGGCATCAGCAAGGGGACCAGACCAGCCACCGGCCTGAGGAGGGAAACGTGAAAAAATTGTGAGATCCAATAGTCTTTGGGAAGCTCTAATCGGTAATTACCTCATTGACCCTCAAGAGGACTTTGAATGGCCCCACAAACTGGGGGCTCAGCTTCTGCAGGGCAGGCCAAGCAGGAGGTTCCTGGTGGAGAGCCAGATGTGATCACCAAAATGGAAAACTGGTGCCTCACTGCGGTGGCGGTCCGCCCGCTCCTTCTTGCACCGGATGGTGCATTGGAGCCTCAAGTGGGCAGCTTCCCAAACCTCTCCTGTGCGCCGGCACCACTCATCCACCGCAGGGGCTTCGGTCTGGCTCTGGGTCCACGGAGCCACACTCCCTCTGACGGTCCTGAGAGTGACTCTTCAGCAACCTCCCCAGCTCCTGGTTCGTCCACTACACCTACCCGTTGGACTTAGGCAGGAGTAGGAGTTGACATTGCAGGAGACGTACTGTGCCAAGGTGGGCAACCACTATTTAATGGAGATGGATTGAGTGGTGCGGGTGATACCTGGGTGTCCAGCGGCAAGSGATGTATGCGCCCAGGTCAAAAGCCGATCCCTTACCTCTGTGGGAATGTAGGTGCACTCCGGAGGAGAGGTAGCCGGTGGCAGTTCCCTCTCCAGAAMCAGGCAGATGTCCACATCTATGTCCCAGAGCATGGGGGCAACGATTCGGGAGGGCAGTATGATGGGACCACTCAGGACAAGAACCTCTCCTGAATCGTGAAGTAGGGACATGGCATCGGCTTTGATGTACTTTGAACCTGGGCAGAATGTCAAGGTGAAGTTGAATCTAGTAAAGAAAACCTTGCTTGGCGCGAGTTCAACCGTCTCGCTGTCCGTATGTACTCCAAGATCCAATGGTTGGTGAGGATGAGAAACGGGTCCGTGGCGCCTTCCAGCCAGTGTCTCCAATCCTCTAATGCCAACTTCACCGCCAGGYGCTCCCGATCACCGATGTTTTTGTGGATTACCTTGGCATTGTGATAGGACGGCCCCCACGCCCACTTCTGAGGTGTCCACCTCCACCACGTAGGGCCGTGTAGCAACGGGCGGAGGTGAAATGCCCCTTCAGCAGGCAGAAGGCCTCATCAGCTGCAGGATTCCATGCCAACTTCCTTTGAGGAGAGAGTTGAGAGGAGAGGTGAAGGAGCTGAAGTTTCTTATRAAGCGGCGGTAAAAGTTGGCAAACCCTTTATAGTGGTTGGGACTGGCCATGACCTGACCACATCTACCTTCCTTTCCTTCATAACTACTCACTGCGGGCTGATCTGATATCCCAAGAAGGAGACAGCGACCTGATGGAACTGGCACTTCTCCGCTTTCATGTACAGATGGTTCTCCAGGATGCGTCCCAGGACTATCCGGACGTGGGTGATGTACTCCTCCAAGGTGGCCAAGTAGATAGTCGATATACACGACCACTTGGCTCCCAAGCATGTCCCGAAACACCTCGTTCACGAATGCAAGGAACAGMGATGAAGCATTGGCGAAACCATAAGACATCACCAAGTACTCATAGTGCCCAGACACTGTGCTGAAGGCCRTCTTCCATTCAACCCCCTCCCGGATGCGGATCAAATTGTAGGCACTCCACAGGTCCAGCTTGGTAAAAAACTAGGCCCCGCGGAGCTGTTCAATGGCGGCCGGGAGGGGGTAGCGGTACTTGGTGGTGATGGCATTGGTGGTGATGGCATTGTAGTCTATACACGGACGAAGACCACAAAGAAGAAACCAGCCGTCGCAGGGGAGGTGGATGGGTGAATTAAACCCTGCGGGAGAGCCYTCTGGATGTTCTTCTTCAGAGCCTTGGTTTCAGCCACCGACAGGGTTTAGATGCAGCTGCGCGGAGACACAGAGTTTGTTAGCAGATGGCACAGTCCCAGGGGCGATGAAGAGGGAGACAGGTGGTGCGGATCTTGGATAAAAACTTCCGGAGATCCTGGTAAACCGTCTGGTCCTACGGCCATAGTTGGAGTAGGAGCTCACCCCTCTCCCTGTCCTGCGGTGGATTATTGAAGACTCCTCTGAACAAAGCCATAAACCTCGCATAGGAATCCAGATCCTCCTCTCCTCTCTCCCAAATGGCCAAAGCCCATTCCAACGCCTGCCCCGTCAACAGGGAAATAACGATGGCAACCTTGGACCTTGGCAAAGTTTGGAACCACCAACACTCTTCCTAGAGCTGCCCGCCCGTCCAAACTGAGCAATCGGGGGAGAAGGGCCTTGGTCAGGGAGGTGACCAAGAACCCGATGGTCACTCTGACAGAGCTCTAGAGTTCATCTGTGGAGATGGGAGAACCTAGGTAGCCTAGTGTTTAAAGCGTTGGACTAGTAACTGAGAGGTTGAAAGATCGAATCCCCAAGCTGACAAGGTAGAAAATCTGTCGTTAAGCCCCTGAACAAGGCAGTTAACCCACTGTTCCTAGATCATCATTGAAAATAAGAAATTGTTCTTAAAACTTCTTAGGGCTGCAATCCCGTTAACGGGATCGATATGACAACAGCCAGTGAAAGTGCAGGGCACCAAATTCAAACAACAGAAATCTCATAATTAAAATTCCTCAAGCATACAAGTATTTCACATCATTTTAAAGATATKCCATATGAGTTCTGTTATACTCACAGACATCATTCAAACAGTTTTCGAAACTTCAGAGTGTTTTCTATCCAATATGAATAATAATATGCATATATTAGAACTGGGACTGAGGAGCAGGCAGTTTACTCTGGGCACATTTTCATCCAAGCTACTCAATACTGCCCCTGCAGCCATAAGAAGTTAACTGATTTAGCTAGTTAAATAAAGGTAAAATAAAAAATCTCTACAGCACTCCACCAATAGGCCTTTATGGTAAAGTGGCCAGATGGAAGCCACTCCTCAGTAAAAGGCACATGACAGCCTGCTTGGAGTTTGCCAAATGGCACCTAAAGGACTCTCAGACCATGAGAGTGGTCTGATGAAATCAAGATTCAAAACTTTGGCCAAAATGCCAAGCACCACGTCTGGAGGAAACCTGGCACCATCCCTACGGTGAAGCATGGTGGTGGCAGCATCATGCTGTGGGGATGTTTTTCAGCGGCAGGGACTTGGAGACTGGTCAGGATCGAGGCAAAGATGAATGGAGCAAAGTACAGAGAGATCCTTGATGAAAACCTGCTCCAGAGCTCYSAGAATCTTAGACTGGGGCGAAGGTTCACCTTCCAACAGGACAACCACCCTAAGCACACAGCCAAGACAACGCAGGAGTGGCTTCAGGACAAGTCTCTGAATGTTCTTGAGTGGCCGAGCAAAAGGCTGGACTTAAACCTCATCGAACATCTCTGGAAAGACCTGAAAATAGCTGTGCAGCAATGCTCCCTATCCAACCTGACAGAGATTGAAAGGATCTGCAGAGAAAAATGGGAGAAACTCTCCAAATACAGGTATGCCATGCTTGTAGCGTCATACCCAAGTAGACTCGAAGCTGTAATCGCTGCCAAAGGTGCTTCAGCAAAGTACTGAGTAAAGGGTCTGAATACCTATACCTGTAAATTAAATACTTCCATTAAAAAATATATCTAAATTAGAAAAAAWRTWKAAAAAAGGGTTAAAAACATTATGGGGGTATTGTGTGTAGATTGATGAGGAAAACATTTTATTTTATTAATTTTAGAATAAGGCTGTAACCTAACAAAATGTGGAAAARGTCAAGGGGTCTGAATACTTTCCGAAGGCACTGTATCTATATAATTTGKCTGTATGTATTTTTAGATATAGGCCTATAGTAAATGTGTATTATTGTACAAATATATCTAAGCTACATATTATTTTGACAGAGGTAATAAACTATCCATTGATCAGCACAGCAATTGATAAAACAGGACCATGTTTGAAACACAAGTGGTTCTGAGCTTAATTCAATATTACATATTACAGTTTCTTAAGCTAACAGTAACAKAAATCAGKAATGCAGGCAGGCAGGCATAGTAACTTATCTATCTGAGCTACTGTGTCCAACACACCACCACCTGTGGTTATGTTGGGACCTACTTATCAAAAAAGGATGTTATTCTGACTTTTTTTTTCATTACATGTTCTGCTAAAATAAAGAAATACGGGCATGAAACTCCTTACTACAAGACAAAACAGCTCAATCAAGCATGAAGGTCTAAGTATAAAAGCAATGCTTGTATTTATTTTATTGTAAAAAGCATTAAAAGGTAGCTTAATGAGATWATGTCTTAATGAGATGATGTGTGAAGAATCCAATACTTTACCTTGTGTGCGGTACAAATCACATTATTKTGGAAACACCTCCTCTAATTAGTATGTTTGAGAAGGTTTGAATCCCGAGCAACTTACCTACACATAGTTTGAAGTAMAATACCAACATAGCTACTGTAGTAAGTCAAAGCTGTGTGCTGGAAAACCTTGGTAGAGCATTGGTGGAATAGGCATTGTAGTACTCATGTGAATTTCCTTTGTTTTTCGGCTTCAGATCAATGCCTATTCTCACTTAAAAYCAGTGGAGGCTGTGTTTGATGTATTTGATACCATTCCACTGATTCTGCTCCAGCCATTACCACGAGCCCGTCCTCCCCAATTAATGTGCCACCAACCTCCTGTGCTTAAAACATTGTTTTTTTGTTTTTAATAGGCCAAAGGCCGAGCCAATAAGAAGACACAGTTGCAGAATAAATTCAACCACATATATGTTTCATTACAAAACAGGAGAGCAACAACATCTGTCTGTTGAAGTCCACAAAACATATTGCATGTAACTAACAGTTACATGACCTACAGCATGGTCAAGCAAGGTAATGTTTACCGCAAGTCGCAAAGAAAACAGGAGCTGCCGCCACTATTCCAGCACCATTTTAACATAATCGAATCACTTATGCTTAATCTAATACAGTGATAACTAAAGAGGCCAAAACGATTAGTCAAATCAACTTCAGGTAAATATGATGTGGCTGTCCATGGTACTGATTTCTGTGAGTGTGTGTCAAATCAAATCAAATTTATTTGTCACATACACATGGTTAGCAGATGTTAATGCGAGTGTAGCGAAATGCTTGTGCTTTAGTTCCGACAATGCAGTAATAACCAACAAGTATCACCACCTCAAGCTGAACCTCGCAAGACGGAGCTGCTCTTCCTCCCGGGGAAGGACTGCCCGTTCCATGATCTCGCCATCACGGTTGACAACTACATTGTGTCCTCCTCCCAGAGTGCTAAGAACCTTGGCGTGATCCTGGACAACACCCGGTCGTTCTCAACTAACATCAAGGCGGTGACCCGTTCCTGTAGGTTCATGCTCTAACATTCGCAGAGTACGACCCTGCCTCACACAGGAAGCGGCGCAGGTCCTAATCCAGGCACTTGTCATCTCCCGTCTGGATTACTGCAACTCGCTGTTGGCTGGGCTCCCTGCCTGTGCCATTAAACCCCTACAACTCATCCAGAACGCCGCAGCCCGTCTGTGTTCAACCTTCCAAGTTCTCTCACGTCACCGCTCCTCCCGCTTCTCCACTGGCTTCCAGTTGAAGCTCGCATCCGCTACAGACCATGGTGCTTGCCTACGGAGCTGTTGGGAAACGGCACCTCCGTACCTTCAGGCTCTGATCAGGCCCTACACCCAAACAAGGGCACTGCGTTCTCCACCTCTGGCCTGCTCGCCTCCCTACCTCTGAGGAAGTACAGCTCCCGCTCAGCCAGTCAAAAATGTTCGCTGCTCTGGCACCCCAATGGTGGAACAAACTCCCCCACGACGCCAGGTCAGCGGAGTCACCACACCTTCCGGAAACACCTGAAACACCATCTCTTTAAGGAATACCTAGGATAGGATTAAGTAATCCTTCTAACCCCCCCCCCCCCTTAAAAGAGTTAGATGCACTATGTAAAGTGGTTGTTCCACTGGATATCATAAGGTGAATGCAACAATTTGTAAGTCGCTCTGGATAAGAGCGTCTGCTAAAACTTAAATGTAAATGTAATGTAAGTAATCTAACCTAACAATTCCACAACTACTACCTTATACACACAAGTGTTAAGGGATAAAGAATATGTACATAAAGATATTGAATGAGTGATGGTACAGACACGCATAGGCAAGATGCAGTAGATGGTATAGAGATACAGTAATACATATGAGATGAGTAATGTAGGGTATGTAAACATAATATTAAGTGGCATTGTTTAAAGTGGCTAGTGGTACATTTTTACTAATTTCCATTCACCATTATTAAAGTGGCTGGGATTGAGTCAGTATGTTGGCAGCGGCCGCTAAATGTTAGTGGTGGCTGTTTAACTTCTATGTACTCATCCCGGATCCGGGAGCACCCCCACAGTAAAAAAGCTGACTAGCATAGCCTAGCATAGCGTCACAAGTATAATACAAGCATCTAATATTCATTAAATCACAAGTCCAAGACACCAGAGAAAGATACAGATCTTGTGAATCCAGCCATCATTTCTGATTTTTAAAATGTTTACAGGGAAGACACAATATGTAAATCTATTAGCTAACCACGATAGCAAAGACACCACTTTTTTACTCCACCAGTTTTTACTCCATCAGTAGCTATCACTAATTTGACTAAATAAAGATATATATAGCCACTAACCAAGAAACAACTTCTAAAGATGACAGTCAGATAACAATTTTATGGTATAGGATATGTTTTTTTAGAAGAATGTGCATTTTTCAGGTATAAATCACGTTGTACATTGCAGCTGCAATCTGAAATAGCGTTGGAAGCAGCCGGAATAATACAGAGACCGAAGCAATTACCAAAATACTCTTCCTAAAACATTTCTGAAAAATACACAGCCTACAGCAATTGAAAGACAAAGATTTGTGAATCCAGACAATATTTCAGATTTTCTAAGTGTTTTACAGCAGAAAACACAATATATCGTTATATTAGCATACCACATGAGCTAACATCACACCAGCATTAAATCAAGGCAAAGGGCGATAACGTTATCGCCACCAAAATATATAAATTTTTTCAATACCTTCTCAGAATTCTTCGATGACAGTCCTGTACACTCATATTACACAAATGCATATAGAGTTTGTTCGAAAATGTGCATATTTAGCATCACAAATCGTGTTATGCAATGTAATCTGTCACAAACATGGCATGCATTCGGCCGGCGCCATCTTGGAAAGGCACCTATGTTTACAATTATTTATCGATTAGATTGACAAAAAAAAATACAGGTGGACAGCTAATGAAAGATGCATTGGTTATTAATGCAACCGCTGATTAGATGTTTTAAAATTACGTTACTAGAACATACATTGTGAGTCACATGCCAGCCGACTAGTGCCGCAAAAATGGCTTGGACAACTGCGTTTACATTTCCACTAAACTACGATAAAATCATAAATTAAGCTCTTATTTGGACGAGTTTCCATCAGTATCATGGCAATTGTCCTTTGTCCAAACGAATCCGTGCGTTGTTTAAACGACCTCCTCAACTCTCAAGACAACAGACTAACGATAGCACACGGCACAACATGCCAAACCTCAAACGCAATTTAAGAATTCGAAAATAGCAAATACTCGCAGTAATGAATAAACGGTTGCAAAATAACTTCCGTTATTGATTGTTCTAAACCTATATCGAATTAAATCACAGACGGATATATACTTTGACATAACGAGAGTCTTTTGAGCATGCCGATCTGTATGTCCTCCCTTGCGTCCTGGCGAGCGTCAAAAAGAAGGTCATCTCACTCCATTCCCTTTTTATAACTCTGAGAAACACCTAGAGAACAACATTCTACTTCCATTGTTACTGACTCCAGGGGAAGTCGCGGGTGCAGTTCATTTCGATCGCCATTAGGGCATACAACAGAGCTTAAACTGATCGAGATCAGAAGACTATTGTTTCAGAGCTTTCGCAGCCTGTTCCATGATTTTTCCGCTGTAGCAAAGGTCTGGTTCACCCACGACATATTAAAACGTTTAGAAACTAGAGATTTGTTTTCTATCCAATAGTTATAAATATAGCATATTGACAGCAAGAATGAGTATGAGGCAGTTATTTGAGAACGACATATTTTCCAAAGGGAAAGCAGCCCCTGTATTGAGAAAAGGTTTACGAGTCTGATGGCTTGAGTATGAAGCTGTTTTTCAGTCTCTCGGTCCCTGCTTTGATGCACCTTGTACTGACCTCGCCTTCTGGATTAGCGGGGTGAAAGGCAGTGGTTGGGTGGTTGTTGTCCTTGATGATCTTTATGGCTTCCTGTGACATCGGGTGTGTAGGTGTCCTGGAGGCAGGTAGTTTGCCCCCGGTGATGCGTTGTGCAGACCTCACTACCCTCTGGAGGCCTTACGGTTGTGGGCGGAGCAGTTGCCGTACCAGGCGGTGATACAGCCCACAGGGATGCTCTCGATTTGGATCTGTAGAAGTTTGTGAGTGCTTTTGGTGACAAGCCGAATTTCTTCAGCCTCCTGAGGTTGAAGAGGCGCTGCTGCGCCTTCTTCACAACGCTGTCTGTGTGGGTGGACCAATTCAGTTTGTCCGTGATGTGTACACCAAGGAACTTTCCACCTTCTCCACTACTGACGTCGATGTCGATAGGGGGGTGCTCCTCTGCTGTTTCCTGAAGTCCACAATCATCTCTTTTGTTTTGTTGACTTGAGTGTGAGGTTATTTTCTGACACCACACTCCCGAGGGCCTCACCTCCTCCCTGTAGGCCGTCTCGTCGTTTTGGTAATCAAGCCTACCACTGTAGTGTCATCCCCAAACTTGATGATTGAGTTGGAGGCGTGCATGGCCACGCAGTCGTGGGTGAACAGGAATACAGGAGAGGGCTAGAAGCCACCCTTGTGGGCCCCAGTGTTGAGGATCAGCGGGGTGGAGATGTTGTTACTACCCTCACCACCTGGGCGGCCCGTCAGGAAGTCCAGGACCCTGTTGCACAGGGCGGGTCGAGACCCAGGGTCTCGAGCTTGATGACGAGTTGGAGGGTACTATGGTGTTAAATGCTGAGCTGTAGTCGATGAACAGCATTCTCACATAGGTATTCCTCTTGTCCAGATGGGTTGGGCAGTGTGCAGTGTGGTTGCGATTGCGTCGTCTGTGGACCTATTGGGTCGGTAAGCAAATTGGAGTGGGTCAGGTGTCCGATAGGGTGGAGGTGATATGGTCCTTGACTAGTCTCTCAAAGCACTTCATGATGACGGAAGTGAGTGCTACGGGGCGGTAGTCGTTTAGCTCAGTTACCTTAGCTTTCTTGGGAACAGGACAATGTGTGGCCCTCTTGAAGCATGTGGGAACAGCAGACTGGGATAAGGATTGATTGAATATGTCCGTAACACACCAGCCAGCTGGTCTGCGCATGCTCTGAGGACGCGGCTGGGAATGCCGTCTGGGCCTGCAGCCTTGCGAGGGTTAACACGTTTAAATGTTTTACTCACCTCGGCTGCAGTGAAGGAGAGCCCGCAGTTGGTTGCGGGCCGTGTCAGTGGCACTGTATTGTCCTCAAAGCGAGCAAAAAGTTATTTAGCCTGTCTGGGAGCAAGACATCCTGGTCGCGACGGCGGTGGTTTTCTTTTTGTAATCCGTGATTGACTGTAGACCCTGCCACATACCTCGTGGGTCTGAGCTGTTGAATTGCACTCTATTTTGTCTCTGTACTGGGACTTAGCTTGTTTGTTGCCTTGCGGAGAGAATAGCTACACTGTTTTGTTTCGGTCATGTTTCCGGTCACCTGCCCTGGTTAAGCAGTGGTTCGCGCTTTCAGTTTCACGCGAATGCTGCCGTCAATCCACGGTTTCTGGTTTGGGAATGTTTTAATCGTTGCTGTGGGTACGACATCGTCATTGCACTTTCTAATGAACTCGCTCACCGATCAGCATATTCGTCAATGTTGTTGTTGGACGAATGCGGAACATATTCCAATCGCGTGATCGAAGCAGTCTTGAAGCGTGGAATCAGATTGGTCGGACCAGCGTTGAACAGACCTGAGCGAGGGAGCTTGTTGTTTTAGTTTCTGTTTGTAGGCTGGAAGCAACAAAATGGAGTCGTGGTCAGCTTTTCCGAAAGGAGGGCGGGGAGGGCCTTATATGCGTCGGGGGAAGTATATTAACAATGATCCAAGGTTTTACCAGCCCTGGTAGCACAATCGATATGCTGATAGAATTTTAGGGAGTTTTGTTTTCAGATTAGCCTTGTTAAAATCCCCAGCTACGATGAATGCAGCCTCAGGGTGTGTGGTTTCCAGTTTACAAAGAGTCAGATAAATTCGTTCAGGGCCATCGATGTGTCTGCTTGGGGGGAATATATACGGCTGTGATTATAATCGAAGAGAATTCCCTTGGTAGATAATGCGGTCGACATTTGATTGTGAGGAGTTCTAGATCAGGTGAACAGAATGACTTGAGTTCCTGTATGTTTTATGATCACACCACGTCTCGTTAATCATAAGGCATACACCCCGCCCCCTCTTCTTACCAGAAAGATGTATGTTTCTGTCGGCCGATGCGTGAAGAAACCAGCTGGCTGCACCGACTCGTTAGTCTCTTGAGGTTAGCCATGTTTCCGTGAAGCAGAGAACGTTACAATCTCTGATGTCTCTCTGGAATGTTACCTGTGCTCGGATTTCATCAACCTTATTGTTCAAGAGACTGGACATTGGCGAGTAGTATGCTAGGGAGTGGAGCGGATGTGCCCGTCTCCGAAGCCTGACCAGGAGACCGCTACGTTTGCCCTTTACGGCTCGCATAGGGTCGCCGGCTGGGATCAGATCCATTGTGTGGGAAGGCAAACAACTGGATCCGTTTCGGGAAAGTCATATTCCTGGTTGGAACGATGGTGAGTTGACGTTGCTCTTATATTCAGTAGTTCCTCCCGAATGTATGTAATGAAACCTAAGATTACCTGGGGTACCAATGTAAGGAATAACACATAAAAAAACTAAATACTGCATATTTTCCAAGGAACGCGAAGCGAGGCGGCCATCTTGGTCGGCGCCGGAAATACTCTGTGTGTGTGTGTGTGTGTGTGTGTGTGTACGTGCAAGTAGAAAAAGTGTTGACTCATCCTGCCTGTAGAGAAACACCAATGTCATCCTTCTCTTTCATGTTGACTATATGGTCTATGACTCTGTCATATAGTACACACCTTTAGTTTTTGTTGTCCTAGGCTACCTGGCTAAAATGCTTGAACGCTAGCCTAACTACCTTTCATGGGTGACGATGCGCCAGGCCAGCTAGTTAACATTAGCATACTACACCTAGATTCATGTTGAACTTCCATCTTCTCAGCCAAAAGGGGCACCATGTATGAATTTATGGTTGGATCAGAATCGCCATTATAATCATTGGCCAGTATGGAGAATTAAGTAAAACCTCAATACCAAATCCCTATCTCCATCCATGTCTAATTTAGGAAAGGGACAATTCTAGCTAGCTCACTAGACACCGGAAGACAACAACACAACAAGATACAACAATTTGGTCGATAATGACGTTTGGCTTGTTATGTGATAGGTCTGAAACCAAATACAAACTGGCTTCCATTGACACTTTTTTTTGGTGGGCCAGGACCATTCACAGCTGAGCTTACTCAGTTTAGCTCAACGCTGATATTTTATAATTTTTTCATCAAGGGAGGCCAAATGCTCGCTGGCTTCCCTTGCATTCAATGCTATTGGCGGCAACAATGTCCTACTCTTTCTGACCAGACAGCATCAGATAAATAAATCTACACYTACTGAGACAGAGGGGCACTGTTTCGTTCGCTCAGATGCTTTCTCTGGTAAGATACATTCAGCCTCTTGCGAATTGAAGGACATTCATGAAACACAGAGAGACGAAAGATACAGTATTTTGTATGTTTTTTTCTTGGTCAATTGTTTTGGGGAAGCCTGGCTTCTCTTAGCATCCATGAATACATGCCACTGTTCTCTACACGTAAGAGAACTCAAGCTGAGGAAATATGTCCATATTAATGATCATTACTTCATAAGTACTGGTCGTTTATTCACACTAAACATGCACTCCAGGAACTATGTAAGAGTTTAGAAGTGACTGTAGTCTACATCAAAGGCAATCACTTTGTGTAATGCTGCAGTTTTTCATTCAGTTGTTGTAGCTTTCTCAAAGGGTGAGGAAGTAGTTAAAGGAGAACCGCACTTCCTGATTTGGCCGTTACAGTTACTTGTAACGTAACCTTTAGATTACCCAAACTCAGTAACGTAATCTGTTACTTTCAGATTACTTTCCCCTTAAAGGGGAATTCCGCTACTATTCAACTACATAGTCCTTATCTCCARCACAATAACAGTGTCTATTTATGTGAAAACTGCGCATTTTTATGATCTGTGGTTAAAAAGATAAGAAAGGTCCTAAAAAATGCTTATCTGTGACATTACAGAGTAGGGTTAAAAGTAAGAAAAACTGTTATTTTAAAAACGAGTTTCTATCCAGAGGGAGGGTATTTTCTTTTTCCCCACATCACTGCAACTCTAATAATGTTTGAAAACAGTTTTTTAGTTTTTTAAAAACYTTTGATTATGTCATCACGTATAACTTTTTAACTTTATATATTTATTCTACAAAACGTAGAAATGCACCATTTTCACATACACTCCTGGCCAGTTCACATACACTCCTGTAGGAGCAGACAGTCTCCTACAGACAGTGAGTCACATGGCCGTGGCTTGCTATATAAAGCAGACAGACAGGCATCGAGGCATTCAGTTACTGTTCAATTGAACGTTAGAATGGGCAAAACGAGTGACCTAAACGACTTTGAGCGCAGTATGATCGTCGGTGCCATGCACGCCGATTCCAGTATCTCAGAAACGGCCGGCCTTCTGAGATTTTCACACACTACAGTGTCTAGGGTTCACCGAGAACAGTCCTACAAACAAAAAACATCCAGTCAGCAGCAGTCCTGTGGGAGAAAAATAGTCCTATGAATTCCGGTTCCTGTTGAGTCAGGATTTGGCGTAAGCAGCATGAGTCCATTGCCCCATCCTGCCCAGTGTTAACGGTACAGGCTGGTGGGGGGGATGTAATGGTGCGGGGAATGTTTTCCTGGCACACGTAAGGTACCTTGATACCAATTGAGAAACATTTCCATTCCCCAATGAATTCAGGCTGTTCTGGAGGTACTAGCCGGGTACTAGATGGGTGTACCTAATAAACTGGCCACTTAGTGTATGTAGACACCGGTATTGTGCTGGATATAATACAAATTTGGTTGAAAAGTGGTGGAGTTGCACATTAAGAGACATTAGAAGACACATTCATTTTACCAATTGAACAACATCTATTGCAGGGTAAATCAATGTTTACATAGCTGGACATAAATAGATTTTGCATTTTCCTTTTTGGGTTGGTTATGTAGGCTTCTTCTAACCCATTGTCTTCTACTACAGATAATAATACAATTACGCTATATCTTTAAATAAAAACGAAAGTCTGTCAGATTTGCAGTCATTCCAATTAATTCAATACTCCTTAATCTTCCTGAATACTGCTATAGGCTTTTTCAAGAAATTAGGTATAGGCCTATTGTTAACTTTTTGGTTGGTGACACTTTGATATCTTGATAATATGCAGCTGTTAAAGTCTATCAAAAGTTTGCAAGTTTAAGCATGTGTCTGTTAGGCCTATGAGCATGAATTAGATTGAGCAATAAGAGCCCCACTTGTGGTCTTCTTAAATTAAACTTGGTTTTGACAGTATGGACTGGAGCACAATGTACAGTATGAGGCAATTTAGCAATTAGGATTCGCTATCTGTAATGGTTATGAGAAATTAGGCATTGTTGCTCACTGTTGTCATATAGATAAATGCGCACATTTTTTATGTATATATTTTTGTTGTTGAGTACTCTAGTACTCGAACAGTCAAAAAAGGTCAAACGCCCATCCCTTGTCTGGAAAGAATCTAAGTATTGTTTTAAAACAAGTGCGCATGTGCCAAATCCACCTCTTCATTGTCGAACCGGAGCCTGAGGGAAGCTGTGGGTGGAGGGGCGATTTGCACATGGAACTTGGCAAAGGAGGGCATGAATTGTTGTTATTATTGTAATCCAAACCCAACCTTCATTTACTCGTTGTGACACACTCAGGTTCCAAACTCAGTTTTAGACGAGACTGACATTAGGACCAATATTATCCTATTTACACATTGTAGTCAATTTTGACACTATAATACATTTTCTGACTCATACCGATGCCATATTAGCCATTTTCAAAAGGATTAGTTGTTTTTTAGGGTCAGTCGCTCTTTAACTTTCACATAATTGCTATACATTTGTAATACTAGTGCTGTGTGTATGGAGAAGCCTGCCACAAGTCCTTGTATATAGCACCATCATGTGGTGTGTAAAGTATACTGACCAAAAATATTAAATGCAACATGTTAAGCGTTGGTCCCATGTTTCATGAGGGGAAGTAAAAAACCCGGAAATTTTCCATACGCACAAAAAGCTAATTTCTCTAAATTTCTTTGCACAAATTTGTTTACATCCTTGTTAGTGAGCCTTTCTCATTTGCCAAGATAATCCAGAAGCTGATTAAACAGCATGATCATTACACAGGTGTAACTTGTGCTGGGGACAATAAAAGAACACTCCAAAATGTGCAGTTTTGTCACACAACAAAATGCCATAGATGTCTCAAGTTTTGAGGGAGCGTGCAATTGGCAAGCTGTTTGCAGGAATGTCCAACAGAGTTGTTGCCAGAGAATTGAATGTTCATTTCTCTACCATAAGCTGCCTCCAACGTAATTTAAGAGAATTTGGCAGTACGTCCAACCGGCCCTGAATGGGGATTGGCTGACAGCAATGGTATATCAGACCATATACCACGGGTATGACAAAACATTTATTTTTACTCCTCTAATTACATGGGTAACCAGTTTATATTAGCAATAAGGCACCTCGGGGGTTTGTGGTATATTGGCCATGTACCACACCCTCTCATGCCTTATCACTTAAATATACGATGTATTTAAGATGCATTTAAGATGGCGCCGACAGAAATGGTCGCCTCGCTTCAAGTCCTTAGGAAACTATGTAGTTATTTGTTTTTTTTATGTATTATTTCTTACATTGTTAGCCCAGAAAAACTCAAGTGTTATTACATACAGCCGGGAAGAACTATTGGATATAAAAGCGATGTCAACTTACYAACATTACGACCAGGAATACGTCTTTCGCGAAGCRGATACTTTGTTCAGCTCTCCACCCTGGACATGGGATCTTATCCCAGAAGCTGACCCAAAACAATGCAATCGCCGCAAGAGAGGCAGACGGAGCKGCCTACTGGTCAGACTCAGAAGGCGAGCACACCATCCACTGCTCCCGAGCATATTACTCACCAATGTCCAATCTCTAGATAACAAGGTGGGAGACATCAGAGATTGTAACATACTCTGTTTCACGGAAACATGGCTCACTCGGGATATGTTGTCAGAGTCGGTACAGCCACCCGGTTTCTTCATGCATCGTTTTCTGCCCCTCCCAAGAGATAGAATTTGTAGATAATTGGCCCTCTTTCTGGGACTCACCCACAAACAGGACCAAGCCTGGCCTGTTGAGGAGTGACGGACTCCATCCTAGCTGGAGGGGTGCTCTCATCTTATCTACGAACATAGACAGGGCTCTAACTCCCCAACTCCACAATGAGATAGGGTGCAGGCCAGGCAGCAGGCTCTTAGCCAGCCTGCCAGCTTAGTGGAGTCTGCCACTAGCACAGTCARTGTAGTCAGCTCAGCTATCCCCATTGAGACTGTGTCTGTGCCTCGACCTAGGTTGGGCAAAACTAAACATGGCGGTGTTCGCCTTAGCAATCTCACTAGAATAATAAAGATACCTCACATCTCAAAATAGGGCTACTTAATGTTAGATCCCTCACTTTCAAGGCTGTTATAGTCAATGAACTAATCACTGATGATAATCTTGATGTGATTGGCCTGACTGAAACATGGCTTAAGCCTGATGAATTTACTGTGTTAAATGAGGCCTCACCTTCTGGTTACACTAGTGACCATATCCCCCCGCGCATCCCGCAAAGGAGGAGGTGTTGCTAACATTTATGATAGCAAATTTCAATTTACAAAAAAAAAAMAACGTTTTCGTCTTTTGAGCTTCTAGTCATGAAATCTATGCAGCCTACTCAATCACTTTTTATAGCTACTGTTTACAGGCCTCCTGGGCCATATACAGCGTACCTCACTGAGTTCCCTGAATTCCTATCGGACCTTGTAGTCATGGCAGATAATATTCAAATTTTTGGTGACTTTAATATTCACATGGAAAAGTCCACAGACCCACTTCAAAAGGCTTTCGGAGCCATCATCGACTCAGTGGGTTTTGTCCAACATGTCTCCGGACCTACTCACTGCCACAGTCATACTCTGGACCTAGTTTTGTCCCGTGGAATAAATGTTGTGGATCTTAATGTTTTTCCTCATAATTCTGGACTATCGGACCACCATTTTATTACGTTTGCAATCACAACAAATAATCTGCTCAGACCCCAACCAAGGAGCATCAAAAGTCGTGCTATAAATTCTCAGACAACACAAAAATTCCTTGACGCCCTTCCAGACTCCTTCTGCCTAGCCAGGGATGTCAGAGTACAAAAATTAGTTAACCACCTAACTGAGGAACTCAATTTAACCTTGTGCAATACCCTAGATGCAGTCGCACCCCTAAAAACAAAAAACATTTGTCATAAGAAACTAGCTCCCTGGTATACAGAAAATACCCGAGCTCTGAAGCAAGCTTTCAGAAAATTGGAACGGAAATGGCGCCACACCAAACTGGAAGTCTTCCGACTAGCTTGGAAAGACCGTACCGTGCAGTATCGAAGAGCCCTCACTGCTGCTCGATCATCCCATTTTTCCAACTTATTTGAGGAAATAAGAACAATCCAAAATGTATTTTTGATACTGTCGCAAAGCTAACTAAAAAGCAGCATTCCCCAAGAGAGGATGGGTTTCACTTCAGCAGTGATAAATTCATGAACAACTTTGAGGAAAAGATCATGATCATTAGAAAGCAAATTACAGACTCCTCTTTAAATCTGCCTATTTCTCCAAAGCTCAGTTGTCCTGAGTCTGCACAACTCTGCCAGGACCTAGGATCAAGGGAGACACTCAAGTGTTTTAGTACTATATCTCTTGACACAATGATGAAAATAATCATGGCCTCCAAACCTTCAAGCTGCATACTGGACCCTATTCCAACTAAACTACTGAAAGAGCTGCTTCCTGTGCTTGGTCCTCCTATGTTGAACATAATAAACGGCTCTCTATCCACCGGATGTGTACCAAACTCACTAAAAGTGGCAGTAATAAAGCCTCTCTTGAAAAAGCCAAACCTTGACCCAGAAAATATAAAAAAACTATCGGCCCATTATCTATTCACTCATTCCTCTCAACATTTTTGAAAAAGCTGTTGCGTAGCAACTCACTGCCTTCCTGAAGACAAACAATGTATACGAAACGCTTCAGTCTGGTTTTAAACCCCATCATAGCATTGAGACTGCACTTGTGAGGTGGTAAATTACCTTTTAATGGCGTCAGACCGAGGCTCTGCATCTGTCCTCGTGCTCCTAGACCTTAGTGCTGCTTTTGATACCATCGATCACCACATTCTTTTCAAGAAATTGGAAACCAAATTTGTCTACACGGACAAGTTCTGGCCTGGTTTAGATCTTCTTGTCGAAATAAGAAGATATTAATTTGTCTCTGTGGATGGTTTGTCCTCTGACAAATTAACTGTAACATTTCGGTGTTCCTCAAGGTTCCGTTTTAGGACCACTATTGTTTTCACTATATATTTTTACCTCTTGGTGATGTCATTCGGAAACATAATGTTAACTTTCACTGCTATGCGGATGACAACAGCTGACATTTAAAAAAAAAAATGGTGAAACCCCAAAATTGCCCTTGCTGGAAGCCTGTGTTTCAGACATAAGGAAGTGGATGGCTGAAATGTTTCTACTTTTAAACCGTAGGAGAGCAAGAGCATGGCTTGTTCTAGGTCCCAAGAAACAAAGAGATCTTCTGTTCAATCTGACAATTAATCTTGATGGTTGTACAGTCATCTCAAATAAAACTGTGAAGGACCTCAGYGTTACTCTGGACCCTGATCTCTTTTTTGACAAACATATCAAGACTGTTTCAAGGACAGCTTTTTTTCCATCTACGTAACATTGCAAAAATCGCAAACGTTCTGTCCAAAAATTATGCAGAAAAATTAATCCATGCTTTTGTCACTTCTAGGTTAGACTACTGCAATGCTCTACTTTCCGGCTACCAGGATAAAGCACAAAATAAACTTTAGTTAGTGCTAAACACTGCTGCTAGAATCTTGACTAGAACCAAAATGTTTTATCATATTACTCCAGTGCTAGCCTCTGTACACTAGCTTCCTGTTAAGGCAAGGGCTGATTTCAAGGTTTTACTGCTAACCTACCAAGCATTACATGGGCTTGCTCGTACCTATCTTTCCGATTTGGTCCTGCTTCATCAGCGTACACGTCGCGTACGGTCACAAAGACGCAGGCCTCCTTACTGTCCCTAGAATTTGTAAGCAAACAGCTGGAGGCAGGGTTTTCTCTATAGAGCTCAATTTTTATGGAATGGTCTGCCTACCCATGTGAGAGACGCCGACTCGTCTCAACCTTTAAGTCTTTATTGAAGACTCATCTCTTCAGTAGGTCCTATGATTGAGTGTAGTCTGGTCCAGGAGTGTGAAGGTGAACGGAAAGGCACTGGAGCAACGAACCGCCCTTGCTGTCTCTGCATGGCCGGTTCCCCTCTCTCCACTATGATTCTCTGCCTCAACCCTATTACAGGGGAGGAGTCACTGGCTTACTTGTGCTCTCTCCATGCCATCCCTAGGAGGGGTGCGTCACGTGAGTGGGTTGAGTCACTGACGTGATCTCCCTGTCTGGGTTGGCTCCCCCCCCCCCTTATGTTGTGCCGTGGCTGAGATCTTTGTGGGCTATACTCAGCCTTGTCGCAGGATGGTAAGTTGGTAGTTGAAGATATCCCTCTAGTGGTGTGGGGGCTGTTCTTTGGCAAAGTGGGTGGGTTATATCTTGCCTGTTTGGCCTGTCCGTGTGTATCGTCGGATGGGGCCACAGTTTCTCCCGACCCTTCCTGTCTCAGCCTCCGAATTTATGCTGCAGTAGTTTATGTGTCGGGGGGTAGGGTCAGTCTGTTATATCTGGAGTATTTCTCCTGTCTTATCCGGTGTCCTTTGTGAATTTAAGTATGCTCTCTATTTCTTTCTTTTTCTCCTCGGAGGACCTGAGCCCTAGGACCATGCCTCAGGACTACCTGGCCTGATGACTCCTTGCTGTCCCCAGTCCACCTGGCCGTGCTGCTGCTCCAGTTTCAACTGTTCTGCCTGTGGCTATGGAACCCTGACCTGTTCACCGGATGTGCTCCTGTCCCAGACCTGCTGTTTTCAACTCTCTAGAGACAGCAGGAGCGGTAGACATACTCTGAATGATCAGCTATGAAAAGCAACTGAAATTTACTCCTGAGGTGCTGACCTGTTGCACCTCGACAACCACTGTGATTATTATTATTTGACCCTGCTGGTCATCCTATGAACATTTGAACATCTTGGCCGCTGTTCTGTTATAACTCTCCACCCGGCACAGCCAGAAGATGACTGGCCACCCCTCATAGCCTGGATCCATTCTTCTTCCTTGGCCTTTCTAGGGAGTCTTTCCTAGCCACTGTGCTTCTACACCTGCATTGCTTGCTGTTTKGGGTTTTAGGCTGGATTTCTGTGCAGCACTTTGAGATATCAGCTGATGTAAGAAGGGCTTTATGAATACATTTGATTTGATCTCCACCCCGCTGATCCTCAACACTGGGGCCCCACAAGGGTGCGTCCTCAGCCCTCTCMTGTACTCCCTGTTCACCCATGACTGCTTGATCATGCACGCTTCCAACTCAATAATCAAATCAAATCAAATGTATTTATATAGCCCTTCTTACATCAGCTGATATCTCAAAGTGCACAAAGTGTACAGAAACCCAGCCTAAAACCTCAAACAGCAAGCAATGCAGGTGAAGAAGCAAGTTTGCAGACGACACTACAGTGTTAGGCATGACTACCAACAACGACGAGACGGCMTACAGGGAGGAGGTGAGGGCCCTCGGAGTGTGTTGTCAGGAAAATAACCTTTCACTTAATGTCAACAAAACAAAGGAGATGATCGTGGACTTCAGGAAACAGCAGAGGGAGCACCCCGCCATCGCTCATCCATATATTTATATGTACATATTCTTATTCACCCCTTTACATTTGTGTGTATAARTTAGTTGTTGTGAATTTGTTAGATTACTTGTTAGATATTACTGCATTGTCGGAACTAGAAGCACAAGCATTTCACTACACTCCCATTAACATCTGCTAACTATGTGTATGTGACCAATAAAATTTGATTTGATTCAAACTGGGCAGTTAAATTCTCATAAACTATGTCTTTCACAGTTTTAAACGTGTTCAGGGTTTTAAATAGATAGGCAAGTCATGTATAGGTATATTTACCATAATAAATGCCTTCTATTTGTTTGCCTGAAGTGTCAATCAACCGATACGTTCCTAAACGTTGGTCTTATTGTATCAACAAAAACTTMATAGGAGGAGCTTTAAACCAATAAACGTATATTATCCCCTACATTTTGCCACTGACTTACCGCTGAACAGTAAATTGAGCAAGTGGTTATTAAACATTGCCAACCTACTGTCTTTATTCTGAGTTTATGATTTCAATGACACCATATTCTTGTGTTCATTTTCAGGCCGCTCCAGACCAAAGCGTTGGAATGTTGACACAATATTGATACAATGTTACTCAGCGTTGAGTGAGGCTATAACAGTCCCGTGTCTTGATGTAGGCGTTTATCCGACTGGCAACGTTTGCAGCCACAGCCAGCAACATTAAGTTATGTTTAAATGGCGCATTCAATGGAAGACAATTCATTTTTAATGTTTCAGTTTCACGGGTATAATCGGCGAGTCCATACTGTCAAGTTACCACAGCCACACAGTCATAATTGGCTATAGTAAAAATTAAAACAGAAATGTGCCTTTTTGGTCTTAATTTAAGGTTAGTGTTATGCATAGGATTAGCAGTGTGGTTAGGTTTTAAATCATATTTTAAGAAGATACATTGTAGAAATAGGCGGTGTTTATGACTTTTTGGCTGTGGTAACTAGTGACGATCCCATGTTGAGATTACGAAAATGCAGAGCCAGGTCACATGTGTCTCTATCCAATCAGATTCCCTAGGCGGAGTCTGTCAAGCCTACTGCAGTACAATCGTTTTTCACAAAAAAAATATCCAGCTACTTAGTCGCGTAGGATCTCTGTTAAATGAATGTGTAATTGTTGTTACAATGTATCGTCTCTGTATGGATATTTTGTTTACATTGACAGAGTAATAGTCAGGCGGCACAGGGTCGATCGTATGCAGTATTCGCATAATGCTTCCAATGCCTAGTGTCGATGGGGACATTTTTGACTGTGTTCAACGAGGGAACGTTGAACATTGTGCACATATCATTCAACATGATCGATCTATCCTCAAAGAGAAAGGTAAGGCTTACCTATGCATGTTTGGAGTATGCATTAGCCTATATAATTTACTGCACACACATTTGGGGAATGGATTCTATTTTTCAACTAGCCTAGCTACCCGACTGTAGCCTATTCTAATGTCACTTCCGGGAAAGGTGCTTACCATACCATTATTCTCGGGAATTTGTTATTACTTTCTGTAGTTAAATGCTGAATAAAAAGGATGTCAGTAAAGATGTCTGTCGTCAGATCTTTACCATTAGAATGTCTTACCCAGTCACTTTGTTGCATCAAATATGCATGAGTAAATTGCTTTGGTACCAGCAGCAGATAATGGTTTATGTATTGTTTTATAACCAATCTAGCTATCTTAAAACTACTGGCCATAGTAGGCCTAGTTTTAATTCTGTCAAGTTTTAAAAATAGCAAGTTTCAGAGTCCAATCACAGTTCCAGAATGCATCAACACCAGCTTTTCAAGATGACAGCTGAAAGCTGACTGCTGATGTCTCCTGTTGTGATTTTGTCATGTTGTCAGAGAGAGAGATACCTTAACCTGTCTGTGTTTTATCAGTGATCTGAGATGGGTAGTTGTTCAGTCTATTCTCTCAGACACTTACAGCTCCTGACAGTAGTAAAGAGACAATAGTAGGCCTACTGCTCTTTGGGTTGTTAGGGAGTGACACTATCTCAAAGTAATGGAATAAATGTGATCATTTACAGTCATAGTACTTGAAGCATCTTTAAACACCAACATTTATTTTACTGTGAGATGTTCAATATCTTCTCTAAAGTTCTTCAGTCAAGACTGTCTCCTTTTAACAGCGAAACACAGGCTTTTCATGCTGATGAGACTTGTCATGTGTGTATGTGTTTGTGTGTGTAGGTTGGGGTGGTTTTAGTCCTCTCCACTTTGCGTCCCTCCATGGTAACCGTGCCATGGTTGACATGTTGCTAAGCAACGGAGCTGACCCCAACCTGACCTGTGATGCAGGAATGACGGCCTTCCATTTCGCCTGCAGGTCAGTAACACTGATTGGACTGGGTAGGCCCCACTATCCACTCCTATTAAATCTGTGGAAAGGGACTAGGGGAAGAGCGTTGGGCCCCTGTAGGGCTGTGACGGACATGGAATTTTGGGTGAAGGTAATTGGCTAGCCAAATGACTGCGGTCACGGTAATGACCGTTCAATTATCAAAAAAATAAATGAAGACGTATTTTCTCATAGAATGAATAGAACTGGTGTCCCCATTCAAGTCAATGATGGCGTAATGGGTGGACAGGTGGCCATTGCGAGTGTACCCATAGGAGAAAAGCAGGAAGTTAAAGTAGGAAGTAAAAGCAGAACATTTACCAATCAATATTTGCTTTGATTTGTTGATTTAACTCAACTGACATTACAAAAAATACATTCCATTGCATGAGCCACATCATCATTTGAATGAACATTCTACATTACTATGGAAATTATTGCATCACAACACCAGGCAGCAATTGCGAGTGTACCCATGAGTTTACCAGTCAAATTACCGGGGTTAAAGGTTCCAAGCCTGTTCTGTTCATTCTATTTCTATGTGTGCTGCTGCTGCAGGGAGTGGGGCGTTGCCTAGGAAACCAAATACTCGTTTGCTACAACACCTTGCTTGTTTCAGCAAGGAGCAACAACGTTTCATCACGTTGTTAAGAGTCCATGTTACAGCAGAAACGGACTCAACCGCACGAACGCCCGGCTGTTCGTTCCACACAAAAAAAACTGGTTATGATGGTTATTTTATTTTCATGACGGTCTTCATCCGTAACCGTTGGTTATATGGTAATTGTGTCAGCCCAAGGCACCTGGAGCAGAAATGCCGCTCTCTCCTAGAAATGCCCCTCTCTTCTTCTCTCTGAAGTGTGCACTCCTACAGTCCCCCTCATGGATGTAAATGGAGAGGACTGGTGTAAGAAATATGGTTGAACCTCCCTCCAGCCTGTACTTACATCAATCCAATGCTTTTAAATGCTTGAGGGGGAGTGACTGAGTATACACTTCAGGGAGAAATGTAATTGGACTACTAATTAATGCTATTAATATATTATTGATGGTAATGTATCTGTCTCTCTAGGCATGGTAATGTATACGTGATGCGCCAGATGATGCAGCATGGAGCTGACCTGCGCATGGTAGACCATCAGGGCAAAACTGCCCTACACCATGGAGTATGTGGAGGGAACATGTAAATGCACGCACACACACACGCACACACACACACACACACACACACACACACACACACACACACACACACACACACACACACACACACACACACACACACACACACACACACACACACATAAACAGACATTAACACACACACATAAACAGACATTAACACACACACATAGCTGCATAATGTTATATATTATATTATATATCAACTTCATCCCAAGACGACAGATTTTAAATCTCCATCATTAAAATGTTTTGTTTGTTGTTTAACTTTTTATGCATTTTAAAATTCTTTGAAAAGCACTATACAAGTAAAAAATATATGTGTGTATATATACTGAACCAAAATKTAAATGCAACATGCAACAATTTTAAAGATTTTACTGAGTTACCGTTCATATAAGGAAATCATTACATTTAAATAAATTCATTAGGTCCTAATCTATGGGTTACACATGACTGGGCACGGGTGCAGGCATGGRTGGGCCATGGGTGACCAGGCCCACCCACAGGGGAGCCAGGACCAGCCACAAACGGGCTTTATTACAGACAGAAATACTCCTCAGCAAACCCCCTCCCTCCCCTCAGACGATCCCACAGGTGAAGAAGCCGGATGTGGAGGTCCTGGGGTGGCGTGTTTACACGTGGTCTGTGGTTGTGAGGCCGTTTGGACGCACTGCCAAATCTTCTAAAATGACGGAATAATCAATTCAATTCGGAACAATGAACAATCAATTCTCTGGCAACAGCTCAGGTGGACAGTCCTGCAGTCCCTCAAAACTTGAGACATCTGTGGCATGGTGTTGTGTGACAAAATGGCACATTTTAGAGTTGCCTTTTATTGTCCCCAACACAAGGTGCACCTGTGTAACAACCATTCTGTTTTATCAGCTTTTTGATATGCCACACCTGTCACATGGATGGATCTTCTTAGGAAAGAGAAATGCTCACCAACAGGGATGTGAACAAATTTGTGAACAAAATTCTAAGAGAAATAAGCTTTTTGTGCATATGGCAAATTTCTGGGATCTTTTATTTGAGCTCATGAAACATTGGAATAACACTTTACATGTTGCGTTTATAGACAGTGCATTCAGAAAGTATTCAGACCCCTTGACTTTTTCCACATTTTGTTACGTTACAGCCTTATTCTAAAATGGATTAAATAAAAAATTCCCTAATCAATCTACACACAATACCCAATAATGACAAAGCGAAAACAGGTTTTTAGAAATGTTTGCAAATTAAAAGAATTATACAGAAATGTACATAAGTATTCAGACCCTTTGCTATGAGGCTCGAAATTGAGCTCCGGTGCATTCTGTTTCCATTGATCATCCTTGAGATTTTTCTACAACTTGGAGTCCACCTGTGGTAAATTTCAATTGATTGGACATGATTTGGAAAGGCACACACCTGTCTGTAAAAGGCACATGACAGCCTGCTTGGAGTTTGCCAAAAGGCACCTAAAGGACTCTCAGACCATAAGAATCAAGATTCTCTGGTCTAATGAAACCAAGATTGAACTATTTGGCCTGAATACCAAGTGTCACGTCTGGAGGAAACCTTGCACCATCCCAACAGTGAAGTATGGTGGTGGCAGCATCATGCTGTGAGGATGTTTTTCAGCAGCAGGGACTGGGAGACTAGTCAAGATTGAGGGAAAGATGTACGGAGCAAAGTATAAAGAGATCCTTGATGAAAACCTGCTCCGAGTGCTCGGGACCTCAGACTGGGGCGAAGGTTCACCTTCCAACTGGACAACACACAGCCAGCACACAGCCAAGACAACGCAGGAGTGGCTTCGGGACAAGTTTCTGCATGTCCTTGAGTGGCCCAGCCAGAGATTTGAACCCGATCAAACATCTCTGGAGAGACCTGAAAATAGCTGTGCAGTGACGCTCCCCATCCAACCTGACAGAGCTTGAGAGGGTCYACAGAGAAGAATGGGAGAAACTCCCCAAATACAGGTGTGCCAAGCTTGTAGCTTTCATACAGAATACAACTTGAGGCTGTAATCACTGCCAAAGGTGCTTCAACAAAGTACTGAGTAAAGGGTCTGAATACTTATGTAAATGTAAAAATGTTTATTTTTAATACATTTGCAAACATTTCTAAAACCTGTTTGTGACTCGTTTCAGGAACCTAGGCTTTTTGTTGGAGGGGAGGGGGGGGGTAGAAACGCTTTCTGTAATAGGCACATGAAAGTTCACATAAGTAACAAACTTGTATGCCATCTGTAAATACGAATACAATTGTTAAATTATGAGCCTAGTTGGTTTAGCCACAGAAAAAGCCAGCAACCTTCCCGCTAGCCATGATTTTCTGAGATAAGGAGTGGGCTGGACATGCTGATAGATGAGTTTGGATTGGTCTGCCATGTAGCTTGCTTCTGTCTATTTGAGCTGGTCAGTATGTGTAGGTAAACTAAGGGCAACCATGGCATCCGTGACAGAGAGGGAGACGCGTCCATCCATGCATACAGATAATCTAGCTACAGTGGTTCTTCCTTTAAAGGTTACGAGCTTGTGCCACGCCGTTAGTGGTAGATGGTGGTATTCTGTCATTACACCACACTATCACAAGGGGGAGTTAGAAAACTGATCTGTCGGTAGTCTAAACTGTGGCAATTAATGGAGCCGTTTTCAGTCTAAGAGTCTCTTCTCTGGTACTAGAGTCCTGCATCAGGCAACAATAACAAAAACTGTCGGTGGTCCTGGAGTTAAGAGAGAACTTGGGTAAATACAATGTGGAATTTAACTTGATACTTGGACTGACGATTTCTGAAAAATAGCCACGGTGGGCTTTTGGTTTCTCTCCCTCTAAAAACAGAAATGAATAATTCTAAATAAGAAACTGGCTTTATTTACAAATTAGTAAGAATGTCTCAGCCCATGTTCAAGAATGGTCTTTTTCCTTTATTCAGATTACAATCGCTCACATTCGGTTATTTGAAACAAAATCCTCTCCAAAAGATTTATATTTTTTAAACAAGCTATAGAAAGTTGGTGCAATTTCAGTAAAAAAAWTWAAATAAAAAAGTAAGAACTTGTTTGTCGGCCCTGCATTAAAGACCAAAATTGTTTAAAGAAAATTGTGATGACTACAAATATATACCAGTTTAATTTAAGGACCAAAAAATTGACAGCTGTGCCATATAGATTGCAAAATAGTTGGGGAGAGATTTTCGATGTACCGATTCCATGGCACATGGTTTATGAATTGACACGTAATTTTCMRTTTATTATAACCTACTGCAGGCCTAAACCTATGGGTTTAACCTTCTGAATTAATTATTATATTGAAGATAGAAGGCGGGAAATGAGGCGTTGAAGATGGCGAGGAACAAGATGGCGACACAATCCATGCCAGGCACACCTGTAAGCTCTGGAACTCCACCTCCTGTTTGTGGACTCTGCATGAAAATACCTGTCTATTTGTGGAAAAATCACCCTGATTTAACATATTTAGTCATTCCATGATGGGTTATTAGCAGGACAATAGACTCTTCATACATCGATTTATTTAGAAAATGGTAATTTAATAGCCCGGCTACTGTAGGTGTGAAAATCCCCCAACTGCAATGTATTACATTCAACTACATTTTAGTTGCACTTTCCCCCAGCTCCACGACCACGGGTAAAACCTTTCTGAGATGATCAATGTATTTGTTGTATCGTCAATTTCTCAAGCCAAAACGTCTTGATGGCCTTCACCAGTTCATCTTTGCTTGTTGGCTTGGCAGAGTTACGGATGAATGTTTTCAGTAGATTTTTAGATATATTGTAGGCTTACCGTAGGCGACATGAGTCTCACTAGTGTTGAGTAATGTGTTGTAGGTCTTTTATTTATTTGTTTATTTATTTTTATTTTACCTTTATTTTACTACATAAAGGTCTACTTACTCTGCTGGCGTCTTGACCCAGTTTATTCCCTCATTTGCAATGCAAACCTGGGCGGCAGTATGTTTTGGGTCATTGTCTGTATTTGGAGAATAAAAAAACACATTTAGCCTAACAGTCAAAATTAGGTACAATAATAGAAATAKAAATGTAAATAGGCCTAAACGTAACAAAATATTGCTGTAATCCTACCTTGAAAGAAACGATGTGTACCCAGAAACACCTCTCTGACGTAGGGTCCAGCGTATTTCTTGATGATTTCTTCCTCAAAGAAATCTCGAGCCATGATACCTGAAAAAGGAGGCAACAGTGAATTATTGTGGAGCACATAGCAGTCCGTGAGGTGTAGGCTACAGTATTTTGTGTACCTTTGGCTTTGTAAATAGCTAAACTTACCATCAAAAATCAAATATGGGCCTGGTCCCTTGCGAGAAATTGACTGGCAGCTTCATTAAATAGTACCCGCAAAACACCAGTCTCAACGTCAACAGTGAAGAGGCGACACCGGGATGCTGGCCTTCTAGGCAGAGTTCCTTTTTATTCTTTTCTTTTTATTGACCAGTCTGAGAAATGGCTTTTTCTTTGCAACTCTGCCTAGAAGGCCAGCATCCCAGAGTCACCTCTTCACTGTTGACGTTGAGACTGGTGTTTTGCGGGTACTATTTAATGAAGCTGCCAGTTGAGGACTTGTGCGGCGTCTGTTTCTCAAACTAGACACTCTAATGTACTTGTCCTCTTGCTCAGTTGTGCACCGGGGCCTCCCACTCCTCTTTCTATTCTGGTTAAAGCCAGTTTGCGCTGTTCTGTGAAGGGAGTAGTACACAGCGTTGTACGAGATCTTCAGTTTCTTGGCAATTTCTCGCATGGAATAGCCTTAATTTCTCATAACAAGAATAGACTGACAAGTTTCAGAAAAAATATATTTGTTTCTGGCCATTTGGAGCTTGTAATCGAACTGACAAATGCTGATGCTCCAGATACTCAACTAGTCTAAAGAAGGCCAGTTGTATTGGTATTTTAATTAGAACAACAGTTTTCAGCTGTGCAAACATAATTGCAAAAGGGTTTTCTAATGATCAATTAGCCTTTTAAAATGATACATTTGGATTAGCTAACACAATGTGCCATTGGAACACAGGAGTGATGGTTGCTGATAATGGGCTTCTGTACGCCTATGTAGATATTCCATAAAAAATGTCCTGCTACAATAGTCAYTTACAACATTAACAATGTCTACACTGTATTTCTAATCAATTTGATGTTMTTTTAATGGACAAAACATGTGCTTTTCTTTMAAAAACAAGGACATTTCTAACTGACCCCAAACTTTTGAACGGTGGTGTGTGTGATATATAAAATGTCTTTACCAAGCCTTTCCATAAGTCCACGCAGTTTCTTCAACTGTCTTCTGACTGTGATTAGAGCGATGGTGACATTGTGCCGTGATGCCAGTAGATTCCAGATGGCCTTTGCCGATCGCTCATCATCTTCATCCATCAGGGAGTCGATCGCTTGAAATGGAAATGGAATACAATGTAAAAATGTGCAGCAGACAGTAAAGACCAGCAATAGATTTATTTTAGCATTATTTTTTAGCATTATTAGGCCTACGGTACAGTATTGTAGCCTACTGTACCTGACCATTTTCCTGGGATTTCTCGTTTGGCATAACACAGGAATCTGATGATAGTGTTTGTGAATATCACTGTCCGTGACCAAGTCTAACACTATTTTTGAAATGTCTCCGGTAGATTTTCCATTCCTCCTGAAAGCCCTAATCTGATCACTTATAAATGAATAGAGAGCCTGGGCATGGTGCTACAGTATCTTGTTACATTAGAAATTACTTTATCAATCGGAACCTTTATCAAGTGGTAGGGGAAAAAGTAAGGAACTTGTCTGTCGGCCCTGCATTAAAGACCAAAATTGGTTAAAGATAATTGTGATAAATAAAAATATATGCCAGTTTCATTTAATTAAGGACCMAAAAATTGACAGCAGTGCCATATAGATTGCAAAAYAGTTGGGAAGAGATTTTYGATGTAAGGATTCCATGGCACATGGTTTATGAATTGACACRCAATTTTCTGTTCCTCCTGAAAGCCCTAATATTAAAAGCAATCAAATGCATTATCTCTGTCGCCCACACACACTTTTAAACATTTGGATAAGAAAGCATTTAAAGGCTGACATTAGTTGATTTTAATACTTCTGACAGTGAAAATTCTAACTCCACCCATAACTTTTGGACTTTTAAACATTCCCAGAAAGCATGGATTATTATATCCTACTGCAGGCCTAAAACCTACGGGTGCAAACGTTTCCATGATGGTTATTAGCAGGATAATAGACTCTTCAACCTTTACAAAAGGATAGCTTGGGCTAGGTGTGAAAAATAAAAATTAATGTACTTAATGTACTGTAATGTACTCTAAAGTTTTTTGTATTCCTAACTACAAACATCATGCAACCACAAAATGTTGGGTAAAGCATATACTGTACAGTATTTCTTCATCAACATCTTTATGCTTTCGTTAATAAAATAATGATACAAATACTCTTTCAAAATGCAGATGTTTATTTCAACTATAGCAGGACCATAGACTCTTGCTGAGTTTAGGGACTTTAAATATATTAATGATCCATAATGAATTACTATGGGAATAAATATCACTGAATGACATAGCATGGGGACTGGTCTTGATAAATCAATCATGGGCCTATTTATATAATGAATATGAATTCGGAGGGCAGAAATTAGGAAATATTAAGGCATTAGACCTCTCACTAAGGCGTCAATCATACAGAAGTTATACTTAAATTGAAATGTCTTACAGAGCCTTTYCATAAGTCCATTCCAATTTCTTCAACTGTCTTCTGACTGTGATTAGAATGATGTTGATGTGATGCCAGTAGATTCCAGATTGCCTTTGCCGATCGCTCATCATCTTCAACCATCAGTGAGTCGATGGCTTGAATAGTCTCGCTAGAAATGGAATACCACGGTAGATGCTGTGTTTTTGGTTGATGGCCAATATAAAAAATTGTCAAATGCATTTGTGAATTAAATCACTTTATTGTTGAATCGTCCCACCGTCCAATAGCCAGGGAAAATACAGCGCGCCATATTCAAATAAAATGATATAAAAATCAAACTTTCATTAAATCACACATGTAAGATACCAAATTAAAGCTACACTCGTTGTGAATCCAGCCAACATGTCAGATTTCAAAAAGGCTTTTCGGTGAAAGCAATAGATGCTATTATCTGATGATAGCACAACAGTAAACAAAGGGAATAGCATATTTCAACACTGCAAGCACGACACAAAACGTAGAAATAAAATATAAATCATGCCTTACCTTTGACAAAATTATTTTGTTGGCACTCCAATATGTCCCATAAACATCACCAATGGTCCTTTTGTTCGATTAATTCCGTCGATATATATCCAAAATGTCAATTTATTTGGACCGTTTCATCCAGAAAAACACAGCTTCCAACTTTCGCCACTTCACTACAAAATACATGTAAACTTTACCAAAACATTTCAAACTACTTTTGTAATACAACGTTAGGTATTTTTAAACGTTAATAATCGATCAATTTGAAGACGGGATGATCTGTGTTCAATACAAAAAGAAAACAAACTGACGCAACTTTTTTCATAACGTGCCTCTCTCAAAAAATKTACTTCATGTGACCCTCATTTACGATAGCCCTACTTCTTCATTACACAAAGGAATAACCTCAACCGATTTCCAAGGACTGGTGACATCCAGTGGAAGCGGTAGGAACTGCAAGCAAGTCCATTAGAAATCTGGTGTCTCTAAGAAAAMTCATTGAAAAGACAGTGACATCAAAAAAAAWAAAAAATCTGAATGGTTTGTCCTCAGGGTTTTGCCTGCTACATAAGTTATGTTATTCTCACAGACACAAACAGTTTTAGAAACTTCAGAGTGTTTTCTATCCAAGTCTACTAATAATATGCATATCTTATATTCTGGGGATGAGTAGCAGACAGTTGAATTTTGGCATGCTATTTATCCGAAAGTGAAAATGCTGCCCCCTGCYCTCAAGAAGTTAAGGCTCCTTTCTCTTCTCTGTGCTAGAGTTCTTTTAAGAATAAAGTAGGCTAATCAAGGCAACAAATTGTTACTTACTGGAACACGCAAAGTCCTCCAATTGTTATAATAGGATTGAAGCAACAGCCTACCCGCGTGTGGCCAACTATTTCAGCACTGTTTTGCGCTGCTCTGAGACAAGAATGGGGACTGGTCTTGATAAATCTATTTTTATTGATTGATTTTTATTTTCACTGAATCTCAGTTAGTAGCCTACTCCCGACCAGTTACGTTGTACAGCGCCAACTTTTGAAAGCCTGTCACTGTTCCCCCCCCCCCCCCCCGTGTTAAAAAAACTTTTTCTCTTTCTTATTCTCCTATTTTCTAGCTAATCAAAGGTACTGTAGTTGCCCAGATACTTCCCACCTTTCCCTCAGCTACACATCAATGGCTCTTCCTATAACGTCTGCTCCCATCTAATCCTTGTTTAGTGTTACATCTAACAAACAGCGCCGGATTCAGAATCATTTTTTGTTTTTCTTGGAATGGATACACCATAATGTTAATCAAATTAATTAAGCTACATTTCTTAAAATCAATCCCATATACTATGTTCTTACAAAAAAAAGGTTTTAAATTCTCTAGTACAGCCAATATTAAAAACAGTCAAACGTTACTCAAAGATATCCTCTGGTGGTCAAACTAGCACTAACTAGCATTAATGGCAACAATGGCTGACACTTAAATAACGTGCCATAGAATTTTGCGGCAGCACGCAAGCTGTGCTGCAGTACGACGCAACTTTTAAAAGAAGAACCACTGTAGCTGCATTTTCAGATATTACACGTTTCTAATTTTGTCAAAGTCATTTTCATTTAAAGTTAAAGTGTACTAACATTAGCTGGCTGGCTCGCTAGCTAACGTTACATGTATGATCTGTGTAGTAATATTATTCGTATCTCAGCCATTTGCTTTGCTAGTTATAGCCTAATGTTAGCTAGCTAACATTAAACCTGGTTCATGAGCTACCTGCAGATTCATGCAGGGTAGTAACGTCATGAGTTGGGATTATGGTTCATTGTTTAGCTAGCTAGTAACATGTCTTAACAAAAGACTCCACTATGCAATAACCATTTCAATAGAATGTTMATGATGTCACTGGGACAACTGTTGATARTAAATTCTCTCTGGCTATCTACTCCAATTTCGGGGGCACTCTCGTCTGAGTGTGCCAGAGCGCAGAATAACTGATGAAAAAGCGTAATTAAATTGTTGCCAGCAGCACAGTTGCAGTCACCAACACCCTGGATAACATAAAACAGCCTAACCAGCTCTGCTAGGGCGAATAAAATGGTCAGAGTGAGCTGTTCTCTCATTTGTGTCTGGAAGTAGCTAGCCAACGTTAGCCAGTTAGCTTGGGTGCTTGACTGCTGTTATTAGTACAGAATGCTCAGATCAACCCTACTCCTCGACCAGAGCGTCCAGTGTGCGCTCTGAATGCTCCGAGAGCGAAACGCTCTGAATTGACGAACTGATAATCTGACAACGCTCTGAGTTTACGGACGGGGCTGAAGCTTAAGAGGGCGTGAACGATGCTGAATGGGTGTAGACAAAGAAGAGCTCTCCAGTAGGTGTACCAAATATTCAAAGGCCATTTTCTCAAAAGTCAGTTTTATCAAGTTTCAAAGTATAATTACTTTCCCATTGTTCCTCAAATGTAGTGAATGATATACCATTTTCTAGCTCGGAGTCTCTACTTTTATCCAATGTAAGAAACACAATTTCAAATGTTGTTACATAAGACCGATTTGAGCCGGTCGGTCACATTTTTGCTTTGCCATTATGGTGTATTGTGTGTAGATTGATGAGGGGGGAAATATATTTCATCCATTTTAGAATAAGGCAGAAATGTAACAAAATGTGGAAAAAGTCAAGGGGKCTGAATACTTTCCAAATGCACTGTATTTGTTCAGTATACTGTATATATGTAGTGCATAAGCGACATGATGTCATGAGATATGATTTTCATGAGCTATAAACATAAAGAGTCACACACTAATATATATTTATTTATATATAAATACAGTCGCAAGAAAAAGAATGTGAACCCTTTGGAATTACCTGGATTCCTGCAATAAAATTGGTCATAAAACGATTTGATCTGATCTTCATCTCAGTCACAACAATACACAAACACAAACACAATTATACATTTTAATGCCTTTATTGAACACACCATGTAAATATTCACAGTGCAGGGTGAGAAAAGTATGTGAACCCTTGGATTTAATAACTGGTTGACCCTCCTTTAGCAGAACCTCAAACAAAYGTTTTCTGTAGTTGCGGATCAGACCTGCACAATGGTCAGGGGGAATTTTGGACCATTCCTCTTTATAAAACTGTTTCAGTTCAGCAATATTTTTGGGATGTCTGGGGTGAACCGCTCTCTTGAGGTCATACCACATCATCTAAATCGGGTTGAGGTCAGGACTCTGACTGGGCCACTCCAGAAGGCGTATTTTCTTCTGTTGAAGCCATTCTGTTGTTAATTTACTTCAGTGTTTTGGCTCGTTTTCCTGTTGCATCACCCAACTTCTGTTGAGCTTCAATTGGCGGACAGATATCCTTACATTCTCCTGCAAAATGTCTTGATGAACTTGGGAATTMATTTTTCCGTCAATGATAGCAAGCTGTCCAGGCCCTGAGGCAGCATAGCAGCCCCAACCATGATAATCCCTCCACCATACTTTACAGTTGGAATGAGGTTTTGATATTGGTGTGCAGTGTCTTTTCTCCTCACATAGTTTTGTGTGTTCCTTCCAAACAACTCAACTTTAGTTTAATCTGTCCACAGAATATTTTGCCAGTAGCGCTGTGGAACATCCAGGTGCTCTTTTGCGRACTTCAGACGTGCAGCAATGTTTCTTTTGGACAGCAGTGGCTTCGTCTGTGGTGTCCTCCCATGGAACACCATTATTCTTTAKTGTTTTATGTATTGTAGACTCATCAACAGASATGTTAGCATGTTCCAGAGATTTCTGTAAATCTTTAGCTGACACTCCAGGATTCTTCTTAACCTCATTGAGCATTCTGCTCTGTGCTCTTGCAGTCCTCTTTGCAGGATGGCCTCTCCTAGGGAGCGTAGCAACAATGCTGAACTCTCTCCATTTATAGACCATTTGTCTTACCGTGGACTGATGAACATCAARGCTTTTAGAGATACTTTTGTAACCCTTTCCAGCTTTATGTCAACAATTCTTAATTTTAGGTCTTCTGAGACCTATTTTGTTCGAGGTGTGGTTCACATCAGGCACTGCTTGTTGTGAATAGCAAACTCAAATTTTGCGARTTTTTTTAATAGYGCAGMGCAACTTTAACCAACATCTCCAATCTCGTCTCATTGAATGGACTCCAGGTTAGCTGACTCCTACTCCAATTAGCTTTTGGAAAAGTCATTAGCCAAGGGGTACACATACTTTTTCTAACCTACACTGTGAATGTTTAAATTATGTATTCAATATAGACATGAAAAATACAATAATTTGTGTGTTATTAGTTTAAGCACACTGTGTTTGTCTATTGTTGTGACTTAGATGAAGATCAGATCACATTTTATGACCAATTTATGCAGAAATCCAGGTCATTCCAAAGGGTTCACATACATACTGTATAGTACCAGTCAAAAGTTTGGACACACTTACTCATTCAAGGGTTTTTCTTTATTTTCACTATTTTCTACATTGTAAATTAATAGTGAATACATCAACACTTTGAAATAACACATGGAGTCATGTAGTAACCAAAAAGTGTTAATCAAATCAAAATATATTTTAGATTTTAGATTCTTCAAAGTAGCCACCCTTTGCCTTGGTGACAGCTTTGAACACTCTTGGCATTCTCTCATCCAGCTTCACCTGGAATGCTTTTCTAACAGTCTTGAAGGAGTTCCCACATATGCTGAGCACTTGTTGGCTGCTTTTCCTTCCCTCTGTGGTCCAACTCATCCCAAACCATTTCAATTGGGTTGAGGTCGGGTGATTGTGGAGGCCAGGTCATCTGATGTAACACTCCATCACTCTGCTTCTTGGTCATATACCCCTTACACAGCATGGAGGTGTGTTGGTTCATTGTCCTGTTGAAAAACAAATGATAGTCCAACTAGGCCCAAACCAGTTGGGATGGCGTATCACTGCACAATACTGTGGTAGCCATGCTGGTTAAGTGTGCCTTAAATTCTAAATAAATCACAGACAGTGTCACCAGCAATGTACCATCACACCTACTCCTCCCGAGCATCATGGACTCAAGGCGTCGGCGAGGGGCCTTAGTACCTCGTGGAGTGGAAGGGGTACGGCCCGGAGGAGAGTGCTGGGTACCGGTGGAGGACATCCTGATGCTTCATTGCTACAGGAGTTTCACCGTCTCCACCCGGATCGCCCTGCGTCCCGTCGTCCCGAGGCG